>NC_092514.1:13978627-14282014 GCF_047511675.1 Marmota flaviventris | reverse complement strand
GTGATCTACACGGATGCCCTGCAGACAATCATCATGGTGGTGGGGGCTGTCATCTTGGCGGTCAAAGGTAAGGGCTGGGGGCCATGGCTATAGACGGGGGTGGGCTGCCCCAGCAACCTGCAGGACTGATGAGGTCGCGCTGCTAGGCAACCATCCCTTGCAGGCCTCTCCTGGCTGCCCCGCTGCCCAGATGTCACCAGCTATGGGCCGGGTAAGGAGCTGACTCAGGAACACAGGGCCTGCCGTGTGCCGCCCTGGCTCAGGACTGACAGCAAGGTGGGGCTGCCGGAGGGTGTGGAGGCAGCAATTAGGAGACCACAACACTGCCCAGGCGTCTCCTCCAATTGTTTAAGATCAGGTACAGAATCCTGAAAGGTGATGCTACCTACTGCTAGAGGCAGGGGAGGGGTGAGGAGCATTTAGACAGAGTGATGACATTAGTCTGGGAATAGCTTATAGGGCTGCCAGGGGCTGGGGGGTAGGGTGGAGGTAGTGAGCTCCCTGTCCCTGAAGTACGCAAGCAGAGCCGGGAGGATCCCACAGAGGGCGAATGAAAGCCTTTAAAGATTCCAGACTCAGAATCTGAGATCCTGAAAACTCTAAGCCTTGTGTAGCATCTGTACCTTTGCTTTGATACTCACATAGGTCCCTGAACACAGATCCTGGCCCGGCTTCTAGTGTAGGCAACAGGTTCCCTCTTCCATGATCTGCTGGGGAACAGGGCTTGGGGCAGAGACAGGCTTCTTCCTCTTAGCCCACGGACCCTACATCCACAAACCTCACTGCACATGAGGGACCCAGACAGCTAGGCCCAGTCTGGATGGGAGTGGAGTGACCACGGCTATGGCCAAACCACAGACAGGCCAGGGCTTGGCCATGTAGAGTCCTGACCCCGAGGTAGACAGAAACAACGAGGGGAAAGATTTGCTCTGGACTTGAAAGACCCCTGGCTTGAGCCCCACCTGCCCAGCAGGCTGAATGATCTTGGAGGAGCCACATCACTGCCACCATTCTTGGCTCTACTAAAATCACAACCTTTTGGAACCTGGGTTAGGACATTTAACACTTTAGATGCCTCAGGAAAGTCTTTGAGTGCCAAGAAAAAAGGTTTTGCTTCCTTGAATGGGCAGTTCAAAACCTGGCGGAGAACCCCTTATCGGAGGCCCACAGGCATCTGGAGACCAGCAGTGATTCCCACCAGGCCAAGTGGACACAGTGGTGTCCATGTGCAAAATGCTCATTTAATAGTATTATCTTAAATACAAATAAAATAGTTATTTAATTTCACCTTTTTTTTTTTTTTTTTTTTTTTGAAGCCCTCTACCCACCACACCTTCCCAAATGCCAGGAAAGGCAAGGTAGAAAAAAATTCCAGTTTGATGCATTAGGATGTTATTTGTGAGATGAGGAAGTGCAGCAGGAGCTGGGGAGTCAGGGCCACCCAACCAAACTGTCCCTGTCCTGCCCAACCCTTCCAGCTTTCGACCAGATCGGTGGTTATGGGCAGCTGGAGGCAGCGTATGCCCAGGCCATCCCCTCCAGGACCATCGCCAACACCACCTGCCACCTGCCACGCACAGATGCCATGCACATGTTCCGGGATCCCTACACAGGGGACCTCCCATGGACCGGGATGACCTTCGGCCTGACCATCATGGCCACCTGGTACTGGTGCACCGACCAGGCAAGTGCCAGCGACACCCACCCTCTCCACCTTCCTGCCTTCCAAGCATGGGCTCTGGTGGGTCCAGCCCGGACGGGGCTGCTAGGGGTCCTTGTGGTCCCGAGGTGCCTGGGCCCTCCGCTTAGAATCAGACGAGGCCCACTGGCTGCCCCCCGACCTGGCTTTTAGGTGCTTTGACTGGGACAGTTTGGAAAATGGGATTCCAAAGGGACTCGGACGCTCCTCAGTGGCTCTGCTATCAGCCAAGATGCGGGTGTTTCGTGCTGGCCTCGGGCTCCGGGTATCGGGCAGTATGCGGGCTGTTGGGCTGCCCTTGGGCTGCCAGTGCTGGGGGCCTACTGTGGCCAGGGTCACTTTCCTGGGAGAGCTCTGGGCGCCATCAGCAGCAGGGCAGTACCGGGGACCTCCTGGGGTCTTTGAGGCAGGGCCATCACGGTGGAATTGCTGGCCCTGGAAGAGAGAAACAAAGAGTAAGGACTGTGCAGGGACCCTTGCCAGGCACGCAGGGTGGGCCAGACCTGGAGCAACAGATTTCTGGCTTGGCCACTCAACAAATTGGGTTTAACTAGTTTGTGCGTCTCAGTTTCCTGATCTGTGACACAGAATCATTCTGCCTTTGGGGTTGTAGCTCCTGCCATATTTCCTCACCATCCCCACCAAGCCTTGTCAATCTGGGCACAGGGCTGCATGAGGTTTAAAAACACCGAACGGGGTTGTTGGAGACCTGAATTTCTGTTAAGGGCAGAAGACAACTCTGGTCCCCCCCCATCATGAACCCTGCAGGGTTCAGAAAAGCCACTTCCTGTCACTGGGCAAAAGCAGATGATGCCTCTGCCTGCTTATCCTGAAGGCCATGGGCCTTGTCCTGGGAGCACAAGCTGGGGACCTCTTGCCTTCCCTGTGAGGCGGGCAGGCCACTCACAGGCTACAACACTGAGGCCCAGACACAGAGGTAGACGTGGAGGGTGGAGTGACTTTCCGGGACTCCTGAGCAAGAGGGGCTCCATCAGTGACTGCCCAATGACTCTCCCTGGGTTCTAACAGTGGGAAGTGACACAGACTTGGAAGTGACAGAGGCCCTGGGAAGCTGGGCCTCAGTTTCCCCATCTGTAACCCCACACCCCTTAGATGCCCACATCAGTTATGCAATATGCCTGGACTTTCCAGGGAACGTGTGGCCCATGGCAGATGTCTGCCCAGCTCCCCTGGGAAGGCTGAGGGCCAGCCCAGGTGGGCAATAGACTAGAGGAAAGATGGCAGTGGAGGGTGAGCAGGGCGTATGGGCACCCCTGCCAGGCTGAGTCCCTATATCTCAGCTACCTCCTGTCTCCTTCCATGTGGCAAGACCTGGCACGGCACAGGCTTCCGAGTGGGATGTCATCCAGGAGAATTTCTATGAAGGTCCTTGGGGTCAGGACTGATGGGCCTCACTGCACAGATAAGGAGCCTAAGACCCAAAAAGGGTCTGCCCCGTCTTCCTCCCCTTGGGCTGGGTCTGCCTGAAGGCTGTGGGGTCTTGGTCCAGCTCCGGGCACAGGTCTGACTCAAGGCTCCCCAGTCTTTGGGCGGCCCCACACTAGCCCCTGGAGACTTTTGGGGACCCAGGGGTCTGCCTATGCTCTGTTCTCTATGCTGGGTCCGTGGGGGCTTTTCATTTCTTCTATAAACTTTTCACTGTTTCCAGCCTCATCCACAATGAGTAGGTGACAGTTTTGTGATCAGAGACAAAAACCAACAGCAAATGAGGCAGAAGGGCCAGAAGGAAAAGTCCTGGCCTGGTCTGGGTTTTACTACTGCCTCTTCCTGAGCCTCATGTACACATGGTGCACAGATGGGAATGACTCTTAGGGTCCTTCCAGCTCTGGTAGCTCCCCAAACTGTCCCCTGCTGATGCTATGGTATGAACCAGAGTTATCTTCCCCTCGGTCAACAGCAACAGCCCCAATCCTAACAGGGACTGCAAGTCTTTGTAGTCAGCCATGACTGGCTAGTGGCCACACCCTAAGAAAAGGCTAAAAAAATCCTGAGAAAGAGAACTCACATCTACCAAAGGCCCTGGACCAGACAGGCACAAGCTCTGCCGTCCACACCAGTGACATCACTTAGTCCTTGCAGCAATCCCTGCATTGGCAGCAGTAACCTATTTTGCAGATAGAAATGGGGTCAGGGAACTGAAAAGGCCAATCCTGGGGAGGGAGGTAGGACCAGGCTAGGACTTGATGTCCCTTGTGAGAGGTGCTATGAGGCAGTTTCCCCACTGAGACTATGGACGGTCCACACATTGTCCCTGACACTCAGGGGTGGAGGAGCCACGCACAGCAGCATCCCTGTGGCTCATGGAAACTGAGCCTCAGCATCTCCACCTGGGGCGACAGCCCCTGTCCTGGAGCACAGGATGAAATAATGGAGACAAACAATGAGTCGTGTCAATGATGAAAGATGACAGATGTGCATGACACTGAGGCCTCGGGGCTCTTGCAATCAGTCACAGACAGTAGAGGAGAGAAGAGTCTAGACAGAACCTCCTCTAATACCCTCACTGTCCAGATGGGGAAACTGAGGCAAGAATTGGTTCCAAGTCACAGCAAGCTGGCAGAGAGGCAGGACAGAAATCAGCTGCCTTGCAGCCTGTGAACACTTTTCCTCTAATGAATGTCTCAGGAGAGGCACACCTGTGGGGTCAATGCTGGGAACTATCTATTGAATGAGCATGCTTGGAAAAGAAGTTTAAATCACAGATATCTCCTGCTTCTGAGTTGCAGACAGCAGAAGAGATTTAAACTGTGGAACAGCACAGAAAAAAAAAAAAATACATTTCAGAGTTATAGGTTGTGCAACCCTATGAACACATGAAAAACCATGGGAGAGTCCACATTAAAAAAAATATGTATATATGTATGTGTGTGTGTGTGTGTGTATATATATATATATATATACACACACACACACATGCATATATATATACACATAAATATATATATATATATACACACACACACACATATATATATATATACATATACACATATATTTCTTTTCTTTTTCTCCCCAGTGCTAAGGATGGAACCCAGGGGCTCACACATTGTAGGCAAGTGCTCTACCACTAAGCTACATCCCCAGCTCCCCTTCTCTTTTTTTTTGACATTGCTAGGGATTATACCATACTGGAGGCATTCTACCACTGAGTTATATCTCCAGCCCTCTTATTTTTGGGGGGGAGTGAGTGTCAGGGATTGAACTCAGAGGCACTCAGCCACTGAGCCACATCCTCAGTCCTTTTTTGTATTTTAGAGATAGGGTCTCATTCAGTTGCTTAGCACCTCGCTGGTTTTGAACTCAAAATCCTCCTGTCTCAACCTCCCATGCCGCTGAGATTACAGGCATGCACCACCACGCCTGTCTTATTTTTTTTTTTTATTTTGAGACAGGGTCTTGCAAGGTGTCCAGGCTGGCCTTAAGTTTACAATCCTCCTGCCTCAGCCTCCAGAGTCGGTGGAGTTACAGGCATGTACCACCATGACTGGACTTTTTTTTTTTTTTTTTTAATAAGTAAAAACATAATATTGGAGCTAGGAGGGATTCATCAGTCTGAATTAGGATTCCCTCCTTCTCCCATCCTGCAGATCTGGAAACTGAGGCTTATTAGGCTTTGTCTACGTGGTTGAGGGTATAGCTCAGTAGTACAGCACTTGCCTAGCAATGTTTGAGGCTCTGGGTCCCATCCCTAGCCCTACAGAGAAAAAGGGGGAAAAAAATTTGCTTAAGGCCCCCAAAGGAGCTGGTTATCACAGGCAGATTCTGAGACTCTCCAGGAGGGAACTGCAAGCTTCCTAAATCCCAGGTCTTGGCATACCTGACCTCTGCCTGTGGCACATACTATTGGCACAAATGTCTGCTCCTGGTACATGCATGAATGGCCAGCCACTCTCATGAGGGTCCAGGGGATGAGGGTGGTGGGCTGTGACCCTTATGCCATTAGGCCACAGTCTTCTCCAGCTCTGACAATTGCCAGAGGTGGTGAGCAGGCAGGAACCACAAGCTTCCCTATTGTACAAATGGGAAGATGGAGTTCCTGGGGACAAGGAGATACATGGCCAACCAGGGTGAGTTCCAGTGGGGGATGCTGGCAGTGACAGCGCTGCGTGGTTATCTAGGGCAGGTCTGGGACCAATGGGATGGCATCCTGTCTCATGCCACTCTCTGAGGCCCACTGGGAGAGACCCTAACACAGGAACCCCCCCCCCCCCCCAGGGCTGGGATTCACTCCCTCTTGCTCATGCCCCCAGGTCATCGTGCAGCGATCTCTATCTGCCCGCAACCTGAACCACGCCAAGGCGGGCTCCATCCTTGCCAGCTACCTCAAGATGCTGCCCATGGGCCTGATGATCATGCCAGGCATGATCAGCCGTGCATTATTCCCAGGTAGGAAGGCTCTGGTGCTGAGCCAGGGCTGCAGGGCACTCGGGGTTCTGAGGCTTCATCCTACAGAGGCAATTAGAAGGAAAGGCAAAGGAGGGACGTGAGCTATTGCCCAGATGGAAGGAGGCGGGGAGTGGTCCCCAGGGCCATAAAGGGATGGACACAGATATGACTTAGCACAAAGTCCAGATGAGGACCACGTATGGTTGTGTGAACTTTATACTCTGTGCTCTGCCATTCCCTTGTCTTCAAACTAGGGGACTTAACTACCCACCTGACAGGCAGCAGAAAGATACTACAACTCCAAGTGTGTGGACCTCTGGCTGTGGACATGTGCATTTCCCAAGGTTGCTTTGTCGGGACCCTGAGACCAACAGTCCCCAGCATAGAAATAGCCTGCCAATTGGCTCTGGGTGGTTCCCACCCCAGCCCATTCAGCAGTTTTTCCGTCTATAACAAGGACAGCCTTCCAAGTCTGAAACATAGTAGCCCAAGGGATGGTGGCTCTCAGGTCACTTGCAGGGGGGACTCCTTTGAGTCCTGGGACAAGGGACCCCAACCCACCTGTGCCGCCTTGTCTGAAGAGCGCTGGGCCTGCATCTTCCTTGATGCACCTGCCTCTTCTCTCCCCCGACCATGTGCCCATGGGGAGCTGCCCAGGGGTCCACCAAAAGTCCCTCGGGTTATGTGGGGTACGCTCAGCTGCCGGCGGGGTGGTTGGGCTGGTCCATTGGCCATCTGCTCTGAGTGGCGCCTTCGAAGAGGGACTGAGCGCTCCCTCACCTCGAAGTATTCATCTGACATGGAAGAGGCCACAGAGGGCCGCCGGAGTCCAGGGCCATGGCCGGAGCTGCCTGAGAGGCTGTCCTGGTCACTGAGAGTCACGTAGTCATCATCGTCTTCCTCTTCTTCCCCACAATCCAGCCCATTGGGGAACACTGACCCAATGCCATCAGGGTCATCCTGGGTCACAGACAGCTGCCCCTGGAGTGGGGGATGGCTTGGGTCCACCGTCCTGGGTAGCCTGAGGTCCGTCCCATTAGGAGGTGTCTCCTCTTTTGGGGTCTCCAGAGCCCAGTCCACGTCACTGCCATCCTGGGCAAGCAGGTCTGCCACGGGGACTGTCCGGGGCTTCGGCACAGGGAGCTGAGGCTCGGGGTCTCCCCGGGGAAGGCCATTCTCAGCTGGGACCCCATCGTGGGGGTCACTGGGCCCTGGGGGTGGGCAGGGCTCTGGGGAGGGGCGTCGTTCCTGGCTCTGTTTCCACAGCTGGTGCTGGGTACTGGCATGGGATGTGTCACGGATCTTGATGCGGTTCATCTGACTGGGCTGGGGGTTCCAGATATTGGGGTCTATAATGTTGATGTAGCCCAGGATGTCACTGCCAGGCTCCGGGTCCGGCTCTACCCATGTGGGCAGGTATTCAAACATATTGGCCTTCTCCAGGTTGAGCAGTCCCGGATGGACAGGTGGCAGCAACTCAGGGAAATCCCCTGGCCGCTCAGCCAGCATGGGGCCCTGCAGCCCTGGAGGTCGCTTCGTCTCCTCTTTCTCGGAGGAGGTCTTGGCAATCTCATCGGCGCTCTTGGCCTTGACCAGCGCATACTTGGGGTTGACAAGCTTCTTGGCCACGGTGTCCGTGGATACCAGGGGGACTACAGACGGTAGTACGATGGGTTCTGGCTCCGGCTCCTTCTCCATGGGGATGTCCTTGAGGTTGACACTCTGAGACATGAGGTACAGCTCCTGGAACTGCCGGTCAAACATCTCCACCACCTGGCCAGACAGCACGGAGATCACGTTCCGGTCTGTCCTGGCAGCTGACCACGTGAAACTGTAACAGAGGCAGAGGCAGCTCTGGTCAGGGACAGGGACTTCCCTCCGGCCCAAGAACCCTATTCTAGTGAGCCTTCCTGATCCCTGCTGCAACGGACATCCAAAGAGTCCACTGTGTATCCCCTGGCTGGTGTTCAGCAGATGGTGGCTGCAGGGTTCTGGGACTGAGAAATGGCCTGTGGGGCACAGAGGGCAGGGCACAGCTGTGGAGTCAAAACTGAGTCCCGGCTGCTACTGGATTCATTGAGACGCTCATGTCCAGTAGGACCCGGTGGCTAGTGCCATCACGGGTCTTAGCTACCACCAACCCTGGAGTGACTGTAGGCAGCCCCTGCCCTGCTACACCATCTAATGGTACCTAAGGTTGCACCTGTCCCTACTGATGACACTCAGAACGACCATCCTGTGGGCTTGGGAGGGGGCAGCTTGGCCCCCACCTCACCTCCAGGCAGGTTTAACACTTTAGGCTGGAACAACCGTCTCCTCGGACAAAAGCCTCCTTGCCCGCCCCCAGACATAGGCAGCCAGGTGTGCCCAGCTCTGCATACACCTTAGCAGTTTTAGGACCAATGAACCGGAATAACCAGGGTGTCCGGATTAAGGGCAGAAACCAGCTGGGAACCAAAGGCGCCAACTCCTCACAGCGGCCATGGAGAAATCACCTGTAGGAGCCGCACACAGCCCGGTCTCCATCCACGAACATGAACTTCTGGGCCAGGGCGCCCTTGAACTTGGTGGCTGATCGTGTGAAGAACTCAGTTCCCCCAGTGCTGCGTACCCTAAGATTCTGTGTTGGGGGACAGAGAGGCAGAATCAGTCAACCATCACACTGAGATCCCAGGGCTGGGTAGAGAGGAGACTGCCCAGGACTCAGGGAGGGCTTTGCAGGGGACAAGGATAAAGAAGAGATCGTGAGATCTGGGGAAAGGGCTGGTGTGTCTGAGACTGCAGGGTCCAGGTAAAGGGGGGACACAGAGGACCCAACACTGGTGATGAAGGGTCTGAGCCAGGATGGTCTTGGGCTTTGGCCCCCAGTGTCACAGAACAGCACCAAACAGGACAGAAATTAAGTGGCCAGGCCTGTTTGCGAAATGCCACCGTAGTGGGCAGAAGCCATTGGAGCATTTTTGAAAAATTATTATTATTATTTTTAGACAGGTTTCATAAGTTGCTGAGGGTCTTGCTAAGTTGCTGAGGCTGGCCTCAAACTTGGGCTCCTTCTGCCTCACCCGACCTTGTAGCTGAGATTACAGGCGTGCGTCACCGTGTCCAGCTATGTCATACGGTATCAAATGGGAGGGTGATATTTTGGAAAGGTCCCATGGACAGCAGTGGCTATGCAAATGAGAGATGAGGGAGGAGAGTGAGGGGCAGGAAGGGGGATGAATGGCCCTGAGGAATCTGGGTCTTCCACTCTAACAACTCCATGGTCCCTCCGGATGAGTGACCGGCCATGCCTGTCCCTGCTGAGTTCTGCTCCTGAGGGCAGGACTCAGCAAACTCTCCTACTTCCCCATTGCCAGGGCACCTCCTGGCACCCCAGACAGGTTCAATAAACAGTCAGATTCAATTCTTCACCAAGCTTGCAGGGCTGGGCTCAGAAGCAGGTCAGAAAGGCTCTCGGACCACAGGAGGGGAAAGGAGACCCAGAGAGAGGAGAGGACTCTCCCAGGCATGAGAAGCAGAGCTGGATAAATAGCTGCTGGTTGTTCTCTGGTCCCTGGCCATGTAAGGGGTCTCTTTTCCCAGAGAGGAGTCTCTGGAACCGTCAGAGGTCCCTCCAGCCAGTGCTGCACATGTGGACCCAGGAAGTGCACAGTGAGCCTGGCTGAGACCCAGGCATCTAGGGATAGCCAGGGACTTTCAGAAGTGAGCCTCAGGTGGACAGGGGACCTGGGGCCATAGGGTCTGAGCCTCACCAGGGCATTGCACTAGCATGAAGGCCTCCAGGGGTCCCCAGAGTCTGTTTCAGGAGGCCTGTGATGAGGCTTGGGGTTCTTGGTGTGGCTGGTTTATTCATTCACGGATCACACCCAGGGACACCCGACCTTGGAGCTACAGCCTAAGCCCTTTGCTTTTTTTTTTTTTTTTTTTTTCCTTTACTTTTGCTTTGAGATAGTGCCTCGTCAGTTGCTGGCCTGGAACGTGAGATCCTCCTGCCTCAGTCACTTGAGGAGCTGGGTTTAAAGATGTGCACCACCACACCTGGTCAGGGAATTTAGTTTTAACACAGGTTTCAGGGATCCTGACACCTCAAGAGCATCCTGACTGGTCTGACTGAACACCTCCTACAATAGGAGTCTCGCTCTCGACCAGCTTGGGGCATCAGGCAGTGTGACACATTCTTCGTCAGACTGAGCTGTGACTTATCTACCTGTCCCCTTATCCACTCCAAGGCCAAGCTTATTAACTGCCCACAGGTTCAATTGTTCATTGACCCCTGCTAAGGCCCCCAGGGGTGGACAGAGATGACAGTGGCAAGGATCCTGCTATGGGGGAAGCAGATGAGTAAACACGGCAACAATCAGGAACACTCAGGATGAGGAACCCTGGGAGTGACCTGGGGGAGGCTCCCAGGAGAGACGGCATGGGTCAGGGTGGGAGAAGGGTGAAGCATTCCAGGCAGAGGGACTTCCAAAGGCCTGGCTCAAAGGAGTACCTCAGGGAGGAATGGTGGGTGAGGGAGCCTGCACGGCAGGCTGAGCCTGAAGCTGAGGAAAGACCCTACACCTGCTTAAGAGCCTTCACTAGGGGCAGTAGGGAGCCATGGAAGGATTTAGAGCAAAATCTAAATGTCAAGAACCGTTCTGGCTCTTCTAGAGGAGAGAATGTAAGAGACGAGTGTGGAGACAGCAGGTGGGGGGGGGGGGGGGCTGTTGCAGGCGAGGGAGGCGGACCTGAAAGAGGGAGAGGACCATCCACCACTGTCCCCTGCTCCAGGGCTCCTTTCCGTGTCCCACCCACCTCTGGCTGGGGCAGCCCCAGGCTTATCCACAGAGGATATGACAGGAAGGGCCCCTGGGTGGGTCCTCACGCAATGCTCACCCAGCCGTGGGGTGAACAATCGTCTTGCTGTTGGGCCCAACCCAGAAGGCAGATAAGCCTCTGTTCCCAGGGAAGGCTCTCTAGGCCCCCGCCCCGCAGGCTGCCTGTCTGCACAGCTGGCCACGACCCAGGACAATTAGCACTCGTGACTTTGTACCCAACACAAGAGCACACTTGGGGATGAGAGGTCAGAATAAAGAACTTAGAGGCCTTCTCCTGTCACCTGGGCCCAACCACAGCCCAGCTCTGCAGCCGCCCGTGGTTTCCACGCCCAGTGGTGTGTGCTGGGGCCATACACCTGTCCTCAGCCACCAGCCTCTACACCCCTCTCACCAGTGCCACTCCTCCCTGCAAAACTTTGTCCTGATGAGAGGCTCAGAAAGTCACCGCTTACATCTTAGGAGTGACTCAACTACCACATAAGGCAGACCTTGTGCTGCTGACCCACTGTGTGACTCTAAGCAAGCTGTTGGCCCTCTCTGGTCTTTAGTTTCCCTGTCTGCACACTGAAGGGTTGGCCCTAAACTCAGAGGCTCATCTAACTCTAGGGCTCAGCAGCAGGTGGGGGCTTGCAGCAGGGCCCTCCATCCTCTGCCTCATGGGCTGTCCCCAGCCTGTTCCTGGGTGGGCCCCACCCCATGAGGCCTGTCCTGGATGAAGTAACGTCTCATGTGTCTGGGCTCGCGTGGGCAGAGGCGGATGATTCCACAAAGCTGCATTGTCTCCGAGGTTCTGGGATACCCCCGGCATAGGATGGGCAGATGCATGGAAAGACAGGCAGGCTGGCCCAAGTGGGTGTCCTGGGTACATCCTTGGAGCCTCTGGAACCTCAGAAGGTCAAGGGCAAGTCAGAGCAGGGCAAGGGAATGGAAGACAGTCAGACAGCTCTTCATCTGCTCTCAGAAGGCAGCTTCTTCCCCAAGTGCATATGGGGGCAAATTGCAGCCCATTACCCTGAAACTACCACCAGGCCACCTATGCTCATAAGACCATGTGACCCAACTGAGGCCAGACCCCTAGTGCAGGGTGGGTCTGGGCACTCTTGAGCTCTGGTCAGATGCGGGAGCCAGTCCTGCTACCAACAAGGCCTCTCCACACCTGTTTTCTCCTCTGCAAAGCCAAGTGCGGGGGTCCTGGAAAGTGTCTGGCTCTCACCGAGGGACCCAGGAGCTCCACGTGGCACAAAGGCTGTAACTGTACAGTGCAGTGGGGTGACTTACAAAGGGGACCAGAAAACATCTGGAATGGCAGCTGGCCAGGTGGACTCAGGAAGAGGAAATGCCTTTCCCACAGTCTCCCAGTGGGTGGGGTTCAGCCCAGACTAGAGGATTGAGGACAGGTCTTCAGCTGTCTGTCCTCTGCAAGAGGCCTGTGGCATCCTGGGTCAGAGGAGGAGTGGAGGCCTACAGATGTGCCCCGACCAGGCCTGGGCTGAGAACAGGGAACAAGTGTGCAGAAGCTCGAGGACAGAATCCAGTGTGACAGGGGAGCCCGCATGTCTCCACTAAGGGACAGGTTTCACTCTATAATGTGGCTACGGGAAGTCTTTTATGAACCATCTTCATGGGACAGGGGATGGAAGGGATGGGACAGGGCTGAGCCAGTTTAGCTCCAAGCCCTTATCTGAGGGGCACCTGGGTCTTCTAGACCAGGGCTGCTCAGCCTCAGCACAACTGATGTAGGTGAGGAAATTCTCAGGGGAAAGGTCTGGGCACTAACAACATCCTTGGCCTCTACCCCTAGATGCCAAATGATTTGTGACAGTAAACTATGTCTCTGGACATTGCCCTCAGCAGGGCAGACCCCCACCCCTTCACCTCCTATTTAAGACCCCTCCCTATACCCTGGATCCAACACAGATCCAGACCTGGGCCAGAGAAAGCAAAGTGCAGATGTACCCAAGAGGGAAGGGAGCAGGGGGTCCCAGCCCATCTCCCACATCGGGCTCCGTGCCCTGCTTTCCACACTGACTGGGATGCATCTTAGGGCCTCCCCCACCCCTCCTCCAGCTCAGGAGAGGCAGGCAGGCCTGTCCAGTGAGGGACCTGAACTACAGCTGAGCCTGGCGTCCTCACATGTGCCTTCCCACGGTCACCCGGCTGACATTTCTTTGTTGAGTAGAAATGGGTCCAGCCTTCGCCCCAGTGGCTGCTGGTTTTTCCTGTTTGGCTGCACAAAGCAAAGTACCCAGTCTGTGTAGGCCATGAGCCTCAAGGCCCAATCTGACTCCCATTGGCTCTGGGGCACCCCTCCCGCACCCAAGAGCACCCCTAAATGGGGCCTAGTCTCTGGTCTGGTCTTGTGACCCTAGAAGAGGCAAAGAAGCTGGGTGACGGGCTGGGTCTTCTTCCCAAGGCCTGTTCTCCATTTGAAATATGGAAGGATCATCCCCCTAGCAGCAGGCTGGGGTGCTCGGGATGTCTGGGTAGGGGCTTTACGTATCGCTCACACTTGGGAGACCAGGAGCGGGTCAGTCTGAGCATTCATGGTGGCCATTCCCAGAATGTACTGGTACAAGCTCATAGCTCAGGAGGAAGGAAGGAAGTGAGGGTGAATCTCAAGACAGATGGAAATGGAAGCCTCTTAGCACTCAGACCACAGCTGGGGTCTGATCGGAAGGATCCTGCCTGTCCCCAAAGACAGGAAAGTAAGGCTCAGACATGGCCCATATTGTCCCTCCAGATACCCTATAGTCACTAATATGACCCCCACCCCAGGCACAAGGGCCTCACAGAACTCAGGGCAGGTCGGTGCAGAGCTGGGCCAGGGCAGCAAGCGGCTGAGGGCGGGCCCAGGGATTACCGGCAAAGGAAGTGTCCCGAGACAGGTCTGGGCCCAGCCAGCCGGCGGGCAGGGAGGAAGCTGGGCAGGCAGGACCTCAACAAGGTGACACCTGGCCAGGGCTGGGCCCACAGGAGCCTCTGGCCACATGCCCAGGGCTGCAGAGGGGGCAGCTTAGAGGTGAGAATGAGGAAGCCAGGCTCACACTTTCTCATGAAGGTGTGTGGCTCCTGGATAGGTCCACCCTGTAAACCCTGCCGCCTTCCCAGAGAGGGAGACAGCCAAATGGTGAGTGGGACAGGGGGAGAAGCCCAGGAACAGCTGTGTGAGCTGCCCCTCCCCTGCCCTGAGTGGTCAGGGGGCCCGCTGACAGGCCTGTGGTACGTGGGGCGGGGAGGGCTTCACACCCAAGCCCAGGGCCTGGGGTTTGTAATTTATTGTTATTGCCAACAGCTGCATTACTGTTTTCAACTCTCAAAGTGCCTGAACA
Source organism: Marmota flaviventris (assembly GCF_047511675.1). Lineage (NCBI taxonomy): Eukaryota > Metazoa > Chordata > Mammalia > Rodentia > Sciuridae > Marmota > Marmota flaviventris. The sequence continues at coordinate 14,267,759 of NC_092514.1, read as the reverse complement.
ACCACCATCCTTCAGTGCCATCCTCAAGTAACCCTAGGAGGCACTGTCACAGCCGTGAGGCACTGGAGGCCCAGAGACTAGAGCCACACACGGTGGTCGGGAGACCATGTGTGCACCGGGTGTTTCTCTACTCTCCTTGCCAGAGTCGATTTCTCTCTACTGGCTTTTGGGTCAGCCCACTTTGGCGGAATGTCTTTGGCCTCCCTCAGTTTCCTCATCTGTAGGAGCCCTGTCCAGATGGCCACTGACCCCTTGTAGCTCAAGCACTCCAGACTCCCGTGACATCACAGCCACCCTCACTGCTCACTTCCAGAGAGTTCAGCACAGGGGCGGTGAGGGCTTCTCAGCCGGGAAGGAGCCTCGGAGCACAGGGCAGGGCCCCAAGCCTCCCCAGTGGCCAGTTCTGCATCAGGGTCCCATTTGGCAGCCACAGCTATACCTGCCTCTCACACCAGGGATGAGCGGGCTGAGTGACGATGGGTGTGAAGCAATCACTGGGCCTGTGGCAGGTGCATGTGGGCATGTGGCTCTGCCAGGGTCTCTTCCCGGGTGCAGGAAGGGCTGGCCAGGCAGGTGCTGCCCACAGAGCTGGAACCTCTGCGGTCCAATTCCCAAACTGTCTTTTTCCACACTGTGACTCTGGCATGAGCTATATGCCACCAGAGTGGAATCACGGCACTAATTACACAGCGGGCAGGCGTGGGGCTGAGGGTCAACCTACCAGAGAGACCACATGAAAAATATTCCTGAAATTAGAGACTCGAAGCCGAGAACTCACACCCACTTGAAAGAACTCAGCTTGGGGTGGGGGTGGGGGGCTTTGACAATTGCCGGCAAATTACAAGCCTGGTGCCCGGCTCCTGGGTAACCACCCCAGCGCGGCCCACCCTCCTGCATCTATCTGTGCTCCAATCACAGGCCTGAAGCTCTGAGAGGTGGGACCCTCAGAGGTTGGTATGAGCCTGGGGCTAGCCCCCCTAGCCCCTGATCTCTAGCTTAGCAGCAGTGGCACCTAGGCACAGGAGTGTTTCCTCATGTGCCAAATGGGAACAACACAGACCAATCCCACTGGGTTATCAGGGGGATTATATAAGCTAACACAAAAGAAGTGCTCCATTTGGGGCCTGACACACATCAAATGCTACAGAAGCATTAACTGTTTCTAGGCATGCTGATCTGTACTCAGAGAAACGTTCTGCATACAGTAGGTGTCAAGCATTGGTTGGATGGAAGAAGGACTCTCCTTTACCCCCCCCAGAAAGGCGGCAAATGCCAGGGTACCTGAGTAGAAGAGCCCAGCCACACCATCTCATCTGCCCTTCTGCTGAACCAGGAGCCCAGAAGGGGGAAGCAACTAGCTCAAGGACACACAGCTAAGCAATGCTGAGAACCTGGGCCCCACCTCCCGATTCTGTGGGGGGTCCTCTCTTCTCCACCTCTGTTCCATCATCTCTCCCAACCCAACATCTGTTCTACTGTGCTCATGCACCTCAAATCCATTTCAACTCTGACCTTGGACTGAGACAGACTTGCATTTAGCCTAAGAAAGAGCTCCCTGTTGTCCGAGCTCTCTAGATAGAGCCATAGGCTGCCTAAGGTTACAAATGTGGCACAGGCTGCTGTGAAATATTAATGTGATAGGGTACCTGACGCGAGCATCAGCAGCTGCTTGGTAGGCACTTAATCAGTGTTTGCCTGTTGGAGGTACTATCTTGTCCCTTGGCCATTCAAGCTATGTGACTGCTTTGGGCCACAGGCTCTAGGTGCTTGAACTCAGCGTGCACCTACTGGACTCCTCCGCAATAGGAAGGTGCTCCAAGTGTTTGTTGGCTGAATGATACTCATCCTCCAGCCACCTGGGCAAGTGGAGAGCCAGCTCACCTTGAGGTGTCCCAGGTGCATGCGGGCCCGCTCACACATGTGCAGGAAGTACTTGACGTTGCTCTCATCCACAATGATGTACACAGCCACCTTCCTCTTGAAGCCAGCATCCAGCAGGTCTTTGAAGATGTCCACATCGGTAAACATGTCCATGACCACAGCTATCACCTGGGAGCAGAGACAGAGAGAGAGAGACCGGGTCTGCCAAAGAACCCAGCAGTGTAGACGGGGCCTCGGCAGATCACCCCCGTCTTGCGGAGGCACATGCTGGCCCCCGGCCCAGCAGCCGCAGGAACAGGACTGGACAGTGATCTGGGCCAAGATGGGATACTCAGAACACAGAGATTCTCACTAGGGCCTTGGGCTGGACTCCATGGGGACAGCAGGAAACAGAGCCATTCCAATGCACTGCCCTTTCTGAACAATGAGACCACAGAAAATGGCTCAGCTGACCCACAGTGAGGAGCGCTGAGAGAGGAGTGGGAAGCGTCGGTCTGTGCGTGCCCCAGTGGCCCCCAGGACACCTCCTTCTTTACCCCTGGCACATGCTCGGATCAGCACTCAGGAGGACCCAGAGAGACTAGGGGCTCAGCCCAGGGACTCTGTGTTGGTTCACTGCTGGTCACATGCTCAGGTCAGGACCTGCGAGGCCCTGCCTCTTCCCAATATCTGGTGACACTGAGATGAACCAGACAGCTGGGGAGGAGGGCAGCAGCTGGGGCGGCCCTCGCCTGGGGGTCCCCATGTCTCTGAGCTGGGGCAGACTTTGACAGGCCTCCCCTGCCACCAACTCCTGTCTGGTCTGAACAGAGACCAGACCAGCATGGAATCGTTCTTGTCCCCAGACAACATCTGTCCCCACCACGGGTAGTGCATCTACCGATCTTCGGCCTGTCCAAGGCCAATTGGTGGCCTCAGTTTCCCCAGCCTGGGCAGGAGGTCAGGTGAGTAAAGGCACAGGACAGAGCGGACGTGGGGACAGGGCTGGCCGTGGAGCCTCACTTCCTCCCTGGCCACTTGGCAGCATGGGCCAATAGCCAGACCAGAGCCTGTGCCTGTCACTGTTGAATCACGCAGGTGTCCAGCTCTCTAGGCTGCCTGTTCCTCCCACCCTTCCAGGATGGCCCCACTATCCTGAGTCTGAGAACTGCCCAGAATCTTACACAGAGAGGCTAGGAACGTGCCCTAGGCCACACAGCAAGCTGGGGAGTCAAGCTGGAACTCATCCAGGCCTGCCGGGGAGCCAAACTCACCCTACCCCTGCCATAAGAGTGACCTGGAGGTCTCCCTTCACTAGGATCTATACATGCAGGTGATGGGAGGCAGCCTGGAGCCTGCCAGGGACGTGCCTGCACACCCACAGTGAGCTCACCAGGCTGGGCCCTGCAGGCCCATCTGGGCTCCTCCTGGGCCTCAGGCCCCTGCTACACCCATGGCTCATCTGGCACCAAAGCCCGAACTCCTGCACAGAGAAGGGTTCCATGCCTACCCTGCTATGATCTTGCTGTGTGACCCTGAGCAAGACCCTTAACCCCTCTGGGCATCCAGTTTTCTCATCAATGTCACAGGCTCCATCTCTCAGGAGAACTGAGCGTGCTCAGATACAGCCACATGTGTGAAGGACCCTGACACAGAAGAGAGCCTCATGGATACCTATTTGATGACCCTTCCTGCACCTTCCAGGCCACAGGCAATCCTCCTGCTCCTCCAGCACCAGCAAGCACCCTAGCAGTGAGATCCCACACGCAGCTGGATAAACTGAGGCTCCGTGAGGCCAACAGACTTGCTAGAAGTCACAGAGAAAGTCAGGGCAGAACCTGAACCAACCCCAAGCCGGGCCAGGGCTGGTCTCGGGCCTCTTCCCTTGGACACATGGTCCCTGTGGTGCTCTCTGCTAAAGCACAGAGAGTGAGGGTGCAGGACCTGTCAGTCCTCCCTGGATGCAGAGGCTGTCCTCTCCCCACCCTCTAAGGAACAGACTCAAGAGTCACCGTCTCCGAGTCTGAAGGGCTGTTTGGGTACAGTCAACGCAGAGGCCAGGACTGGCAGGTACAAGCCAGAGGGAGGCAGGTGGGAGCACCAGGTGAGGAAGTGCTTTCTGCCCCCAGAGCTGCCCAGGGCTGAGCAGGTATCTTGAGAGGGAGTGAGCTCCCCAACCCAGGAGGCATTCAAGAAAAGACAGAGATTGCTTGGGAGGAGGTAGATAAGAGGGCAGAGGAGACATCATGTCTGCTGAGTGGCTCTGATGACCTTGGATTTTACCACCAGCTGAGGGTAATGATACCCTGAGGTTGGGGGCAGGACGGCAGCAAGGATGTGGGGCCTGCTGCTATAGCCCCACGACACCCTTGAATGAGCCGCTCCTGGGCAGCCAAATGGCCTCACGTGCTGCCCTGGAAAGGGGCCTGATGGGGCACAGCCAATACGCCTCTCCCCGGAGGCACACCAGCCCCCTCCCACCCCTAGATCGGTCAGGGCAGGTTCCAGGCCCTGCGCACCTTGGCGAATGGGTACTAGCCCTGGGCTTGGGTGGGGGGGACATGCCCCAACAGGACCTGTGCCACGTGCAGTTCCCCCAAGCTGTCCTTAGCCAAGAACGTACCTGCTTCAGGGTGCATGTGCTGGAGGCTGGCTCTGTTGGGGCCTGCCCCTCAACGGGGATCCCCCACAGGTCCATGGCTTGGGGCTGGCTCTCCCCAGGGTAGCATTAGGCTATGTGCCTAGTGGTCAAAGGAGGGCTTGTAACAGGTGCTGGCTGATGGTGGTGACAGGGCCAGCCAGCCACATGGCTCCCTGGGCTCTGGGATGTTGCTAGAATAGGGACAGGGTGTCTGGTGCTCCCAGCAACCCTCTCAGCTTGACCTGTCCCTGGTCAGGCCACCAAGGTTTCCTAGAGGTCCCTGAGACATATCATGCCTTCCCATTTTATAGATGGGAAAGCTGGGACCAGAGCCAGCAACTGAGGCCCTGGGTTCCCACCCTCTGCCAGTCCCCAGCCCTCGCCTGGCTTGAAGGTTTACCAACTGACCTTGAGAACCGCAACTGGCTCCTTTGGTCTTCACAAACACACCGCAAGCAGCAGTTCTTTTCTCGGTTTTGCAGATGAGGAAACCGAGGGACGGTGGCATTCATTCCCCTGCCTAATGATCTGTTTGGATGGCCCAGCTCACTTGTGACACAGAGCTCATCAAGGGCAGAGCCCAACATTGGGCATGGCCTGAGGCAGGTCTCAGAAAGCTTTGATCAAGTGAGAAGGAGACTCAGTGGCTCCTCGGCCCACACGAGTGACTGCGTTAATCAGGGCACAAGCCACAGCCCCTCCTGGTCCCTCGGTTTCCCCATCTGCCTAATGGGAGCGTGGGCCTGGCTCACCCCTAAGTTCTAACCAGTCTGAATACCCTCCCTGCAGAGGAGAGCACCAGTCACCTTCCACAACCCCAGACGGAGCCCCCCCGCAAAAGGGAGAGCAGGCCCAGCGCTGGTGCTCTGGTTGGGGCAGTGAATGAGCAGCCCCCTCCCTAGGCCTCAGTTTCCTCATCAGTATAACAGAGGGTTAAGACAAGATGCCCAGGATGTTCCTCTCTGATGTCTTTGAAGGACCCCACCTTTCTATGCCCTTGTGCCCTGCCCACGGCCCGGCACAGCCTGTCTAGGCTTGGCTGGCACATCTCGCCACACCCATGGGCCTGTGACAGGAAGTGCCAGTGGCCACCCCACCTCCCTGCACCCCCAAAGGCCCCACCAGGCGCCGACACCAGTCTATGACTCCCGGCACCCACAACAACTGTTTTCTAGCCTCCCTTTGACCACAGACTCCACTCTACAGAGTGGGTGGAACAGGTCTCCTCGAAAGCACCCGTCCAAGGAGAGCAGGGTGAGACTGGCTGGTCAGAAACAGCTGGAAACCACGGGAGCATGAGCCCAGCGGCTGCAGCAGCACCTCTCCTGGGGGGCTCTGACCCCACCGGTCCCTCTCTCCAAGTTGTCCTGCCTCAAGCCACTGGCACTCCATACAGGCTGTCTCCTTGTGGGCCACTTGCCGATTTTGTCTCAATCGGGACAATTCCCATCCATCCTTCGAAACCCAACCCAAGTGCTCCTCCTGCCTGGCTCCCCCGTCTTCACTCCAGCCTGTCTGGCTTGAGCTCGGATCACTGGTGCATTTCTGGAGATACACAGAGATGGAGTCTCCCCAAGGCCTGGAACCTGAGATAGGAGTCAAGAAAGAGAATTTCCTGTACATGGCAAGCCCTCTGGAACAGCCCCACCTGCCTTACCCTCCCAGGCCTTGAAGACTCCTGAGAAGGCAAAGTGCTCCAGAGGGGAAGGAGAGAGACACATCCCAGTCCTCCCCAGAGCCTGGAGCCCTGGAGGGGTCTCAACTCAGTGCACAACTGCAGACAAGTCACTTTCCCCACCTGGGAAGTGCAGGAGATGGGACAGAGTCTGGGTTTGCAATTATCTGCTCTGATGATGGATGGCCTTGGGACCACCTGACTCCCATCCTAGCTCCTCCTGAGAAGCTGTAACATCAGGCAAGTGCCTTAGTTCTCAAGGGGACAGTAACAATCCCCATGCACAAGGACACCGGGGTGAGGAAGTGCATATGGATGGATGGGCCAAGCAGCAGCTCCACTCAGCCCCTCCTCCTCCCAACAACCAGAACCACAGAACCCTGAGGGGTGCACAGGCCAGGGATTATCACCCCCCACCACCCTGTCTCCTGCTTCTCTCCAGGCCAGCTAGAAGCCCAGGAAACAGGGACTGATACGTAGTTGCAGCTGCTAATGGGAATGACAACACTGTCACCCAGTCTTAAAGGCTGGGGAAATGGCCATCAAGACCTGAGATACAACTTCCACTCCCAGCCATGACAGAACAACAGAGACTGATTTTACCCTCCTGCTTTAGCAATAAAAAAAAATCAGGCAGAACTATGAAGCCAGAGCCATCAGGCAGCGTGGCACAGGGATCCCAGGGAGAACCCAACAAGGAGAGCCCCGAAAACACACCAGCTATCTCCAGGTGGCTTCCCCCGGGGGAGACCAGTGGTCTCCCTGAGCTGAGAAGACAGGATTTGCTCAGAGGGTGGCAGCTGGGATTTTTAGGACAGCGTACTAGAGGGGAGAAAACTGTACAAAGTGAACTCCAGAGACATGTGGAGGGTCCCCTTCAGGTGTCTAAGAAACTTAACTGCATCCCAGAACAAAGCATCAAAATATTTAAAAGGAATAAATAAACACCAGCAGCCCACAACATAAAACCGATCATGTCTGATATTCACTTGAAAATTGCTTGATAAGCAAAAGAATGGAAAAACAAGACTCACATAAAAAAATAATAATAATCAAAATAAACCAAACCCTGACACAGATATTAGAACCAGCAGGCAAAGATATGTAAGTATATTCCATATGTTCAAAAAGTAGAGACACGGAAGATTTAAAAAAAAAAAAAAAAAAAGCTAAAGCTAACAAGTTGAATCTCAAGAGCTGAAAAAGAATGTTTAAGACCAAAACTAGGCTGGAGCACAGTGGAGCATGCCTGTAATCCCAGCCACTCAGAAGCCTGAGGTATGAGGATCCAGCCTAAATAACTAGGTGATACCACGTCAAAATTGAAAAAAAAAAAAAAAAACCTTAAAGGGGGTGCTAGGGGTGCAGCTCAGTAGTAGAGCACCCTTAGGTTCAATCCTCAATACCAGGAAAAAAAAAAATGAAAATTGCACTGGAGGGCTGGGGATGTAGCTCAAACGGTAGTGCACTCGCCTGGCATGCGCGAATAGAATAGAATCCACCGAAAACTGAAAAATAGATATTAAAAAATTCTCTCTCTCTCTCTTTCTCTCTCTCTCCTCTCTATCTTAAAAAAAAAAAAAATTGCACTGGGTGGAATTAATAGATTAGACACTATAGGAGAAAAGATTAGTGAACATGAAGACATATCAATAGAAAATACCCAACATGACATAAACAGAGATAGGGACTAAAGAAACATGATCAGCGCATCAACGCACTGTGGGTTAATTTTAAGCTGTCAGATGCTGGAGTTTCAGAAGGCTGCAGGGGTTAGGGTGGGAGACCAACAAAAAAAAAAAAAAAATTTTTTTTAAATAATGACCAAAACATTTCTCCCTTTGATAAAAACTAAATTCACAAGTCCAGGACGTTCAATGACTTCCAAGCAGAAAAGACAGGAAGAAAACCACCAAACACATCATAACCCAAGACATTAAAAAAATCAGAATGGAGAATGGAGAATAATTTTAAAAAACCAGAAGAAAAGAAGACCACTACATAGGAAGGACCCGAGACAAGCAGACGTCTCGCTGGAATCAAGGCAAGCCGCAGACAAGGAACAACATCTTCAACGTACTTAACTGGAGAAAAAGGTCCACCTGGGATTCTGTGGCCAGGGACAACATCTTTCAAAACCAAAGATGAAATAAAAACTTTCTCAGATGCACAAAAGCCACAAGAATTCAGCCCAAGGAGACCCCGTGCTGCAATGACCGCTCCCTGGTTAGATGGGAAACTGAGGGCCCAAGAGATTGCAACTGTGCTTAGTGTGCTTGGGTGGGTCATCTTGCTGCCCTCCCTTCCCAGGGCTGTGGAATGGGCTCAGAAAGATCAGAGCTACTCTTCTGCCCTAAACCCTCTCCTCCAGCAGCAGGGCTGGGCCAGATGTCTGTCTCAGTTCCCACTGAGAGTTCTCACCCTGCTCCCCCGCCCCTCATTCAGGCAGGATCAGTGAGGTTCTCAGGGTGTTAGGGAGGCCTCCTGGGATCCCCTGGGTGGTGCTTCCCTCCGAGTCCTGGCACCCTCCAAACCAGTTTTCCCATCCTATCCTCTGAAGGCCTGTCACTAACAGAGGACTGGTTTTGGGACTCTTGCTCCCAGGGTAGAGGGAGTGTGATCCAAGCCACCCACTGTCCAGGATAACTGGGCCCACCAACTGACTCTCAACCCGCCCGCACATTCCTCTTCTGGAAATCCAGGGAAATGGTGATGGCCACTCCCATTTGACGGACGGAGGGGGGGGGGCAGTCACTCTCCCAGGCTGCACAGTTCCTACTCGGCTCCCAGGCTCTTCTCCCAGGGAAGGGATCCCATGCCCATTCCCAGCCCTGACTCCACCCACCACCTCCCAGAGCACACCCTGGGTTCCTCCAACCTGCCTGCCATCAGCACTGTCAGGATGGTCAATGCCCCTGGACGCCTAGCCCCGTCCAACAGATCACTCCCCGCCCCCTCTATGTCTCATTTTCCTTGCTTGCTAACATGGGGAGGTGGGTTGGATGGCCTCCCTGTTCCCTTTCCCATCTGACATGTGAAACATTCTCCACTTTGACTGGTAGATGGAAGAAGCCTCATTAAGGCCAATTAAAGGAGGCTGGGGCCTCCTGAGTGCCAAATGGCTGCAGCAATCCGTCAGGAGGCACATGCTGGTCACGCCCAAAGCCCTCTGACCAGAGCCCAGCCTAACCCAGTGATGCGGTGGCGCTTATTCTCACTTCCCCCAGAGAGACATCAGCCGCCTCCCCAGGGCTCAGGAATGATGCGGAGACAAGGGGCCGGCAGAGCCTGAGGAGAGACTGTCAGGTGACACCGGCTGAGCCCTGGGGATGAGGCAAGAGGGCAAGATCTCTCCCTCTTCCCGCTGGCCATGTGGGGCCTCAGAATTCTCAGGGCTTCCAGGGCCTGTAAGTGCAGGACCTGCTCAGACAGAGCATTCACGGTAAGCAGTGAAAATCAAAACGGAAATCTCAGAATCACAGATTGGAAAGACTTGAAAGCCTCCGCTTCCACAGGACTTAAGAGTGACAGGCACTGGGGTCATTGAGCGGCCTTGTTCCTCAGGAAGCCCTGGAGAGGACCTGCCCAAGATCATACGGGACAGGGTAAAGGCTACAGGGCCACCAGATGCCTATGTCCTATCTGCTGCACCCTACCGAGATCCTGCTTGAACTCCGCTCAGGACAGGGGGGGCTCCCCACCTCTCCACCCCAAGTTCTCCCAAAGAGGGGTGAGAATTTGGCCCCGGAAGCTCCCCAGCCAGACAGCCCACTGAGTGCTTTCCAGAGCCACTTTTGTTCCATTTAAATCTCACCAGGACTTATTAGGTTACTGTACGTGGTACTTCCAGGTACTCACGTCTCCCCGCTTTAAACAATCCCCATTCTATAAATGAAGAAACTGAGACCCAGGGCTGTGCAGCATAGGAGTGGCTAAGCGGGACAGGCAGTCTTTGGGGAGAACCATCCCTCTGCTGGCCACAGGGGTGAGACCCTCAGCTTCAAGGTAGCCTCCAGAACCAGGGAGACCAGCAAGCAACTCCAGGGAACCCAATTACAGGTCCCCACACAACAAAGACCCTGGTGTGACCTTGAAAAGTCTGTGGCCCACTCTGAGCCTCAGTTTCCTTATCTGCGATATGAGAACCGTCCCCAACTCTCGGGGTGGTGAGAGGGAGGACAGCGGCAGGTGTGCTACCACCTGCGTGACAGCAGAGGCACTCATATGCCCAAGTCCAAAGGTTCTTTTCCTGGCAGGGCCGCTCTTGCTCTTGACTCTCAACTCTCAATTAAGATGCAAGCGCCGTGGGGTAGGGAGCCTATGGAGAAGACAGGAGCCAACACCTGGGATTATGATATCAGATGGTTCCCCACCCTAACAGGTGAGGGCCCCAGGCTGGGAGCCGCTAGAGCAGACAGGAGGCAGGTTCCCAGCCCTGTTGTGCTGCGAGCCCAGGCTAGCTGCTGCTGCCCCCTCAGGCCACCTCCATCCCCAGTGCCCCTCTCTTTGTGTCGGGTGCTGTCCTAATATAGTTGTGCGTGGCTTCGTGAAGGGGATACTTTCTGAGAAATGCATTATTAGATTTCACTGCGTCAACGTCATAGAGCAGCATGTTCACACAAAATAAGGCAGCTGTGAAATCACCAGGCCACGTATACAGGCGGCTATGGTTGACCAAAATGTTGTTATATGGTGCGTGACTACTGCCCAGCAATAGATGTGATTAGAGCCCGCCCTCCTGGTCCCAGGCCACTGGGACCAGCACTACCATGGCTCCCCATTACGGGGCCCAGTGTGGTCAGACTCCTGCCCCCTCCCTCATCAGCCCAGTGTCTGAGTGCCAAGGAGCCCTTGTGAAAATGCCTTTACTGTCCTGAGTCAAGGTGGGGACTGGAAATGAGGCCCTGATGCTCCCATTAAGGGGCAGGGCTCAGAAGGAACAGCCCTCGCCGCTTCCCCCAGGGAAAGGGGGGGCTTCTCGGAACCTGCAGACCTGGGTTCTGGGCCCAACTCCTCCAGTTCTCAGCTCTGTGGCCTGGGGCAAGTTATTCGCCTTCTCTGAGCCCCACCAAGTCTTGGTGTCCTCCTCTGGACAATGGAGACAACACCCTGTATGGAGTTGTGGCCAGGATTACATAGTGTCAATAAAGTGCCCTCTCAGCACCTGGCATATAGTTGGCATTTAATAAATGCCTCATTAAGCTGCTCTTATTCTCCTGGAGCCAAGCTGTAGGCCAGAACTTCAGCATGTAAAGGCGGGGACCTGACAGAAAAGATCTGGGGTTAATCAGGCATCATGAAACCTGGGCTCAACTTCCTGCCGGCTGTGTGGCCTTGGGCAAGAAACTTAACATCTCTGGGTCTCCATTCGCTAGCCCTGGTCTGGCAAGCAGAGATCTGGGTTCCAGTCTGGGTCTTACCTCTGGCATTTCCTCTCTCAGTTTCTTCAACTGTGAAAAGGAGACCATGTGATTTGTTCCCCTGGGTTGTTGGGGACTGGTAAAGGGATCCTGCTAGAGGCTCACCCCCATGTTCACAGGAAGGTGGGGGTACTCAGCATGTGCTGAAAGAGTGACTTGCTAGAACATCTAGACTCACTTCTGGTTGAAGTCATCCCTCTCCAGCTCAGCCTCACCCCTCTCTGAGGCCGAAGTGCAGCCGCTAGGGAGGCTGGGACTCGTCCCTCCCAGGCGTGATTCTACAGGCCCAGCCTCTGGTATGCAGTTGGAACCCCACAGCAGGTTTTCCCCCAGATAAATCACGGGCTCAGAGAGGCTGGGGGAAGGGCAGGCAGGTGACCTTCCACCTTGGAGTCAGAACCCACTGAGACCGGAGGGCCCCTCAAAGGGCCAAACCGCTAAGGGGTCAGAGGCAGGACCCACCCATCCCTTGTTCCGAAGAAGTCCAGAATCACAGGACAGCAGGGTGTCAGAGCCGAAGGGACCCTAACAGTCTTCGAGGCCTGTACCCATTTTACAGACAGGATGACTGGAGCCCCAAGAGAAGCCAGGGCTTGTCCCAGGTCCCACAGCCAGGACGAAGCATAGCAGGGGCCTTACCCTGGCTCTCCTGGATCCTGAAACTATCACCCACTAGTCCCACACGAGAGTTTTGGGAAAGGGGATCCAATGGGCGTAGTCCTGATGGAGACTCAGCCACTCCCTGGCAGCCAAGTTGGTATGGGCTGAGGAGTGCCTGCTGTGTCACTTCCCTGCCCTGGGGTCTGCCTGGGTGCTGATGTCAGGCAAGGTAAGAGAGGAGGTGGCAGGCTGGGGCTGTCCTGACTCAGCACCAGCAGCCACAGCCCGGAAGAATCCCTGAGAAGGGACCCAGGTAGTGGCTAGTGAAATCCCTGCCCCAGGCCCAGGGGACTGAGAGTATTCTCTGCACTGGTACTAGGTGAGAAGAGAAGGCGGGGGCGAGGGGACAAGAGGTGATTCATAGAGACAGATAAGGCAGGGAGAGCTCCTGCAGGCCGCTGGCGGGCAGGCAAAGCGCCCAGTCAGCATCCACAGCGTCCTGGCCCTGCCCCTGTGAGACTGAGAGGCAGGCAACAAGCAGGGCAGGGAAGATGGAGGATTGCAGGTTGCCTAGATCAGGGGCCCCTCCCAGGCCCCGCCTGTCACTCTGTCCTGCTACTGTTGCCCAGGCACCAGGCACAAGAGTTAGGTCTTATAGTTTGAGCACGACACAGGCCGGGTCCCCACCCTCCACCCAAGAACTAGCTAGGTGACCTTAGGAAGAAACTAACCAGTCTGGCCTCAGCTTCTACATGTAGGTAATGCTGCCTGAGATTATGAAGCGCCTTCCACTCCATCAGCAGTAGCTATTGTCAACATCCAAGCCCACACAGTTTTGGTCACACATCCAGTATGGATGTGACCGGGGAGCACGAAAGGCCAGAAAGTGGGAGCCCGGATCAAAAAATAGCACCATGGAGTCATCCCTGCCCCCCCATGCTGTGATGCCCCATTTTTGAGAAATGGGGCTTGGTCTCCCTCCTGTGGGACCATGAGTTCTGCTTATTGTGTGACAGAGGGTTCTGATAGCACAGGGCAATGCCTACCTGTTGGGAGCTGAGGGAAATCACCCATTATAGTGCCACACAGGAGACTGGGCCTCACACGGGAGGTCAGTGTCTTCTGGGCTGATGACACCCATAACCTCCTAGGAGTTTTGTGGCATGTAAATGAAGCTATAGGACCCACCTGGTGGGGGTGGGGATCTCAGCTAGGGACTTAGAGACCCGGGTCAGCAAGGGAAGCCCTGAGTGCCCAGCCTGGCCCTGGGCACACCTTATCTGGCCCCATCACTGGGTAGAGCCGTCTATCATTCTGTCTGTGGGAGATCAGAGCCTGTGGCTGTTGCCATGCCACAACTGGGAAGTGCGATCTGCCTCCTTCCTGAGGTTGGGATAGGGATGCACTCAGGGAGATGGCACTGAGGAAGGAAACCCTGGCATCTAGCAGGGCCTCAGTCTCCCATTTTAAAAATGAGGGTAGGGGCTGGGTCAAGGGTTGACAGTAAGTCCTCTGAGCGGGGAGGGCACTAACGTCAGCACCTGCCTACACCTTGGTAGGTGTGGGATGGATTATTCAGCCTGCAGGTCTGCAGGTCCCTTCCTCCGCCCCCCTCCGCCCCCTTCCTCCAACTCCTTCCTCACTCCTATCCACAATAGCCAGAGAGCAGCTTTGGTCCAAACCACCCCATTTTACAGACTAGAAACCTGAAGCCTCAAAGCTGCCTGGTCTGGTCAGCCAATAGGGGCGCGGGGGAGCAGGCAGGCTGGGAGCCAGGTTCCCCGACATGGCTAACTGAGGGCAGCATCTCCACCTTTCTGGAAACTTCAGCCAGGGCCACCTCATCCCCTCCTGACCCACTTCTGGTTTCTTTGCCTAAAACCTCCCTCGGGTGTCCCCATCAGCCAGAATGGTCCCCCAAACTAGCATTCTTATGTTGTGCAATTAGCCGCCACCCCACCCTGGGACTGAAACAGTGAAAGGGTCAGACTCAGGTAAGGACACCTTGTCCCACAAACTGAAGCCACGGCTGGCTTCAGCATCCTTCTCAATATACAGCTCACTAGGCCGGCCTTCTCCACCACACCAGGGTGTGCTCAGAAACCACAAAAGGCGCTCCCGTTAGGAAAAAGCACCCACTGAAGGTCATGGCTGTCCAGCGATTGGCCTGGCTATCTCTGTAAGTGGCATGCATTGCCCCTCAGAATGTGTGTCAGTGTGTCAGCAGGGAATGGCCACCCACAGCCAGGACACTACACAGCCATGCAGGAGTCAAGAAGAGGAAGTCCAAACAAGGCCTGAAAAGTAAAATTCAACCCAGGTGGACAATCCTCAGCTGGACTCTTTACCCACACCCATGCAGGGATCCTGGTCCGAAAAAGTTCTGCCATGACAAAGCTTACAAAATGGCTCAGAGAGGGTGAACCAGAACTCACTCAGTTGTTCAACAGTCAGGAAACAGGCAGATGGGACTGAACATGGATGCCCAGGCCAGCCTGAGATGGCTTATGTTGCTTCTCAGTCTCCTCGCCTAGTCCCCCAACCCCAACAAAAGCCTTCCCCACCAGAGAGCTCCAATTGTGTGTGAGACTCTAGACTCTCAGAAGTGATGTGAATCGTCCTAAGGGAGAGTAGGTGAGAGCCCTACCATTTTTTTTCCCACCACCCCCTACTCCATTGCATTGCCTCCTGGGGAACCCACTCATGAGGCCTGGGAAAACGGGATTACACTCCTCAACAATGCACAAAGGCCCTTGGAGAAGGGGCAGCCCAGTGTCACCTGCCAGAAGATCCAGGCACCCTATTCCTCTGCAAAGAAACTGAGGAATGCCATGAAGGTGCAGGTGAAACCTCCTTCCAGGAGTCAGACAGAAAAACAGCAGAGACCCACTGGGGACCTTGTGGGGTCCCCATGTTGTGCTCCAAGTGAGCATAGGTCAGCAGTCCAGCACTTCTGTAAGAACTCCCACTCAGGGGCCCCCTCACCTTCTGGGCCTGGCTGATCATCTTGCGCACCACCTCTTTGATGTGGGCCTGCCCGTCTATGGGGGGCTGCATATAGACGCTGGCCCTGGTCACTCCGCGGTAGGCGATGGTATCGGGCCAGCCTAGGTCCAGCTGTGGGATGGAGCGGTCGGACTTCTGGGGCCAGTACTCCAGCGAGGGCAGTGGCAGCGGCTCCGCCTCAGTGGGGGTCCCATCTGCCCCACTGGTTTCCTCTCCATCACCCACCCCGTTGACCTGGGGCCCCTGGGAGCGGCTGGAACCCCGAGGATCCTCAGAGCCCGGGTCGTACACCTCGATAGTCTCCAAGATGCGCTTGAGTTCCAGCTCCGAGAGAAAGTCGCGGATGTTCTCCCGCTTTAGCACCTCGTAGAAGGCCTCGGGGCCACGGGCCACCAGGGCCTCCAGTGCCAGCCGCTGCTCCTCGCTATAGAAGAACTCCGGCTTGGATTCGCTGGAGCGCCAGTTCACGTGGCTGTCGTCCAGACACTGCACCTGGGAGAAGGCCATGCTGTCACCTGCTCCAGCACTTCGGCTGGGGGTGGATGGGTGACACCGCTCTTCAAGGTCAGGATCCTAACTCCGGCCCCGGCTGGGGCAAAGCGCGCTCTGGGGCCTCCCAGCGGCTTCAGCTCCTCTGCCCATAAGGATCCTGTGGGAAGAAACTGATGAGCGCAAGGCGCAGGTCAGAGGGCAGGAGGGGCGGGAACCGGCGACAGAGCTGGGGGTGGGGCTGGAGGAAGGAGGTGGGGAAGGGAGAAGCCGGGCTGAGGGTGGGGGGTGCGATGGGAAGCGACGGTGGGGGGCCGTGGGCCGTGGGCCGCTTCCAGGACCCACTGTGCCTGTGCCTGTGCCTGTGCCTGTGCCTGAAGGGCACAGGGGACAACATCCCAGATTCCCCGAGCTGCCTGAAGTCCCAGGCACCTCCGGAAGAACCCTAGCGCAGCCAGGGAACTTCCAACAAGTTTGCAAGAGTAGGAGGCAAGAAACAGAGCCACCTGGCGCTGCGCTGTGGCTCCCTGCGCTCCCGGAAAGGGAGGGTCTTCGCTCCACTATCGGGGCCGGCAAACCCGAGAGGCCTGCCCGGAGGAGGCCGGGGACTCGGACAAGGGTCCAGGAGTCCCGGGAGCGCGACTAGCCGGCGCCACGACCCGCGGTGCCGGGATCGCGGGGGACGCGGCCGGAACTCGCTTACCGGGCGGGCGTGGGCGTGGGCGCGGGCGCAACGCGGAGCTGGCCACAGGAGCCGCGGGCAGAGCGAGGCGCACAGGCGGCGGCTGCAGCCCGGGGCTGGGCGGGGGCGGGCCGCTGACTAAGTGCTGCCCCGCCCACCCCGCCGCCACCACCTGAGGTCACGTGCGGCCCCGGGGGCGGGGCCGGAAGCTGATTCACACACACACACACACACACACACTCAAAGATAAAAGTCTTTGACAGGAGTCTTTGAAGGCTGTGCGACCCCCTCTCCTGCGCCACCTCCATCCCCAGGTGCCTGCATTCAGAAAATTTCAGGGCCCAAAGACCAGGAGCTCTCAAAGAGGGACAGTGGTCTCCCTCGGATCACATAATGGGGACCCCCTCTCCCGCCCCGAGCGCACAGGGTCCGTTGGTGATCCTGGTCCAACACTTAGCTGTGTACAGTCTCGCAGGTGGGACAAGAAGTCCGGGCGGCTCTGTGGCTACCTAGCTGTCCAGTAGTGCAAGTAGAGTTGGGTTCCTGGGCTGGAAGCCTCCAGGCAGGGGTAGGGCACGCGCACACGCACAAACACACACACACACTCCAGGGGCTTTCACAAGGCCTGATGTACGCAATTCTTAGTAATGAGCCTACTGACTGCTGGGAGGAGTCCCTGGGGACTTGTCCTGCACCAGGAGCAGTGCCACATCAGAACCTTGGGACAGGGAGGGGTGGAGACGCGCCTGCTGCTGGCTGGAGTCAAACCCACCAGCTCTCTGCTCAGCGTCCCTGGGGCTTGGGACCCTAGTTAAGGGGAAGCCTGGGGACCACATCTGAAGGCAGACTGTCAGGGCGGGACAGCAAAGCCCATTAAACTTGGCCCAACAAACATTTCCGATTCTGTCACCTGCCTCAGCCAGTGTACCAGGCGCCTGGGTCAGTCCTTCCCTCCCAGCCCCCAGGACTCTGAATAGAGCTGACTTGAGGCCCTAAGGACACTGCTCTTGTGCTCTGCTGAGGGCTGGCCATCACATTGCTCCTCCACCAAGACCCTCCAGACACCCCCATTGGATCAGGCCTCCTTGCCTTGAAAAGACTTGAGCAGTGACTGCAGTTTTCTTCCATGCCCAGCACCCCTTGGAGTCCCCACCACTGATCCCTCAAGCCTCAAGTTCTGCACTCCCTTTGAGCATCCACCCCAGTCCCAGTGACTTTACTCTGTCCAAAGGGAGTGGCCCCAGAGGTCAGGCCCCTCACTCTTCCCAGGGACATACACACATACCCACATGCCCCCTAGGTCTAGAGGGGGACAGTGGTCCTAATGGGAAAGCTCTGCCAGGCAAGTCCTGAAGCCCCGTTTATACCCCCTACCACTGTGGATCCCCAGCCTGACCCTCAGTTATCCTCAGTTTCTCCTTTTGATCTTATCAATGCATGGAGGCCCTGGGGTTCATGAGTGGAGACCTAGCTCTCTCTTGGGGCTGAAAGGCCTCAGGCCCTCGGACTCCTGCTCTTACCTGCCCATCAGGAAGTTGTAAAAACTGAACAGGGAGCTCACATGGACCCTTCCTTTACTTCCCCCATTGTAACAACTTGCTTCAGCATAGTATCTCAGCCAGAAAACCAATATTGATAGAAACCACAGAGCTCCTTCTAATTTCACCAGTCTTACACACACTGTAGTCCATTTGTGTGCATGCATATGCTCAGCCTGTAAGGTGCCAATTTGTGTAACCATCACCGTTAAGATACAGAACTGTCCCATCACCACCAAGACTTCCCTCATTAGAGGCATGTGTCCACCAACCATTGCCATCCCTAACCCCTGACCACCACTAATCTGTTCTCCATCTCTATGGTTTTGTTTTTCAAGAATGCTGTATAAGTGGGAAATGCAGTATGTATCCTTTGAGGAGTGGGGTTTTATTTTGTTTTGTTTTGTTTTCTTTGCCCCTGGGCATAATTCTCTGGTGATTTATCCAGGGAGTTGTGTGTATTGGTATAGAGGCTTCTTGACCTACTGTGGGGTTAGGTTCTGATAAACCCGTAGTAAAGAGGAAACACTGTAGGTTGAATACACCCTGGACACATCTTGCCTCAGAGCATCACAACTTAGCAGCAGAACACTGCACAGTGCCCACCATTTCCCCTTGTGACCAGCAGGCTGAGTAGGAACCGCGGTTGGCAATTGCTGTCCAGTATCACTGGAGAAGATGGGGTCACATATTGCTAGCCCTGGAAAAGTTTGAGATCCATGATTTGGCGAACAGTTTCTTTAGTACTCATATCATGTTCTCACCATCACAGTCAAAAACTTTTAAGTCAAACGATAAATTGGAGATCATCTGTAGTTTGCCGTGGGTGGGGAGGGGGGTTAACTGGAGATAGAACCCAGGGGTGCTTAACCACTGAGCCACATCCCTAGCCCTTTTACTTTTTTATTTTGAGACAGAGTCTTGCTAAGTTGCTGAGACTGGCCTCAAACTTGGGATCCTTCTGCCTCAGCCTCCCCAGTTGCTAGGATTATAAGCATGCACCATTGTGCCCCTCTAGTTTGCTCTTTTTTTATTGCTGACTAGTAGTCCATGTATGGAGGTAGTCCTCTTAAACTTTTTTTAAACTTTTTAAAAAGTCTTATTTTAAATGTCAGGATTTATTTTTACAGCTTTATTGAAGTATAGTGCGTATGTAATTTAATTCACCCATTTACATTATATAGTTGGTGTATTTTGTTATACAAGAAGTTGTAAAAACCATCACCACAATATAATTTTGGAACAACTTTTCATCACTTAAAAAAGAAACTGAGAGGGCTGGGGTTGTAGCTCAGTGGCAGAGTGCTTGCCTAGCCTGTGTGGGGCACTGGGTTCGATTCTCAGCATCACATACAAATAAGTTAAAATAAAGGTCCATCCATGAACAACTAAAAAATATTTTTAAAAAAGAAAGAAACTGAGAGGGCTGGGTGGCTCAGTGGCAGAGTGCTTGCTTCATGCATGTAAGGCACTGGGTCCAATCCTCAGCACCACATAAAAATGAATGAACAGAATAAAGATATTGTGTCCATATATAACTAAAAAAATATTTAAAAAAAAAGAAAAAAACTGAGAGCTGGGTGTAACAGTGTACTCCTATAATTCCAGGAGGCTGAGGCAAGAGGATCATAAGTTGGAGGCCAGTCTCAGCAATTTTGCAAGACCCAGTCTCAAAAAAAAAGACTGGGGACATAGCTCAGTGATGAAGCACCCATGGATTCAATCCCCAGTATCCAAAGGAAAAAAGAAACTGAGGATCCATCAGCAGTCACACTGCCCATTCTTGTCCTTTTAAACATTTCAGCTGTTGAGGACATAGTAGCTGTTTCTAGTTTTGAATCGTTACAAATAAAGCTACTGTATATAACAGAAGGTCTTATTTCTTGGGGATAAGTGGCCCAGAGTACAATTCCTGGTAGTTGTATAAACAAATTGCTCATCTGTTTTCCAGAGTGGCTGCACCACCTTACATTCCCACCAACGATGCACAAATGATCCAATTCCTCCTCATCCTTGCCAGAGCCTGGTGTTACCACTTTCCCCCCACAGTACTGGATATTGAATTCAGGGGCATTCTACCACTCAACTCCCTCCCCAGCCCTTTTCGAGTTTAGTTTGAGACCAGATCTCACTAGGTTGCCAAGGCTGGCCTTGATTCTGCAATCCTCCTGAAGGCTTCTCCTTGGGATCCTTCGGTCCCTGAGTCTCCGAGATGACAGTCTTGGGCCACTATGCCTGGGTCCTGACCCTCTCCCTGCAGTTTGAGTTCGCACTTTCCTAAGGGTTGTTATTGAACTTCTAGGTCTTATTCGCCGTCTGCATGCCCTCTGACAAAATGTCTCTTTGTGTCCTTTGCCCATCTTCTAATGGACCATTTCTTTTACTGATGAGGGCTGTTTGGTTTTGTTTACAGAGAAGTTTCGAATTTTAATGAGTTTCCGTGTGTCAGTTTTTCCTTTTATGGATCATGCTTTGGTGTCACATCCAAGAACTCAGCCTAGCTTTAGGTCCTGAAGATTTTTCTCCCATTGTTCCAAATTGGATCCTTGTTAACATTCTGCATTTAATTCAGTGATAAATTTTGAGCTCGTTTTTTGTAGATGGTATGGAATTTAGGTTACGTCTGGGGAATATAGGTAGCCCCCAAAAAGTTTTCATAGAGCAAGATTTTAGTCTCAGAGACCTTAAATAATCACTCAGGATCACATGACAAGGGGCTGGGAAAGTTGGTCTTGGGTTGGGGTGTGTTTGTCTTTCTCCTGCTGCCTGCTGCCCACCAGTGTCTGGGCTGGCTTCCAGGCCTGAACCAGGCATAAGGAGCACCTTGACACCCACTCAAGGTGGTATGTCCAGTAGCCTCCTTGGAAGAGAATCATGCAGTCAGTCAACAAACACTAGCACAAGTTACCACTTTTTGCCATGTGCTGGGCACTCCTGGGACCCAGGCTTCTTCCAGGATATCCATAATCACGATGTGATACAGAGGCAGGACACACAGAGGTTACAAAGTTATTGGTGCTATGGAGGATGTTGCCCCCAAACCTGGGAAGCCCAGACATCTCTGAATTGACAGGAATTAGTATTGGGCTTATGAAGGAGGGAAAAGTTAACAACAAACACCGTGACCCAGAGGTGTTCAAGAGAGCCTGGGGTGCTCTCTAGAAGTTTGGGTGGAATTGGGTGGGGGCAAGGGTAATGAGGAGGGTAGGAAGCCTTGACTGACACATTGGGAGCCTGGAGATCCCCTGGCTGGGTCCTGGGAGCCACAGATGGTTGGGAGCAGAGAGGGGCACAGGGAGACTGGTGGGTTTAGAAGAGGGGTGCATTAGAAGGGGCAGCGAGAATATGGCCCAGTTTACTCAGTAACTGAGCTGGACTCAGCCTTGGCCGTGGGGAAGAAGGGTGTTGGGGACAAGGAGAGGTGAAATTCCAGGGCTCTGGTGTGGGTCCTGGCAGAGCCGGCTGCCATCGCTAGACCAGAGCCTGGCAGGGAGCTCCCAGGCGTGCAGGAGAAAGCCTGCAGGCCCAGCTACCCGACTCTCTGTGGCCCCAGGCTGCTCGCCCCGAGCTAGCATGCCAGGGGACTGTGTTTAAATGGCGACATGCTGCTGCCACGGTCATAAAGCAGTTTGTGTTCAGCACAAACACTTGGTCCAACCTGTAATGCCCAGAGCCGGTACCCATGCCAGGAGCCTGAATTGGGCTGAATAAACTTGGGAAGAATCTCCTGACTCTGGCTTTCTGAGCCATTATGTGGCTATGATGCTTCACCTGTCCCTCCCAGGAGGGCTGGGTACTCCAGTGCCCAAGCCAGCCCGTCCAGGCCCAGAGTCTCTCAGTAGGGGCTCCTATCTGCTCTCTGAATCCTGGACCTTTGTGGCCTCAGTGGCCGGACAAGGGTCTTGGATCTGAGATCGGGCAATTCTGCCCTTTCTGATCCTACAACGTTTGTGAGGGTAAAGATGGTGGGATAGGAAGCTGGATCAAGCCGGCCGCGCTTGAACTCCTTCATGACTCTTTCTAGGACCCTTTCTCCCTTTCCTCCTTCCCCCCCACCATTCATTCACTTACTCATTCATTCATTCAACAGTTGTTCATCAACTGTCTCCTCCGGGCCCAGCCCTGGGCTGGGTGATACTGGAACCGGGAGATGATTCAAACCTAGTGTCTGCCCTTGACGAGCTCTAGGTCTGGTGGGGGAGTAGAATATGTAAACAAACACCAGTGATTCAGACCTTGGTCTTAGAAGCCCCAGGGAAGAACCTGCCCCTGCCTGGGGTGCTGGGGGGGGGGCGGGTTGCTGAGGGGTTGCCAGGGAGGGCCTCAGAGGACAAGACCTTTGCAATGGGCCTCATAGCAAGAGGTAAACAAGGGTGGTGGTGGGTGTTCAAAAGAGGGTGCTGCCCTGGGAGGCGGATGGCGTCTGCAGAAGCCTGGAGACGTCCAAGTGCTGGGCGTGTTTGAGAAAATACAAGGCAGGTCAGGGTGGCAGGTGCACAGGTGCTGGGGTGTCGGGACAGAGGTTCTGGGACCTATTTTCAAAGGCCTTGAATGTCATAGAAAGGACTTTTTTTTTTTTTTCCCAGAATGTTCTGGGCTCCAAGGGTTGGGGGTCGGAGGGAGGTTCCTGAGAAGTCAGCTGTGTCGTGAGAGCTTTGATCTGGAAAGGAGCCAGGAGACAATGGAGCTGGGGCAGTTGCAGAGGGAAGTGGGCAGGGCTGGCCCCAGAGGTGTGGGAGGGTAAGCCAAGGTGTGGGACTGGTCGGAGAGAGAGGAGAGGGAGGCTGGCCGTGGTGGGACGAGGAAGAAGGAGGACATTCTGAGCCGGAGGTAACCCGGGTGTTGCCAGGGCTAGTAGTATTCAGGAAGCCCGGATATCTGGTCCTGCAGAGCACAGGAGATCCATGACTGCCCAGAGGGGACACACAGAGGGCCACAGCTCTGCAACAACAACTGCCCCAGGAGTCTGAATGCAGGGCCAGGAACTCTGCTCAGCACCTTGCTAGGAATACCTGGATTTAAGGTCCTGTCCAAGTCTCGGGTGAGCCTTAAATTCATGAATTCACCCATGCATTCAACGGCTGGCCACTGTGCACCTCACCAGGCTCATCCACCCAAGGAAAGAGACACGAGCCCCAATAAACATGTCCAAGACATCCCACGGGTGACAAGAGATGAGGGAAAGCCATGAGGAGTGAGAGGACCAAAGGGAGAGCAGGATGGTTTTATTTAGATGGAGCAGGGGATTTTTTTTTTTAATTTGATCTTTCCCCATATTTTTTTGATAATGCATTAGAGTTGTACATGATGGTGGACCTTGTTGTCACATATTTGTACATGCACACAACATGACAATATAATTCGGCCAATAACATTCCCCAGTATTTCTCTTTCTCCTTCCTCTGCACCACTGAGCTCCCTTTGATTTTTATGGCACACACACACACACACACACACACCTTTCTTTTCCTTTTTGGAAGAGGGGACTTCTGAGGACATCTTGGAGTAAGTGAGGGTATCAGTGTTGGGGTGAGGCTTTGGGGAAAATGTGCACAGGCCTCAGTGGGTGTGGGGCTGGGGAGTAGGAGCAGAAGGGGAGGCCTATGGGTCCTGAACCCCGGGGCCAAGGGAGAGAAGATAGATGTGAACCAGAGGGTCAGGTGGTTCTGATGCCAGAGGGTCAGAAGGGCTGATCATGTTGGAGTTGGCACAGCAGCAGGAAGTGGCCTGGCCTGCAGCCTGATCCCCACAGTAGGGGATAGGGGAATGGACAGGCTTTGGCCCTACACCTTACAACAGGAAAGGTCAAGCAGGCAGGCCGTGTGGACTCCTGAACTTTCACCATGGTCCTGCTCGGGTTGGGCTAGCTGCAGAGGAGTGACTTACACGCCCAAGCAAGCGGCTCCAAGCTGACCTTCGAAGTCCCCTCCTCCAGTGTATTGCTGACTGAACACAAAAGCCAGGGTAGCTGGGTGCCAAGGCATATGCCTGTAATCCTAGTGGCTCAGGAGGCTGAGGCAGAAGGATCGCAGGTTCAAGGCCAGCCTCAGCAACTTAGGCCCTAAGCAATTGAGCAAGATCCTGCCTCAAAATAAAAATTAAAAAAATAGGGGCTAGGGTTGTGGCTCAGCGGTAGACTGCCTGCCTAGCATGTGCGAGGCCCTGCGTTCGATCCTCAGCACCACATAAAAATAAATAAATAAATAGAATAAAGGTTAAAAAAAAATTTAAAAAAAAAATAAAAAGGGCTGGGCGTGTGACTCAGTGGGTTCAATCCCTAGTATCCCCAGAAAAACCAGGGGCAGCTAAGGAGCTGGGCAGGACCCTGCCACAGGCAAGTCCCCTACCACAGGCCTCATTTCCCCCTTTATGGAAAAGACTGGGGGCAGGTGGAGGGGACAGGGAAGACCAGCAGCCCAATAAGCTCTGGAGGCTGGCTGCTCTTGCTGGCATGGCCACAGGCAAGCCCCCTGGCCTGGGGGTGGGGGGTAGGGGTAACTGAAAGAAGGGCAAGGGAGCAAGGATGTCAAGAGCCAGAAGGGTCCCCAATGCCATCCTCTCCCCAGGGCTCATCAAGCAATAAGTAGTCAGGGGTGGTGAACAGAGCAGGTCTGAGCCAAACTGCGACCCTGGCCTGGTCTCTCCCACCCCAGGTGCCCATGTCTGAGAGAAGGGATGGTGTATAGCAGACATGGGCACCGAATATCTGTGTCTTGCAGATGACGTTGGCTGTGTGGTGCCGTCCGAGTGCCTGCGGGCCTGTGGGGTTGAGATCGGCTGCTCCAACATCGCCTATCCCAAGCTGGTCATGGAGCTGATGCCCATAGGTGAGGCTGGGTGGGGTTGGGAGGTCTGAGCAGAGCTGGAGTGGGGATGGAACCTCAGGCCCCATGAGGGCGAAGGGCGCTGGGGGGCAGTGGAGGTCACCCTGGATTCAGTGTGACTTTGTGTGACATCGAGTGGGAGGCCCTTCTTCTAGAGAGAAGTAACCATGAACCAAAACGTTGGTACCTGGGTGTCAGGCCTGTCCACGCTTCCCATGGGGTGAACTCACTTCCTCTTCTAGACCCCCTCAGTACCGTTAGTAGCAGCGCCATTTTAAAGATGGAGAAATTCTTGCCAAAGTGGCACACGCCTGTAATCCCAGTGGCTCGGGAGGCTGAGGCAGAAGGATTAAAAGTTCAAGAACAGCCTCAGTAATTTAGCGAGGCCCTAAGCAACTTAGGGAAACCCTGTCTCAAAAAAAGAGCTGGGTGTAGCTCATTTAGTTGGTTGAGCACACCTGGGTTCAACCCCAAGTACGACTGAATAAATAACGATAAATTGAGATCCATAGAGGTGCAGTGACCTTGCAAGGTCACATGGCAAGTAGGCCACCAGCCTAGAATTTGAACCTGGTTCATCTTCCCCTAGAGCTAGTCCCTCTGACCCATACTGTACTCTCTCTCTCTCTCTTATGTTCTGATACCAAGCTCTTTTACCCACCCATGTAATACTAGTTACTGGCTCCATTTTACACATGGGGAAACTGAGGCACGGAGAGTGGTAAGTGACTTCTTGGAGGTTACAGAGTAACTGAGACACAAACCCAGGTCCTCTGCTTTTTTTTGCCAAGATTAGAAATTCAGACTCCCCAGTCCCTCTGTATCTGCAAGCCTAAGCCCCATCCTCTGCCTTCCCCAGGATCCTGCAGGCCCCTGGGTAGAAACATGGGCAGGTCTGGCTGTTTCCACCTTTCTCCGGGTGGCAGCAACCCTGCTGGTCCGATGTGGAGTACTGAGTTCCTTGTCACTGGAGGTGTGCAAGCCAAAGCAACTGAGCAATGGCTGTGTGAGGTTCCAGCTGAAGCAAAGAGGAGAGTCAGCTTTCTGAGCGGCCCGAGCCTCTCCTCTGGATGATCAGGTCCTCGGCTCCTGCCTCCAGAGGCTTCCTGGTCTTCCAGTCAGGCCCACCCCTGCTCCTCCCTTCCTCCAGCAGAGTCCAGGCCCAGGGGACAGCAATGCACAGGCCTGGGAACAGATAGTGGCCCTGCTACTTGCTGGCTGAAATATTTAGGGCATGCCACTTGCCTGCTTGGAGACTCCGTGTCCTCATTTGTAAATTGCAGATAATGACATCTACCCACCCCTCAGCTTTGTTGCTGGGATTAAACATAATAACCCAGGGAAGCTGCCCGGCCTAAGACCTGTGGCCACTCTGTGGGTTCCCACCTCTGGGCTTCACCTGCCCCATCCACTCTGGGGAGGGGGACCCACTAAGTCCCTAGTGCAACACCCAACACTCCTCTCTAGTCCTTGAGCTCTCTGAGAAGTCGAATAAGTCCCAAGTTTATCTACCTCCCTGAGCAAGATGAGGAGGGTTGAGAAATGTTTTGGGGAGAAAAACCATAATTTAACTAACTTTCCTATGAGCTCCATCCCAGTCAGTAAACAGAAAGGCTTGTGGGATGTCTGGAGTCACACAGCAAGTCAGATGCATAGTCAAGACCAGACATACCAGGCAGGCTAAATAAATGGCACCCGTAAGGCTGAGCCCTCAGGGGAGGGGTCCCCTGTCAGACCCATCTTTGGGCAAGAGGTAGAACTGCAGGAGTTTTTGGAGACAGACCTGGAGCAAAGCCCTGAGGTGGATGGAAGAGCAGCCTGAAGCCACACAACAAATGAGTTCACAGTCAAGTGCCTCTTCCCCTATTTAAGACCTTTCTTGAGCCTCTTACTCCCAGAAGCCTTTGCCAGAAGACCTCCCTGGCTTTGCTAGGGAACTTCTTCACCCTTTGCCTGACAATAATAGCATGTCTTTCTCCTGCTTCTGGGAATCTTCCTCTGTTTCCCACAGAGCCAACCAGAGGGGACTCACCATGCCTGCTGGGGCCTGCCACACACACACACACACACACACACACAGGAAGTGGCAGGAAATTCCAGAGCCTGGGCCACCGTGCATGGGGATGAGGCGTGTGCCCTGCCCAGGGTGTGACCTCCCACCCAAGGATCCCACCCCAAGCCTTCTTCACCACCCCCACCCCGCCCCCAGGTTCTGCCTCTGGCCCCGCTGTGAATCCCTGGGAGACTCTGTTCCCTTCCCTGAGCTTCCATTTCCTCATCTGTCCAACGGGGCTAATGATCTTGCCCCGGGATGAAGTCATGGGTGTGAAAGTGCCTCGTCAGCTCACAGACTGCAGAAATGAGAGGCTGGTAATAACACCCACGGTCGGGGAGTACGCAGTCAGGGCCTGAGTGGCCAGCAAGCTGCGAGCTCAGGCAGTGAGTGCAGAAGTCCTTCTAGCTCAGCATTGCTTGGCCTCCCCCGGGGCCTCCTATTTGGGGGGGGTCTCACGGTGTGGACCCCACAACACCAGCGGGGCATGACCACTTATTTGGCTTTCCTTTGAGCCAGCCTCTCTGGCCCCACTATTCCTCTGCACCCCTCTGGCTCCATTGTTCCTGTCCCTCCAGTGAAGAGAGGGTCCTTGGGATGCCAAGGAGTTCCACAGCAAACCCCTCCGCAGAACCCAGGGCGCAGGCAGGAGGGCCTCTGAGGACCAGGGCCAGGGCCAGGCGGGGTTCCCAGTGAGTCTCCATCCCCGTGTCCAGGTCTGCGAGGGCTGATGATTGCAGTGATGATGGCCGCCCTCATGTCATCGCTGACCTCCATCTTCAACAGCAGCAGCACTCTCTTCACCATGGACATCTGGAAGCGGCTGCGGCCCTGGGCTAGCGAGCGGGAGCTGCTGATGGTGGGACGGTACGGGTGGTGGGGTGCCAGGGAGCCAGGAGACAGCGGAATCGTGCAGCCACATGACCAGCTCACGAGCCCCCCGCCCCCTCAGAGGAGGACTTTGAGGGATGTGTAGGAGTTTGCCTGGTGGAGGAAAGAGAAGGCTGGGAGGGAGGGGAGAAAAGAGGAGGATATCGTATCCATCCCACCTCCCATGTGGCTCTTCTGTCCAGCCCCTCAGGGTCACGGCTCTCATCCGGGATGCACCTCTCACCCTATCTGCTGGGGTGAACTACCTCCCCCAACCATACTAGAGGTCTCTCTGTCTCCCCCAAAATGTGGGCCCCTACCCCTCCTGATGGTTTTTGGCTGCCTCATAGAGGGTCCCTGATCTAGCACTCAGGATGCCCATATTCAAGCCACAGGGGTCCCCTGGCCTCCATACCCCAGCCCCACTGAGCTCTGACCATTTCCACTAGCCCTGCTCGTCCTCTCCTCCTTCACCTCAACGACTCAGCTTGATTTTTCTAGATTCAGCCCAAGTACCCCCTCCTCCACGGAGCCCACTCTGATATCCCCATCCAAGGAACGAGCCCTCTTCCCATTCCCGCAGATTCTTCCCACAGCACATGGGGTCTTTCTAAGACCAAATGATCTTCCCAAACCTCCTTCCCGTGGGGGCGCTGGGTGTTCTGTGAGGACAGGCTCAGTGTCTGGCCCATCCCCATATCCCCATGCCCAGCTGGGTCCTTGGAAATCCTGTAGGGAGGTACTTGGTCTTGGGTTAGGGGTCTCTAAGGGTGCACGCCTGCCTGTCTGGACCCTCTCCACCCCTCTGGCCCCATTGTTCCTGTCCCTCCAAGCCTGCGAACCCGACCTGCTAGCAGGGGTGGGGGGGCATCCTTCGGGCACTACCCTTGTCAACAGAGCAGCCTCTATCCAGGAGCTCAGGGTGCCTGTCCCTGGGGTGGGATCTTCCCCAGAGCTTCAGGCGGTTGTCCCAGTGATGCAAAACAGACGGGCTTCTGTCAGAAGGGCCTGCTGGGACCTGTCAGAAGGCGGGCGAGTGTGAGCGCGCTCCTCTGCAGACAGGCAGACTCTCTTCTCCCTGGTGCAGGGTCCTCCGTGTCCCTTCATCCTGGGCACCAGCCCCCTGCCTGCCTCTCCCCTTCTGGGTCCCCTGTTCCTCCTGTGGTTCTTCAGCTGCTATGTGGCCCAGGATGGTCCTGTCCCTGCTGAGCCTGAAGCCAGAGTCCCAACCTGGTCCCTGATTGTGTCGGCTCACTCCCTCCAACCATGCCTTGGCCTTCCTTCCCATCTCTTCCTGCCCCCCTACAGAACCTCCGTTCTTTCCCTGCCCTCCCCTGCCCTCCCCTTCTGTCCCCTTCCTGGGATCCTGTGGCCAGCTGGGCACTGTGGAGGACTCCAAGAGCTCAGCTCCCACCCCCTGCCTTGAAGACCTTCCCTGTGACCGAGGCAGCATCCCCCAGGGAGTGTGATGGAGGGACCCATTCCTCCTGACGATGGGATGGGTAGGGAGAATCCCATGTGGAGCCCAGGAGGGTTTACTAAGGAGAAGTGGGAGAGAGGCATTCCAGCCTCTGGGTTTGGGGGTCCCGCTGGCTCATGCTGGTGGCTGAATCAGAAAGGAAACTCTGGAGGGCAAGAGAAAGGGGAGGGCCCAGGCCCAGCCCGTTGGCTGCAGAGGCCTAGGGCCCTCAGCTGCTGAGCCTTGTGTGAGAGGGTGGGGCGGCCGTGTTAATGGATGTCCGCCTGGGCCTTTGAAGAAGGTAGCACCTGCCGCTGCCAGGGTAAGGGTTAATTAGCCTTAATCGAGATGGCACCTCCTTCCTCCACCCTCTCCCTCGGGCTTAGAAGGGGAAAAAAGGAAGTCAGGCAGGTAGGCCAAGAGCCACAGAGAAGGAGCATCCCGGCTGCACACACAGCCCCTGACACCCTGCTGCCCTGCTGGGGAATCCAACAGGTCCCACCACCTCCCACCTTGTGTGCCGACTGGCTCAGGACATAGGGTTAAGGGGTGCTCTGCCAGGAAGGAGCAGGTGGGACGCAGCGCCTCTGCTTGTCTCCTTAGCGGGTCCCACACCCCTTCAAGGCTCTGGGCACGCCCCTCTTGGAAGCCCTCCTGGATTACAGCTTCCGCTGGGTTGCATCGTTGATTGTTTTCTCTGCTGGTCTGAGCACTGGGCCAAAGCCAGGCACCGTTCCCTGCTGAGTCAGGGCTTCTGGTGAGGTGCTGTGCTCCCAAGCGTTTTGTCCAGGGAAGGAATGAAGCCTGGCAGTGAAGGGGTGCTTGGACAAACAGGGAGAGTGGCTGCCACCAGGGAGGGGACAGGGCTCCCACAGGCCAGTCAAAAGGACTTAAGCTTCAAATCTGAGGAGTCCAGGCTCCAGCCCCAGCCCCAGCCCAGGCCGCCTGGCTTCAACCCTTACTTCCTAGGATGGAAATTGTCCTACGGTGTGTGGGGGTCTGTCGCATAGAGCTGCAGGGGGTGAGGAATATGCTGGAAGGCTGGGCTTCTGCAAAGGCCAGGCAGCTGGAGAGAACATGCTGTGTTCAGGAACCACCATGAGGTCAGTCTGGCCCCATGGTGAGGGGAGCAGCTCATTCCTGCAATCCCCAAATATTTAGTCACGAAAAAAAGAGAAGGGCCTCCTGCCCTCCTGGAGCTTCCAGTCGAGACACAAGGGGTTACCCAGGTTGATGTGCACATGAAGGTGGAACAGGTGCTTTGTGGGAGTCCTCCAGGCACAAGGGAGCCCTAAGGACTGACTCAGCAGAGACCCCCCAGGGGAAGGAGGAGGCAGCACTGAGACCCAGGGACTGGACCTACAGGTGCAGGAAGCCCTAGAAGGGTGGGGAACAAACCCTGTTCCTGGTAGAACAGGCCAGCGGCCAGGAGCTGGGCCTCAGGGCACAGATGGAAGAGTCTTAGTGACCAGAGGCAGATGGAGGGGCCAAGGAAGGGTATCCAGAGCCACCTGTTGCTGCCCGCAGGCTGGTCATCGTGGTGCTAATTGGTGTGAGCGTGGCCTGGATTCCCATCCTTCAGGGTTCCAACAGCGGGCAGCTCTTCATCTACATGCAGTCTGTGACCAGCTCTCTGGCCCCCCCAGTGACTGCAGTCTTCATCCTGGGCATCTTCTGGCCACGTGCCAATGAGCAGGTGGGTGGGAAGGACAGGATGCAGGCCAGCAGGCTCAGCTAGGAGACCTCCCGTCCGCCTGCAGATGGGCTAGAGTCCCTTTAGATCTTTGCCGGCTGCCTGGGGCAGGAGGTGGGGGTTTGGTCTTCCTCCCACAAGCCCTGCCTCCCTCCTCCGCAGGGGGCCTTCTGGGGCCTGATGGCAGGGCTGGTGCTGGGTGCTTGGAGACTGGTGCTAGAATTCCTGAACCCAGTGCCCCCCTGTGGTGACCCCGACACGCGGCCAGCCATCCTCAGCAGCATCCACTACCTGCACTTCGCCATTGCCCTGTTTGTGCTCACGGGTGCTGTCGCGGCAGCCGGAAGCCTACTGACCTCACCCCCGCAGACTGTTCAGGTGAGCCTGCCTTGACCCCTGAGCCCCACAGGTCATCCCTGACCTGACGCCTAACAATTTCTGACTCTGGTCCCACTCCGATCCCCGATCCTCACTGACTCCAGAATTTTCTAGCCTTTGATCCCTACCCCTGGATGGCCCTGACCTCTGTGCCTTTTATGGGGGGTAGGGGGACACTTGGAGGGGGCGTTTAACTACTAAGCACATCCCCAGCCCTTTTTATTTTTTTATTTGAGACAGGGCCTCACTAAGTTGCTGAGGCTGGCTTTGAACTTGCAATCTTCCTGCCCCAGCCTCCTGAGCCACTGCACCCTGCTCCTCTGTGGCCTTTTTGAACTCGACTTTCATCTTTCTGTCTCTGACCCCTGACTGGCGTGGGGCTTGCCCTTGCCCTGCCACACCTCCATCCCTGCTCATTCCTTGCAGATTGAGAATCTTACCTGGTGGACCCTGGCTCGGGATCTGTCCCTGGCAGCCAAAGCAGGTAAATGGGTGACTCTCAGCACCAAAGCGAGAGGCATGGTGCCTGATGAAGCCTGTGTTGCTCACCTGTCCCTCCTGAAACCCCTCCAGGTGACAGCCAACCACACCAGAAACGAACCTTTTGGGCCCGTGTGTGTGGCTTCAACGCCATCCTGCTCATGTGCGTCAACATCTTCTTTTATGCCTATTTTGCCTGATCCTGCCACCCTAGGTAGGAAGGTGGGGGCCCAGAGTCCTCAGGGCCACCCCCTCTCAAAGTGAACACTGACCCCAGAAGGGGACGGACTCCCCTCATGGCTACCCTGTGCATCAGTGCTCAGTGATTCTCTGGGGCTAGCAAAATAGGTGCCCTGAAAAATTAGGGGGATAAAAGAACATGATATTTCAAAAATAGCACCAAAATAGTCATAATTGGAAAGAAAATGAGATTTCTGATGGACATTCTAATATTGGTTTCATGGTTTTTATTTTGAATACACAGGTCCAGGTTAGGAGCAGTGGGGTTTGCCAGGGTCTTGGGCTTGAAGGGTCTTGGACCAGCCCTGGAGGGAGGGAGAACCCCACCTGCCTACAACACGGGGGGGGGGGCACCCCTCCCTCAGGGCTCCTCCCTCAGCTTGCTTCCAGGGAATGGAAGGAACCTCCTCTCTTCCTCCCCTGCTCATGGTGCCTCCATCAGCCTAGGATTCAGGGCCTTCCTAAGTCCCACTTCCAATTGTCCTGCTCCCAAAGGTGCCCAGGCTCTGCTTGGGGGCTGCCCATTCCATCTTCATTCAGGCTGGCCCCTACCTAGGCTGCCTGCCAACTCTGGTCCTGTAGGGCATCAAAAAAAACCCAACATCCCATCTGGCCTGCAGGTTGCCCTGCCTTCCCAGAGTGCCAGGGGCCCTGGTCCAGGCAGAACCTGCGCAAACATAATCCCGTGCAGTCCAGGTGTCCCATGTGGCTGGGCCTAGGGCCTGGCTCTTCAGAGCTTGTCTGTGTGCACAAGGCCAACTGAAGAGGACTTACTTCTTTTCTTTTACCTCTTCCAGCTCCTTCCCGTGTCCTCAGGTCCTCTCGCCCCACCCCAAAGCATCTTTGGGGGCTGGATGCCCCAGATGGAGCCCAAAGTCATTTTTTCTGCAAGAAAAGCTCCTGTTTACCTAGTAATCCCAGGTGCTCTGGGCTGAGCCACCTGTATAAATCCAAGTGCCTTTTGAGGGAGGGGTAGACAGACCCAGCAGTGGTCTGCCCGAGGTGAACCCACGCACCAAGCCTAGGGTTCTCTGGGTTGAGCCCCAAGTCTGTGCAACCTAGGAATTGAGCCATTGATAGTAGCATGTGGGTGGGGCCTCCAGAGACCCCGCCCCCTGATGTCACACAACTGGCAGCCAATAGGAAGTCCTCAAGAGCAACCTGGTCTCTAAGCACAGTAGTTAGTTCTGGGGTGCTGGGAACGTGTCCCAATCTGTATGAAGAGGCACAAGGCAGTTAGGAGGCCAAGTTCAATGCAAGGCTTCCTGCTGAGCCCAATGTGACCTGGAGTGGGGTTGTCCAGGTCCTCTCTCTGGACCCCAGTTCCTGCAAAAAGACCTCTTGGCCGAAGGGGCTGCCGGCTCTGCCGCCGCCCATGAGGTCACAGATGCACCGGCTGGACGTAGCTCCGTGGGAAGAAGCCAACACGCCCACAGGACTGGCCCCTCCACCAGTGCGGGTCTGGGCGCTCCAGGATCTCGATGATGTCACCGCGGCGGAAGCTGAGCTGTGAAGGGTCCTGGGCTGAGAAGTCGAACTGGGCCTGGGCAAAGCAGGCCCGGGGCGACTGTGAGGGGAAGAAGAGGTTAGTGGGGTGTTTTTTGAAGCTCTGAGACCCAGCTGTCCTCATGGAGACTCTCCCCAGGAAGGTCCCACATAAGTGAGTGGGCTCTGCAGGCTGGGGCAGCATCCCAGTCGACTACATCCAGATCTTGACTGAAGCCAGATGGGTGACCACCCCACCCAATGGGTGTTCCACTTGGGTCGGACCCCTGATGGCCTGCCTGCTTCACAGACCCTTTGTCAACAAAGACTGACCCAACCTTTCTTTGACCACAGGGCTGGTGGGGGAGGGCAGCTAAGTCCTAGGGTGGAGAGGGTCCCTACCTGCCTTTCTCTGGTCTCATTTCCCCATCTCTACAACAGACACGAAATTTTGATTCCAGCCAGGGGAGGTGTCACACACCTGTAATCCCAGCGGCTTGGAGAGGCTGAGGCAGGAGGATCACGAGTTCAAAGCCAGCCTCAGCAATTTAGCAAAGGCCCTAAGCAACTCAGAGAAACCATGTCTCTAATAAAATACAAAAAAAAAAAAAGGCACTGGGGTTGTGACTCAGTGGTTAAGTGCTGGTTCAATTCCCAATACCAAAAAAAAAAAAGAAAAGAAATTTTGATTCCAGGCATGAAATCACAGGTGGGGCCTTATAAACTGTAAAATGATGTCCAGCTAAGAGTGGTCTTTACTACTATTGCCCTTGGTCAGACTCTGAGGAATATGATTGCCCCTTTAAGCTGTTCCCAGCTCTCAGGTCTGGTTCAGTCCTGCCCCAAATATGACCTTGGGCATATCCCTGTCCTCTGTGGGCCTCATTTCTGGAACAGCAGCAGACAGGAGCTCTCTACAATACATCTTTTTGGTGCCATGATTATGGCATCCAGCACCCTGGCCCTGCCTGTCCCACCAGGATTTCATCTCAGCCTACAGACTCTCATCCAGGATGGGCGATAGGATCAGCAGAGACTCTAATTAACGGTTCTCTGCCCAGAAGGAGGAGGTGTCCTGGGTACCAGGGAACTAAGCCAGCTCTGCACTCACCCCCGGATGGGGTCCAAGCCAGAGCAAGGTTGTGGGGGCTCTGGAGCCTCAGTAGGCTCCTCACCTCCATCCTGCTCCCAAGATAGAGCTGATCCAAGCCGTGAGCAGCAGGGGTATCTGGGAGCAAGAGCCCCAGCTAGAGAGGAGTCCCCGGGCTGGGAGCTCACTGTTGGGCACTCTTCAGGGTCAGGCGGAGAAGCCCTTCAGAGGATGCACTAGTGGGGACCTCCTGAGTCTCTTTGGGGGCATATCAAACCCCAGGGTTCATCCTATTGGGCAGATGGGAAATTGAGGGCTGAGTTGGCCCTCAGGTCACATGGCAAGGCTTTAAGGGGGCTGGGAACTGCAGGACTGGAACTTCTCTGCAGGGCTGGCTCCGTCCCCTCCCCAGGCCCTTCCTATGATCATGCTCTCCATATATTCTGCAGAGCCCAAGTTCAAATGTCCTCATGTCTTGACCTCCTGCTCCAGGCTTTGCCAACACCCCTGTTTCCAAGAAAAACAGCATGTCAGGGCTAATAACCCCGTTGGCTGGTGTTGTCATCCTAATGAGAGTGACAGCTAGTCCTTGGGGCCCCTTGAAAGGGCTGGCTGGCAAATTGCTGTTATTGTGAGGACAAGGTGTGATGGACCCACACACACACACACACACCCTGTGCCCAGCCAGGTCCTCGCCCACAAGTGCTCATACTGCCCGACACCCTGTCCAAGGCCACCTCCTCCTTGGGGAGCAGAAACCTGGACTGAGCCTTCCGGGTATGTGGCCTCAGTTTCCTCATGTGTATAATGGGATTGACGCGGTGTGTGGCACTCGGTGGGCTCACTCCATTCATTCGACAAACATTTATTGAGCACCAGCTGTAAGCAGCAGACCATTCTAGGAGCTGACAACAAGCCAGACTGCCATTTGTCCCATGGGCTTTACCTGGCGTCCCTCATCTTTCCCCTTTTCCCTATTTGCTTGTTTCAGCTGCCACCAGAATGTCCCTTTGGAACCTGGGTTGCCCCCTCCTCCCGCTGGAGTGGGAAGGGAGGCCAGGCCTGTGTGCTCACATGGTGGGCATCTTCTCTGACACAGATGGCAGGAAGAGCACCCCCCTCCCCGCCCCCAACCCCAATCCGGACCCCAACCCCGCCCCCTACCCCAACCCCGCCCCCAACCCCCACCCCAACCCCGCCCCCTAACCCTACCCCGCCCCCTACCCCTACCCTGCCCCCTACTCCCTGCCTCCTGCTCCCTACCCCCACCCCACCCCGCCTCCAGACCCCTACCTTGAGAAGCGGCTCCTCATCTCGCAGGAAGATCTGCCGCCTCTTGGCAATAGTGGTGGTGCGGTAGAAGTCAACCAGCTCGTTTAGGGAGTTGAACTTCTCTTCCCACAAGAAGTACTTCCCGGAGGCCTCCCGCAGCACCTTGAAGTGCTGCACCTGGTCCCCGTAGCTAGCAAAGAGGGCCACAGCGGTTTCAGATCCTGACGCCCCCCACCTGCTGCTCAGCACCACCCAGAACCTGGCCTTTCTCATGGAGAGACCTGGAGCCAGGGAAATACAGATGGGGAAGAGCCCAGGAGGCTCCCCGGCAGCGGAATCTGGGGTGAAGGGTGTGGGGCTCTGGACCAAGCCGCTTTCTTGCTGAGTCTTTAGGCTAGTCCTGAACTTCTCTGAACCTCACTTTCCTCTTAGTGATAGCACTTCACTTCGGGTAAGTGAGCAAAAAATGCTGTGGTTTATTGGCAACATTAAATGGGCTACCTCTGAGTGCATCCAGAACAGATAATCTCTCTCACACCTCTTCACTATCCCCCACAGATGTGACATTCTCCTCCCTCCCTTGCCCATTCCAAATCCCTGCGGTCCCTTGAGGAGTGAATCCTAAGATCATCCCGACTCAGAACAAAGCCTACTAATAGGAGAGGATCTCAGGTATACTGGATGCTTTTTGTCCCTCTCCCTCTCCCAAGAACCTTCCTCATTTCCCTCAGGATTAAGTCTTAGCACCTTCAGACTAAAGATCTGGCTCTGGTTACATAGCCAGTCTCATTTCCTTCATTTCTTCTATGATGCAGCCAATGGGCTCCTTTCTCACCTTCAAGTCTCCCAGCCCACTACTGGGTCCCTTCCAGCCCAGCTGGGCAGATACCCTGTCCTCCAAACTGTCAGAAGGACACAGCCATCTGGCAGTGACAGGGCAGAGGGACCTGCCCCAAGCCTCCTACACTTGGCACATCTGTACTCCAGGATGGGCCGCGCAGGGCCGGGACTGAGGTTGGTGCTGACGTGGGTTGTGATTCCCTTCCGAAATGCAGGGTCAGAGCAGGGCCTGCCTCACTACCCAGGAGGTGGGGGGGTCAGGCCCTTTGCACAATGGGGAAACGGAGGCCCCAAGTTCAGTGCTACAGAGCGAGGAAGGCCAGGGCTGGGGCCACGTCTGAGCTCACACTGGCTCCAACGTGCTTCCTGATTGATTAGCATCACAGAACAATAGCAATCATTATTCCAATTATGATATTAATAATGTCCTAGATAGAAGAATTCCCAGTCCAATTCTGCTGTGCCATGTTGCTCCCTGGGCTGTGCCCCCCAGAGGCAGGCCCGCCCTCCCTCGTTCTCTCTGCCAGGCCAAACCTGAACTGTCCCTCCCTGGCCTCGACAGCTGCTCTGTGGACCATGATGTCCTCCCCTACCAAACCTAGATCCTAGCCACACACCTCACAGGGGAGGGGAGGGTAGCCTGGGACCAGGGCCAGGCAAGGCCACTGCCATGGCTGTCCTGGGCCCATGTGACCCAGCTGGGGGCTGGAGAGAAAACCCAGAACAGCTTTGCTCCCAACCAGGGGAAGGCCGGAGGGCAGGTGTGCTGTGCAGGTGGCTGGTGTGGTTGAGAGCTGGGGGTGCTGGGACAAGGCCACTTGGGGATGCGCAGTATGGCCACTTTGAGGGAGTTGACCCCTCTGCCTCCTGAGCCATGGGCTGCGCCTTGTTTCGTTCCCATTTGGGGCTAAAATGAGTGAGATCCAACTCTCAGCACAGAGACTTGATGGTTAAAACACAATGCCTCCTGGGTTCTGAATTACAATTCTGCTAAACAATCCAGATGCACTGCGTTTATAAGATGGGGTTCTCTCCTTCAGGCCTACAGTCTTCCTGGGCCTGAGTGCGGTGTCCCTCAGCTACCCGGACCCGTGCTCGCTCAGTCCTGCCCTTGCCTTCTGTTCAGTAGCTACACCTCTCAGCCCTGGGGCCCGTGTGCTGCTTTGTTACAAGTTTAAGAGGAAAGATTTGAGATTAAAAATGGAGGCCTGTGGGGATAGCTTAGTGGTAGGGCACTTGCCTCTCATGTATGAGGCCCTGGGTTCAATCCCAGCACCACAGGGAGAAGGAGAAGACAGAGATGCTTTTCAGGTACCCTCGGATTCCCGCCACCTGGCCAGAGTCAAGAGGAGGACCCTCTCAGCACCTCCAGACCTTTGC
Source organism: Marmota flaviventris (assembly GCF_047511675.1). NCBI lineage: Eukaryota > Metazoa > Chordata > Mammalia > Rodentia > Sciuridae > Marmota > Marmota flaviventris. The sequence goes on along the minus strand of NC_092514.1, from coordinate 14,229,784 downwards.
TCAGAACCCCTCGTGAGTCGGGAGGTTCCTCAGGTCCCTAAGCGCCTCCTGCAGCCTTTTTGTGACACACTGTTCACGATGGCTTGCACACTGGGCTCTGAAAGGGCAGGGAGGCAGAGTAGGCCCTGGGGTCCCTTCTAGGTGGAACTCTGGGAATGGAGCATCCCTACCTAAGTTTCATTCCTCAAGAGTGCTAAGACAGGATCTTAAAGAGAGAGAAAAAAAGGCCATTTTCCACCCCCCAAAATGAGCCACATCAGGTGTTTGACCAATGGATACTGCTGCTGACTAGAGAAGAGGAAAAAACAACAAACAAACAAACAAAAAAAAAAACAAGACAAGGTCTCACTAAATTGCACAGGCCGGCCTCAAGCTCTGGATCCTCCAGCCTCAGCCTCCCAAGTTGCTGGGATCACAGGCATGGGCCACCGTGCCCAGCAGAAGACATTTTTCTTCAAACCTGCTTCTGGAGGTTCTGAACTGGGGTTCCAGATGCCAGGCATCGTGACCCAGAAGCAGGTGCCCTGAAGCAGGCCCAACCCCCCTCTGATGTACCCAACATTTAGGGCAGCTCCCCTCAAAAGGAGCCAGTTTTCCCTGTGGGAGCAGAGGCTCTGGAGCAGGTGGAGCAATGGTCCCCAAACCTGAGGCAAAGTCTCTTCGGTGGCATCACTGAGCATTGTTCCTGGTGACTAAGCTGATGGTGTTGTCGGGTGTGGGACGTGCGTCCATGTGCCCGGGATGCTGAGGAAGGCAGACGGGGACAGGGGGCCCCACCCTGTCTGGCCTGCTGTAGTCTCCCAGAGGCCATGTGCTGCCCGAAGGCAGCCTGTGAGCCCAACGGCTCCTCAACATGGTGCTCGGGAAGAGCTTGGGGTTTTCCTGGACTTTGGCTAGGGTAAATGGGGAAGGCTGTCACTCTAAGGCTGGTCAGGAAATAGGGAACTAATGACTCTGTTTGGGGCGCCCTGTTCAGAGGCAGAAGGCCTGACTCTGTGCTGGCCTTAAGGAGGAGGCTGAGGTAGAGGAGGCCCCCCCTGAGTAAGGAAACGAAAGGGGTAAGCAGGTTTGAATGAGATCTCGACCCAAATATAACCACGACTGGGAGCATTTTAGAGTCTGAAAGTCATCCGCAGTGGCCTGGACAATTAGCCAGAACTAAGCATATTCTGATCACATAGGAAGGTCAGGGAGTAGAGAACAGGAAATGAGATAAGGCAAAGAGACAAGAAACCTGGGAATTCTAGAATTTTCCAACCTGAGAATTCAGAACTTCTCAAATCTGGGGAACATGCCAGCCCCTGGCCTGTGCACAGCACACAGTAGGTTGTCAACAAATGGCAGATCCTGTCCTCTCCCCTACCTTGTTCACACTTCCTAAATACAACTGAGCAGAGGGAGGCCAGAGGGTGGAGCAGCTGGCCCACAGCCACATGGGCAGCCACATGGGCAGCCATGTTGGCAGCGCTAAGCTGGAGGAGGCCAGGTAGGGCTGCCTCCATCCCACTCCCCCACGCTCAGCAACTGAGAGTTCTCTCTCCCAGCCTGACCTGGCTCTGGCCCGGCTCTTCATACCTTCACCAGACATAATGCCTCATCCCTTTCCTCTGCCTGGTCTCGGCCTTAGTCATACATACTTCCGGGCCAAGATGGAGGCATCTGAGGACCTCTTGGACCACAGCTGCTCTCTGGAGAACCCTGCCCCAGAACCCAGGGGTACTTCAGAGCGTACAGGAGTTAGGGGATCTGAGTGCAGGTGACTGTGGCCCTGTTGGTCTGTCTGGGGTGCAGATGGCTCTGGGCGGTGAGCCCTGGGCAGCTGGAATAGGAAGGGAGGCCACAGGAGCCTGAGGGGGGCCTGGGGTGAGTGTGAACCCCTGCAGTGGGCCGTACTGGGCTTCGTGAGTCTCCACTGAGCACCTTCAGGGTGTGTGCTTCAGGCCTGTGTCTCTGCCTGTCTCCTGCCCCGGGGCAGTGACTGCATGTGTGGGTCCCTCGAGGAGCAGTCATGGGTACGTCTGTCTCTGCCTGTGACCTGACACCCACATACCCAAAGGGACAAGGGTCTGGGCTGAGGCCCTGACTGTCAGGAAAACCCCAGGGACCAAGTCAGGTCTAATGCTGGGGCAGCCGGTCCTGCCCAGCGGGTTTTTCTGGCCTAGTGGCAGCAGCAGAAGCAAAAAATGACGGTGGCAGCCTAGATTGGGAAAACCAGGCTGAGTGGGTGGGGGTAGGAGTCCAGGACGCCCCCCCCCTTACCCAACCAGGGCTGTGGGCCCAACAGGGCAGAGTTCTGGGTGCTAACTGCCCAGTGGAGGATTTCTATGGGGCGTGGTCTCTCTGGCCTCAGTTTGCCCATCTGTGAAAAAGGACTGCAGCAGACAGGAAATGGAATCCAGCTGACCTTGAGAGGGAGTGGGACACAGCTAGCTAACAGAGAGAGACCCCGGCCGGGTGTTTAGGTTTCAGGGAAAGCGTCTGTCAGGGCACAGAAAGTCAGTAGGCACCAGTTCTGCCATTCTTTGCTGTGTGACCCTGGGCAAATTACTGCATCTCTCTGAGCTTCACTTCCTTCCCTACAAACTAGGTTCCCAGGAATCAAATACATTCCCTCCCTTCTTCCCTATCTGTGCATGCAGCCAGTCTTTCCATGTCTAAAAGGGCACCCCTGACTTCTCTGCTTCCTTTCCTCTGGATCCTCTATCATCATCCAAGATCACCCCAGCAGAACACAAGTACCTCGAGGTCATGAAGCTTTAACCTGTTTTCTAGGGGGCCGAGTTGCTAGCACCTATGACCTAGGACAGGGCCTGGCACGCAGCTGGTGTTCAGTGGCTGGATGTGCAGGGCAAACACACATCCGTTGACTCCAGGGCACTACTGACCAAAAAAGGAAGCAAAACACTCACTTGCAGACAATCTGTCATTGAACACCGGAGAGTCCCTGGGGCCTGGATAGGAGCTCAGACATTATATGGCAGCCTCGGCCCCCAGCCCACTAGCTGCCAGCTCACATGTGCTCCTTGAAGGTGGGGGGGGGGGGACACAATCCTTTGTAAACTCATAAAGGGCAGCTAGCTATGGTCACTTTTGCTCTGTGAGGCAGCGTGAGGCTCATAAACCTCGTCTCTTACAGTTTTATAGGGCTTGGCTTGAGTGTGCGGGAGAATGCCAGGCGTAGCACAGTCAGAGTTCCTGAGTATCAAGCCAGCGAGGGCAGAGGACTCCTCACAACCCAATCTGCCGGGCAATCTGCCAGACTTTCCTGGATGGCCACTGGGTTACTGGACTTCACAGCATCAGGGATCATGGTCTTCTCCATGTCATAGATGAGGCTGTTAGAGACAAGAGAGGGCCAGAGCCTGCCTGAGGTCACACAACAGGTCCAGGGAAAAGTCAGCAAGGGACCTGGGCTCGCTGGCTCCCCAGGTCACTGTCTCCCCTCTGATAGCCTTGGATTCATGGGCAGAGAGAGGATGGGGAGCCGCCTTCCAGGTCAGAAGGGACTCCCAACTCCCCGCTGCCAGCACATGGTACGGCCCCTGAGGGTTTTGAATGGTGTTTATTGAACACTTACTATATACTACTCATCATACTAATCTCTTCATATAGATGTCCATTTTGTAGATGAGGAAACAGGGCCAGAGGATAGCTTGCCCAGCATTAAAAGTAGGTATTGGAAATCTCCTAACTACAAGTCCCATTTAAATCTCAGGTGCCTTCACTGACCCCCTGCCTGTGGCCCTCCAAAGAATACAAAAAGCCCCAAGACAGGGGAGGTATACTGAGGAGGAGCAGGACCCAAGAAACCTGAGCCCAGCCTGGGAGGAAGTGAGGGTCGAGATTGCCACCTGGTGGTGCTGTGCACAAACCTCCGCCATTGAGCCTGGGAAGCTCTTGCTGGTTCTGACCTTGGGACACCTGGTCTGGGTGCCCTGAGAGAGAAGCCCGGACCATGTGCCAAGATTTCTCTGAGTTATACTCTCAGCTGTCTTCCCAGGACACCTTGGTCTGATTCCCCCTACTTAAGAATTGCTCCCTACCACTGCCCATCTCCCTTCCTACCTGGACCTGCTGTCCAAACACACCCTTCACTGCCTCATCTCTGGGTCTTTGCACATGCTGTTTCCTGTGTCTGAAATATCCTCCCCTCTCCTTGTGCACCAAACTCTTACTAATGCTTCAGAGCCCAACTCAGACATCACCTCCCTGGGCCTTCTTGCAGAGCATGTCTATTGCATTTCCTGTATTCATCTGTTTGTTACAGAAACCCTCTGGGCGAGGGTGTCTATTTCCCATCCCATCGGACTCCTCTCCCGCACACACAGCCAATGCTAAAATAAAAGAGTGTGGACTGTAATCCCTGCGGCTCGGAAGGCTGAGTCAGGAGGATCGCCAGTTCAAAGCCAGCCTCAGCAATTTTGCAAGGCCCTAAGCAAACTCAGTGAGACCCTGTCTCTAAATAAAATATAAATACTGGCTCTGATATTAGCAAGGGATGTGGCTCAGTGGTTAAGCACCCCTGGGTCCAATCCCCGGTACCAAGAAAAAAAAGGTGGGGCTGAGGAACGAATTCCCAGGCTGAGATGTTCTGGTCCGACCCCCCCAACCCCGGCTGGGGCTGCACTTACAGAGCACCGCCAGAAGAGGGCAGCACCAGCCAATGGCCAATGCCTCCCGCTTGGCTCAGGCGCCAGGAGCAGTTTGAGTCCCCTGAGCCCCTGTTTTGCTGGGTGACCTTGGGCTTGGGGGGGGGGGGGTGGTTCCAGCAGTCACTCGAATCCAGACTAGCCCGCCTGGCGGGCGCCATACCCTGGAGATGACCAGGCCCCCGGACAGCCACCACTTGGAAAACTGCCATTTCCTGCCTTTGAGGAAGCAGTGACTCCCCGGGGTCTGCAGGGAGCCTGGCGGGGCGTGGGGACTGGGAACCTGCGGGGCCTCCAGACGCCCACAGCCATCCAGGCAGGCCCAGAGGACTTACTCGCAGGACTCCCCCTTCCGTTCCCCACCGCACATACGTGCTGCAGCACCCTGCTTTTCAGATGGGGAAACAGGCTCAGAGAGGGTGACCCAGTCAGTCCCTGGGGATCACCAGCCTGTTCCCAGCGACAGGGGGAATGGATCAAGCTGCTGGCTGGTTGGGGGGGGAGGGGGGTCTCAGGAGGGACTCTGAATAAGGACCAGGGAGGTTTGACCATGACATCAGATCTCCCCACTAGAGCAGCCTTCCTGCCCAGGTGGGGGGATGGCTACCTGGGGTGCTCCCCGCAGACGCCCTGATCACACAGTGAGAAGCTACTAAAGGGCTCACCTCTGCTCCAGTGATATTTAGGTGGTATCTTTCACCCCAATACTGGCTCTGATAGTAGCAATAAGAACTGGCCCAACAAGTGCCTCTGGTGCCAGGCTCTGTGCCCACAGTGGCCACAGAAGCCCTGAGAGTTAGTCCTGCTGGTGGGTCCCACTGCACACAGTCATGCCCCCTCCTAGACTTAGCCACCTCATCCCCTTAGGTGCTAGACGCCACCACCTCCTGCCTGGTTCCTCCCTGCTGTCCCCCTCACCCCCAACAGTTTTTCCTCCTCACATCAGCCAGAGGCATCTGCTGCCGATCAGACCTCTCCTCTGCTGAAGACCCTCCATGGCTCCCTGTTGCTCAAAGAAAAAACGCAACCTCGTCAGCCCTCTGCCATCTGGCTCGCTTGTCTCTTTGACGAACCCCTAGGTTCCTAGCCCTTGCTCACTCTGGCTCCAAACACACCCTTCACTGCCTCATCTCTGGGTCTTTGCACATGCTGTTTCCTGTGCCTGAAATATCCTCCCCTCTCCTTGTGCACCAAACTCCTACTAATGCTTCTGAGCCCGACTCAGAATCACCTCCCCGGGCCCTCTTGCATGCTCACCTCAGGGCCTCTGTATTGGTTGTTCCTCTGTCTGGAAGCCTCTCCTCCCAGGTCCACGTTCGAAGACACCTGAGCAGCCTCCACCTCCTCGTTCAGCTCTTGGCTCAAATGCTGCCACCACCTCCTCAGAGTCCTCCCCTGACCACCCTCAGTTCATTCTGCATTTATTTGTTTTCTTTCCTTTGTCTCCCTTGCCAAGACTTAGATCCTTAAGGACAACAGCTGTGTCTTCTTCAATGCTATTTCCCCAGCTCCGGAGCAGCCTGGCACACCAGGGCTCTGAGCTCAGTAACTAGTCCTTGGATTTGTGCATCTAGACCATGCTCTTCCGGGCCCTGGGAGTAGGAAGGACAGAGACCAGCCAGGAGCCTGACCCCATCACCTCCACCTCTATTCCCACCACACCATGCCAGGACAGAGAAGCCACCCTGACACTATGCCAAATAATCCCTATCACGCCCACCTGCTGCAATGCCACTATTCTAAATAGGGTAAAATATTTTCTCCCCTGCTTGAGCCTGTGGAAGCCCTCAGCTTTAACCATATTGATTCATTTAGTCATTCTTTTTCCTTTTTTTGGGGGGGTGGGCACTGTTTTGTTTTTAATTCTGGGGATTAAATCAAGGAATACTCTACTGCTGAACTACATCCCTGGATCTTTTTTGGGAGGTGGGTAATGGGGATTAAACACAGGGTCACTCAACCACTGACTGAGCCACATCCCCAGCCCTATTTTGTATTTTATTTAGAGACAGGGTCTCCCTGAGTTACTTAGCTGATGTTTCTGTCTCAGCCTCCCAAGCCGCTGGGATTACAGGCGTGCGCCACTGTGCCAGGCTCTCTGGATCTTTTGTTTGTTTGTTTTTAATATTTATTTTTTAGTTTTAGGTGGACACAATATCTTTATTTTTATTTTTATGTGGTATTGAGGATCGAACCCAGTGCCCCGCGCGTGCCAGGCGGGTGCGCTACCACTTGAGCCACATCCCCAGCCCCTCTCTGGATCTTTTTTAAAAAATTATTATTTTATTTTGAGACAGGGTCTCCTAAACTGCCCGGGTTAACCTTGAACTTGCCATCCTCCTGCCCCCGCCTCCCAGCCTCATTCATTTTCGCAATAACCTATTTTACATGTGAGGAAACAGGCCCAGAGAGATTAAGCGACTGGCACAAAGTCACAGAGCCAGCAGATTGTAACCACCAGAATGAGAACCCAGGCAGCCAGCCTGGCCTCAGGGTTCATCCTCTCATCATCACCATTTGGTGGGATCCTGTACAGAGTACACTCGAGACACCTGCCCTGGGCACCTCAGTGCTCTCTGCCATGCGGCATCTCTCACCACCCCGCCCAGTGACATCCTCCTTCTCCTCCCAAAGAAGCTTTGAGGGCTCCTTACTGCTCAGGGAGTAACATCTGGAACTCTCCACCTTCAAGGTTTTGCACAGCTGGCCTGAATCTGCTCTGGGCTGCACCCGGGGGTGCTCCACTGGGGTCACTCCTACAGAGATGCCCTCCCCACCCTTCTCACTCTCGGAGGCTCAACTTGGACATTGCCTCCCTGCCCCTTCCGGTTGCACACCCCCCAAAGGTCCAAGCTCACTTCACAGAGATGGAGAATTCCCCAGGGGAGCTCTCACTCTCCCGGATCAGGAAGGCTCCCAGATGGTTCCGCTTCATCAGAATCTCCTCCGCCAGCTGCCGCGAAATCCTGCCCGAGTACCACCTGTGGAGAAAGGGGCTGGTGAAGGCAGTGGGCAGGCCAGGTCCCCCCACACACACACACTGCACGATGTTGAGGTGTTCAATGTCACCAATCCTCAAGACAGTCCTAAGATGTGGGAGATGGGGTTGTTCCCATTTCACAGATAGGGAAACCGAGGCCCAGAGCCACAAAGCCAGTTGAAGCAGGCAGGAGCTGGGATACCACCCCAGTGCCTTGGCACCTGAATCTCACCAACCTTTCCTACAGGTATATATGCACCCAGATGAGAAAAAAAAATTAAATTCCCATGAACCATAAGCACCAATGTCAGCCTAACTTCTGTTTTAGATAGTAGATGATTTGGGTGGGGGAAAGGGCTCTACTACACTGTCCCCCAGGCCTAGAGATTTTTTTTTGGTGGGGGAGGGTACTGGAGATGAACCCAGGGGCACTCTACCACTGAGCCAAATCCCTAGACCTATTTACTTATTTTTGTATTTATCTAAGTTTTGAGATAGGGTCCCGCTAAGTTGCCCAGGCTGGCCTTAAATTTGCGATCTTTCTGTTCCAGTCTCCTGAGTCTGTGGGATTACAGGCGTGCGCCACCATGCCCGGTGATGATGGATTCAAGTAAGTAAACCAAGAGTATAGAGAAGGTGTCTCATAAATGCCTAGTCTCTTGAAGATCCCCAGGGAAACTGGAATCCAACTTCTCTTTCAGTTCCCCCCAAGACGGTTCCAGGCAGCCGTGCCCCCCACACACTCTTTATTATTATTATTATTAATACTGGGGATTGAACCCAGAGATGCTTTACTACTGATCCACATCCCCAGCCCATTTTATTTTTTATTTTGAGACAGGGTCTCGCCAAGTTGCTTAGGGGCCTCCCTAAATTGCTGAGGCTGGCCTCAAACCTGCAATCCTCCTGCCTCGGCCTCCCAGATGACTGGGATAACAGGCATGCACCACTCACCCAGCCTCCCCTGCCTTCTTTGCGAGTCTCACCCACTGGTATAGACTGACAACTTGCATTCCCCACCTTTCATATACTAAAATCCATTCCTCAATGAGATGGAATTTAAAAGTAGAGCCATTGGGAGGTGAAGAGGTGCCCACATGAGTAGGATTATGTCTGCCTGATTTGAATATGTCTCCACAAAATTCAAGTGTTGGAAACAGCCTCCAACACAGCAGTGCTGAGACTTGGGACAACCAGGAGGAGACTGGGTCATGAAGGATCTGCCCTCATTAATAGAGTAATCCACTCATGGATCAGTGGATTATTGAGGAAGTGGCTTGGTTATAAAAGTGATTGCTTTCAAGCTCACTTGCTCTGTGATGCCCTCTGCCTTGTTAAGAAGCCCCCCACCAAATGCCAAGTGGATGCTAGCTAGCACCACGCTCTTGGACTTCACAGCTTCCATGAGCTAAATAAACCCCTGTGCTTTACAAATTACCCAGAGTCGGGTATTCTGTTATAGCAACAAAAAATGGACGAAGGGGGAAGAATAAAGACCCCAGAGAGCTCATTTGTCCCTTCACAACATAACGACGACATGGCTACCAGATGGCCATCTATGAACCAGGAAATGGCCCTCACCGGACACTGAACCTGCCAGCCCTGATCTTAGACTTCCCAGTCCCCAGAACAGTGAGAAATAAACATCTGTTGTTTATCAGCCACCCAGTCTGGTCTTCCCATACAGCAGCCCAATCAAAGACACCTAGCACAGGGAGGCTAGAGGGTCCCCACTGGCTTCCTGACTCCTGGACCTTAGCCCAGCCTTAGCTCTGACCCCTTTGTTGTTCACATGGGGAAACTGGGGTCCAGATCAGCTGGAGATCTCATGGTGGGACCACGATAGGCCAGGGCAGGGTCCAGAGCCTGTGTCCCCTCGTGTTTCTCTTCCCTCCTTCCATGAGGACTTCCTGAGCCTCTTCCCTCCTTCCATGAGGACTTCCTGAGCCAGGGCGCATTTGGCATGGGTGGAGATGCAAGGTGTGACTTTTCCTGCCGTCTCCAGATGTTGAGGCCTCAAAGATGAGAGCAGAGGACAGGAGGGCTGCCAGGGTACTCTGTGTCCTGCCTGTGTCCCTGTCTTGCCTCGACTCAGTGAAGGCTGCCGGGCACGTGCCCGGGCTTTTGTCTGTCAGGAGCAAAGTTGGCCTGCCATGTGCAGGGCAGGCTGAGGCCCTGGAACATTCTCAAGTGATGACGATCTGGAGCAGGGAGGTGGACACCCAGCTCCCTGCCCCTGGGTGTGCGTGGGGGGGCGGTGTGACTCCTAGGAGCATGTTCTATGCATCTCCCTGACGTCCACAAGGGGATGGGATTCCAGCTGCCCAGCAGCAAGGGGCTCCTTCCCGTCCCTGTCTGCATCCCTGCTCCTCACGTGGCCTCCCAGGGGCTACTTGTAGGGGAGCCCACACCTCCAGATATGAGCTTCTAGGTCACTGCTGTCCCCCTACTGGCGGGAAACCCGGAGGCTGGAGTCTGCCTGCCATCCCCTGCCTGGGCAAGTCTTAGAGGATGGGGAAGTGGCGGGCCCAAGGTCAGGGTGACCAGGGAGGGGAGGTGCCATAGCCCCTCCTCCAACCGTGGCTGGATGGGAGTTTCCCAGGGGGCCAGATGTCTCTGAAGAACCCTCAAAACCCCCACAGGAGACGTCAGGGCGTAGGCGGCCATGGCCCTCAGAGGGTGTCATACCCCAGGGAGGCCCCACACCCCCTGCCAGCCCTGCCCCCCACCGTGGCAGCTTAAAGGAAGGAGTTCAAGGGCCCCCGAGCCCAGCTCCTCTCTCCACGCCAACACCACTCTCTTTCAACCACTTGGTGTTGTCCCCCACACCTTTTTTTTTTTTAAATGAATTTTTTAGTTGTAGGTGAACACAATTTTTTTTAAATAAATTTTTTTTTTTAGTTGTAGGTGGACACCTTTATTTAGTTCTATGTGGTGCTGAGGATGGAACCCAGTGCCTCACGCATGCTAGGCAAGCGCTCTGCCACCGAGCCACCACCCCAGCCCTTGTCCCCCTTTCATCGATGTGGAAACCGAGGCTCAGAGAGATGCCCCTCCCAGAGGCTGCCCCACAAGTTCACGTCTGGAACTTTCCCCAGCCCTGCAGCTGCTCTGACAAGCTTTCCCAGCCCTCCTCCTGGCCGGCCCCACCCTGGTCCCATACCACCCCATCTGCAATTCTACTGTGTGACTTTATACAAGTCACTCAACTTTTCCGTGCTTCTGTCTCCCGGCCTGTGAGACCATTTTGATAGTACTCACCTCCTTTTGGCCTGGGAGGATAAATGGCGGCTGCCCGCAGGTGCTTGCTGCCACTACGGGTGACGAAGTAGTTCATGCCCCTCCTCCCACACACCCTTCAGCTCTCCCTGCCCCCACTGGCCACTCAGCCAGGTCAGGGGCCTCCCTGACCTATGTGGCCGGCTCTGGGAGCATTTGGGTCTGCATCATGGTCTCCTGGGGGGAGGTGGGGGTGACACTGGGTGCTCAGGGAAGGAGGGGACCTGGCACAGGCACAAGGCCTTCCGGGTCCCCTCCTTCCCCACGAAGGCCATCATGGCTGACTCAGGGACAGAGCTAGAGTGTTTCCAGAACTATCTGGGGACCAAGCAGGTGCTCAGGTTAGCCAGGCTGAGACTAGCCCTGGGCCTCCGGGGCCTGACCCCAGCCCGGCTCTGTCCCAGGCACAAGTAGCCTGAACTGACCCCAGGGGAGGCTGGAACCCTCCGTGGTGCCTCAGCATCACGTGGTGCCTTCTGTCATCCTTTGTCCCTCACCTGAGCAAATGGAACCCTCTGCTCAGGCCTTCTCAGCAGCATGAGGCCCTTCCGCCTCCCAACTTGGCCAGGCCTTAGCCTCCACCTGAAGCCTGACACTTGGCCCAGGGCGCTCACCGGGCCCCTGTCCTTGTTTTTGGCTCCTCTGGCCCGGACTCAGGCCCTGGTGGAGTCCTCACCACCTCTCTCTCCTCACGCACCACCTGCCCCCTCCCTTGACTGGAGGCTGCACCTCCGCGGGGGAGGGAGGGAGGCCGGGAATGCCTATAGCTGGGGGCGGAGTGACTGGGGACCTGGGCGGGTTGGGGCTGGGCCCCCGCAAAGGAAATGGAGGTGGTGGCAGCTTTGGAAAAATAACTCAAAAGAAGATAAAGAGGAAATACCCCTGGGGCTCCACCCTGGCCCTGCACCTCCTTTGTCTTCCACCCCCAGCTACACGTCAGAGCTCCCCAACTGTCCCACCAGCCTCGCCACCTCAGCCACTTCTGACTGCATTCTTCCTTCCTTGAATACCTCCGTGACTCTCTGCTACCTGGCCTGGCGTTTGAGGGCCTCCTGCCCGACCCACACATTATGGATCCTCCCTCGTCGCTCTCCCTGGGCTACCCCTGACCTTTTCCCAAGGGTGGGTGCTTTTTCTAGGTAACCAACTCCTACCCATCCTTCAAAATCCCACTCACTGCCACCTCTCCTGAGAAGCGTTGCCTGTTTAGTCACCCTCTCATGTGCTATGTCCTTCATGTCCTGTGTCTCCCATGAAGCAGGGCTCTTCTGACCTCTATGTCTCCAGGAGCTAGGGCCATGTCTGCCGAATGACTGTTACTTAAACCATTTCCACTTGTTATTTATTTATTTTTTTTCCAGAGATTTCTAAACTCCCTGGGCTGTTCTGGGCTGGACTCTGCCCCAAGTATCCTAAGGGCAGCGATGTTGGGTGCTACCTGCTGAGAACCTGACCTAGGACTTCCCAGGGGCCAGTAGGTGCCAGGCACCGGGATACCTAGGGCCCAGACACAACTCCCACTCTGCCCAGGCCCCAGACTCTGCTCAGCCAGTGTCCACTTCCCCTCAGGATGTCCAATGCCTTTCCTGGCAGAGCAGGCCCGGCCAGGCCAGCTGGGCAGCGACACACAGGCTCAAGGTCAGGGGTTGAGGCTACTCACGGGTGGGGCTTGACCCGGATGTAGTTCTTGGGGATGAAACCCTCAGCACCCCGGAGCTCAGCCTTGTACCAGTTCTGGTCGTCTTCCATGTTCAGGATCTGCAAGCAGGACAGACACAGCCACTCAGTCACTGAGAAGAAATAGCTGTCACCTTCGACTTGCAAGGCTCCAGGTGGGCTTCATCTGGATCATCCTCTGAGCCCATTTACAGAGGAGGGCAGGGGGCCCTGCTCAAGGTCACCCAGGTCGAGTTAGAACCAGCCTTTTGACAGCTGGGTCCCATCTTCAGGAGCTTTTGTGGGACAGTTGGAAACTCAGATGTTTGGGGTTGAAAGTTTTGAGTGGCTGGAGATGGACTCACAGGCTCTGCAACCAGATCTGAGGTCTTGGGAGCAGATCTAGGGCTCCTCAGATCCTGAGCTGTGTCCCCTAGCACGGGGTCTTACCCGTGTGCCCACCATGCAGGGCACCTTGGGGTGAAGGTTGGAGGTCCCCAGGAAGATCAGGGAGCCCCCACCTGAGCTCAGAAATGAGTGGCTACCCAAGGGGGACTGACATGTCAAACGCTCTACAGTTCAAGTTCAGGGGCAAGAACCGGGAGGGACAGGCACTGCGACACAAATGAACAAGGTTTGTGTGCTGCACAAGCTGGTTGCTGGGTCCCACGGGCTCCTTTTCAGGCCCGAGAAGCCTCCTTTGCCTCACAGGTGGGCAGAGAGGAACTGAAACCACCAGAGTGGGGGTGGCGAGTTGCTGTGGGTGAACAACCAAGGAACAGAGGGGAGGAGCAGGTCTGGGCCTAGGAGGGTGACCACATGAAATTGGGGTTCCTGCCTACATTTCCTAGGCACAATTTCCATGGGTCACTCCAATTCCCAAGCAACCTTCACCTAAAATGCTATTTTATGGATGAGCCCAGAAAGGGAAGTAATTCAGCCAAGGCCACGCAGCAGGGGATAGGCAGAACCTCTATGGTCAGCCTGTGGCTTTGGGTTCTGTTGGTCTAGGGGGACTCCGGCCTACAAATATTTTTTGTTTTGTTTTTGTTCTTTTAATAGTTTTTAGTTGCCAATGGACCTTTATTTTATTTATTTATATACGGTGCTGAGAATCGAACCCAGTGCCTCACACATGCTAGGCAATCACTCTACCACTGAGCCATAACCCCAGCCCCTGGCCTACCAGTTTTTTACCCCCACTCTACCTCCCACTTTGTCTCTGGACAAAGGGTACAACTTTCCTGTCATTTCTGGAGCAGGCTTCAAACACTGGGTACATATTCTCCTCTTTTATTTTAGTATCATTCCTTATTCTTACATTCCCATTATCATAACTTTTACTAATTTACATGAAAATCATTTGCACTCACACTATGTAGACATTTTTTATCTTTTCTGCTTTCACAGTTAGCCTTATTCCTTCACTGGATACAAAATTATCATCTCCAATTGACACTGAATAACCATTCAAACCTTTAATCTTGTTCTTAGGTGTTTGTTTGAGAAACAGAAAACTGTACCAGGGAGCTCTACCACTGAGCTACATCCCCAGCCTTTTTTGGGGGGTGGGGGTGGGGGGCGGAGACCAGGGATTGAACTCAGGGGCACTGAACCATGAGCCACATCCCCAGCCCTATTTTGTATTTTATTTAGAGATAGGGTCTCACTGAGTTGCTTAATGCCTTGCCGTGGCTGAGACAGGATTTGAACTCACGATCCTCCTGCCTCAGCCTCCTGAGCTGCTGGGATTATAGGTGTGTGCCACCAGGCCCGGCATCCCCAGCCTTTTTATTTTTTATTTTGAGACAGGGTCTCCCTGAGTTGCTGAGGTTGACCTTGAACCTGTGCTCCTCTTGCCTCAGTCTCCTGAATACCTGGGATTACAGATATACCCCCACACCTGACTTACTCTTTGATTTAAATTTTAAACTAAATTACTTCTCAATAATATTTATACCAGTATCGTTTTTTAAAATATATATATTTTTTTGGTTGTAGTTGGACACAATACCTTTATTTTATTTATTTATTTTTATGTGGTGCTGAGGATGGAACCCAGGGCCTTGCACGTGCTAGGTGAGCGCTCTACCACTGAGCCACAATCCCAGCCCCCCCAGTATCACTTTTTATCACATGACCTATTAGAGAATTTTCTCTAGGATGTATGCACTCAGATCCCAATATAAGTCAACTTATATTCCTTATCACTATGCAAATTCTGGTCACAGCCAACAATTTATTTCAACTCCTCGTTAGCCAAGAAGAAGTAGGTATGACATGATTCTTATTAATTGTATGATGATTGGGTCAATCAGATGCAAAACAAAGGCTCTTCAAGTATCTTATATAATTGAATTGGGGATATTGGATTTGTTCTACTAGTAATATACATTTAACACATGAGAGTTTCAACAAATACTGATTTTTCCATTTCTTTCCTATGGTCCCGGGAATTGAACCTAGGGTCTGTGCATGCTGAGCAAGGGCTCTACCACTGAGCCACCCCAGCTCTCCACAAATATCAGAACCAATTTTAGACCTGATCTCTTTCTCTTTGTTAGACTGGAAAAATCAGCTCAGTTTGGTCTCCACCCATGACTACCGTCAGCCATGGAAGGACCTACACCAGTATCAGCTCTTCTACATTCAAATACAATAGCAGGGACTTCTCTACGAATCCACTTCTAATCATACACCCAAGGGCAGCCAGGCCAATGCAAGGGTCCTAACTTAGTGAAATTCTGCCAGGTGGAGCTGGGATTCATTCCCTCAGCTCAGGCCTGAGGCCTGTCGGGCCACCAAGCCAGGGTGAGCCCTTCCTTCCTGCCCTGGGGTTGAACAAGGTGGCAGCCCCAGAGACAGACGGAAGCAGGTGGCTGGCTCAGGAAAACTTTCCCTCAAAGCAAAACAAAATGATTTCCCCAACCAAATGAGAAAATCAGGGCCTGTGCACCACTTGCCCCGACCCTGGCTTCTAAGAAAGGCGCCCTGGAGCCAGGAATTAGGGACCTATCTGCATCTCTATCTGCTTCTGACGCTCTCTGTAGCCATGGCCTGAGTTTCTTCTTCTGTTAAATGGCCACATTCATGGCCTTCGGTGGACATGGCAATCTCTCAGGGGCTACAACACCCTGCGTGGACACAGGAATGTCATAGGTCTAGGTCTTATGTTGTCTTGTTTTCCTGTCACCTCAGAGGACCCAGGAATGTTCTTATGGTGATGTGAGCTCAATTCTTTCTGCCAACATGGCTCTAAAGTTGGAGACGCGGGAATTCCCACAAGAGAGGGACTGGCTCCGCGCTAATGAAATACCACTGCCCAAGATGATTCAGGTTTTGACCTGCCCCGGCAGGGGCCTCCCGCCCAGGTGACCTTCCTTCCTCACTGTTCCCTGCCTCGTGGAGTTGACTCAACAGCTCTTTACTGAGCACCTATTGTGAACCTGGCGCTGTGCCGAGCCCTGGCGATGCAACAGGAACCAGGAGCTTGCGCTGTAGAGGGCAGAGGCAGACATCAATAAGGAAAGGAACGAGTAAACAGGTGGTTTAGTGTAGGGGTAAGTGCTCGATTGTGCACCGGGATGACACGTGTGGAAAACGTCGGGTGGAGGCAGGCAGAGTGTCAACAGCGGGCAGCTGTAGTGGTCAAGAAAAGCCTCTCTGGGGAGGTGACATGTGGACTGAGCCCTGAATTATAAGAAGGAAGCCAGTGAGTAGCCAGTGCAAAGGCCCTGAGGTGGGACCAGTTCTGGGCCTGGATTGAAAAGAGACCAGTAGGTCTAGAGTTGGGAGGGACAGGCTCTGAGTGCACTTTCCAGGTGAGTGGAAATGGAGGCCTGGACCAGAGGAGAGGGACTGAGGGTGCTGAGAAATGGTCAGAACTGCCAAGACTCAATGACAGGCTGTTGAGGAGCTGGTGCAGGAGCTCAGCCTGTGCCATCAGCCTTCTCCAAGAGGTAAAGAAGGCTGGGGGCTCCTGAGTCTGGGTCCCAAAGGCCAAGCTGTCCATGGAGAGAGGGAAGTGGAGCCACTGAGTCTCCCCCTCCAGCCAGAAGCAGTAGGGTCCTGTCCACCTAGAAATGCCTGACTTTTCAAAGAGGGAGGCCTTGTCCCAGGAAGTGACGTTCATGTGTCCAGAGGGAGTCCATCTGCCACTGAGGTTTCATCTAAAACCAAGGTTCCCATTGGAACAACCCCACTTCCTTGCAGGGCGCTGGAGTGGGACTTGACTTGCACGGCTGGTGCTGCAGGAGCAGGGCCTGGCCCATCGGGGGGTGGGGGGGGGCTCAGGAGGCATTTGTTGGATCAGAGACCAGGACCCTTGCAGGAATTCGCAACCTCTCCCAGACCCCAGTGGGGGAAGGGCTAGCCACCAGCCACTCACTGTGGCCCTAGGCAAGAGAGACCCTAGGCTTTGCTGTGCCGGGTGAACAAAGCAGTAACATTAATAGGGCAAAATGGTTCTAGAAAAGTGGGCAGTAGAGTTGGACCCGGGTGCACACGGGTTATCCCAGTGGCTGGGGAGGCTGAGGCAGGAGGATCACGAGTTCAAACGCACCCTCAGCAACATAGAGACCTTAAACCAATCAGAGAGACCCTGTCTTTAAATAAAATATTAAAAAGGGGCTGGGGATGTGGCAGAGTAGTTAAGTACCTCTGGGTTCCATCCCTGGTACCAAAAAAAAAAAAAAGTGGGTGATATACAAGAGGCAGGTGAGTTCTCTAGCATAATTTAAAAGGATGCCAAAAAAACCCCAGGAATCAAGATAAATAATATTTTAAGGCAGTATGTTAAAAAATAAAAATGAACACAAAACTGTGTGTGGGCGTTAGTTAATAATAGTGTATCGGTATTAGTTCACTCCTGGTGAGAAAAGTACCATGATGCTCATGTAAGATGTTAATAAAGGGGAAAGCTGGATATTGGAACACGCATGTGGGAATCCCACTAGGCTTTTGTCTCCATTTTTCTGTAAATCTAATAAAAAATTTAATACAAAAATTCCATCAAAATCTTAAATAAAGGGCTGAGGATGTAGCTTAGTTGAAGAGCACTTGCCTCGCATGTGCAAGGCCCTGGGTTTCAACCCTAGCAAGGGTGGCAGGGAATGGGGGGGGAATGGGAGGGGGCATGGGGGGGAGGAACTACACTTTAAAATAAAAAAGATTTAAATAATGACGAAATTTGACCTTGTACTTGCACAGACCTGAGAGAATGAGATCCTCTGCCTCACCATAATCCTGGCCCCCTGGAGGGAATTCAGTTTTCCCTTGGTGTCAGGGAGATCTGATTCTAGGACCCCAACTCCACTCCACAGATAGCCAACCATAGATGCCCAAGTGTCTTTGTATGAAATGTGTAGTATTTGCATATAACCTACACATATCCTCCCGAGAATACTTGAAATTGTTTCTAGATTGCTTACAATACCTAATAAAATGTAAATAGCTATTATAATGTACCCTTTAGAGGATGAAGAGGAAAAAGAGTTCTGCACATGTTTGGTATGGTAGCAAATTTTTTCCCCCAAATATTTTCCATTTGAGGTTGGTTGGATCCCCAGATACAGAACCTGTGGCTTTGGAGGACTAACTGTATTTGCTTATTGCAGAATATCCGTGGAATACAGAAAGAATAAAGAAGAAAATACAAAAGGCTCAGAAGCCACCTCTACAGGTTCACACCACTATGCCTGGATAATGTTTTTAAGGCTCTTTATATATTTCCCAGATGCCCTTCAAAATGATTGCACGACTTTACCCGTTCACCATCCACATGTGAAAGTACACATTTCCCCACAATCTCAACAACCTTAGAGACTCTTTTTAAAATTACATGTTGCTGGGGCTGGGGTTGTAGCTCAGTGGTAGAGCACTTGCTTAGGGCCTTACCAAGTTGCTGAGGCTGTCCTTGAATTTGTAATCCTCCTGCCTCAGCCTCCTGAGTTGCTGGGATTACATGCTGGACCGATGTAAGTTTTTAAATTCTTCGGAGCTACTTTCATTTCTCACCTGTCGTTGCAACAGGCCCTGACTCCTGCCCACCTCGGTGCCTCCCCACCTCAGCCTTATGCCCTCCTTCTTAGACACAGTCTTTTTTTTTTTTTTCCCCAATTCTTCAAACATATTATTACAGCCCCTCCTCAGAGCCTCTGACCACTCTCTCCCCAGTCTGCTGTTCTCTCCCCCCGGCTTTTACATGGCCAGTTCTTGCTCATCGTTTAGATTTCAACCGAGGTGTCACCTCTTTTAAGAAACTGCTCTGACCAGCCCACCTAAAGCGGCCTCTGTCCCTTCTCCTACCCACTATTACTCTACAGCCATCTCCCTGTATATACTCTCAGCACTCAGCTTGATGCCTTGTGGGTGCTCAACCACAGAGTGGGTGCTCAGTAGCTCAGGGTTTGTGAAATGCATGAAGGAAAAGACGGCTTCTCCCACTGCCTGTCACCCCTCCATCCCCCCTTGAGCCTGCATTACCCCAGTTACCACCTCTCTCTAAGGATACAAGTCCCCTGGTAGGGTTAATACCCAGTGTCAGCTAATGTCTTCCTCCTGCCTCTTCTTTCCGGTCCACATTTCCCATATCTTATTGGAAGCTTTCTGTGTGCCGGGTCCTGCTGCTCCAGCATGGGCCCTGCCCTCCTGGGGCTTACAGTCAGAGAAGGGAGACCAGGACCTCACTCCTTCCTTAGCAGAAACCCACCAGAATCCGGTAACACTTAGCGAAGGTGAGTGGGAAACCTGACTAATCTAGAGGTGGAGGGCACAGAAATCTGGGAGAGAAGGAAAGATGCCCCCAGTCTTTTCAGCAATTGCCTTGGGGGACCCCACTGATCTGCTCACATCCACCTCCAGTTAGTCCTTCTTGGTTGGGTGGGCCTCTTACTCCATTCCTTATCCTCGCCATCTCCCTCCTTCCCAAACCCCAAAATCTAGAAATCCCGTGCTGCTCTCAGGTGAATCGCGGAGGCCTCTGAACTAGATTTAGATCCTCACAAAAAGACATCAGTCATTTGTCATAAGTTTGTTGTTATTGTTGTTGGTGGTGGTGACGGTGGTACCAGGGATTGACCAGGTACCTGGTACCTGGTGGTACCAGGGATTGAACTCAGGGACGCTTAACCATTGAGCCCCATCCCCAGCCCTTTTGATATTTTATTTAGAGATAGGGTCTCGTTAAGTTGCTTAGGGCCTTGAACATCACCCAGGCTGATGTTCAGCCTGCCACCAGCCTCAGTGGGCCACATGTATACGGGCTAAGAGCCAGCAACTCAGGTGGACCGAGGTGCCAATATCCTAACGCAAAAAAAAAAAGGGTAATTCCTCAAGGGCATGTAACTCCTCTGGACCCCAACACTAACCTCCCCAGCTCCCAGCCCAGCCTGTGCCGTGTCTCAGGGGACTGGATGTGGGTTGCAGAGTCAAAGGGACATAGGTTCAAATCTGACCCCACACCGAGCACTTCCCGTGGCCTCAGTTCCACAAAATGAGGGTGCAAGTCCTCTACACCCCAATAGCTTAAAGGGGATATTGGTTACACTGCAGAGTGTGGGGGCCAGTAGCAAAAAGAGGTTTCCTGCCCCTTCTCATGCTTGAAGCTTGCAGCCAAGAACATGGCTAATGGGCCAGAATGGAGGGACATCCAATCTAATATCCACTGCTCCAGGCCCAGGAAAGGGCTCTAACTTCTTAGGATGAGTACTGACACTGGCAGCTCCAGTGTCCAAATCTTGGCATGAAATCTGGCTTCTGGGTTCTTGTTGTCAGATTCAAACAGATAAGCAAGAACATCCCCAGAGAGAGAGAGTCCACAGACCCATCTGTCATGACATCTTGAAGCCTACCATCTCCTTCAAAAGGAGCCCAAACAAAGAGAAATGAATTGAGGATGAGTCCATTTTCCCTTTTCTCCACACTGCTGGGAAGCTCATTCTTGACAGTGAAGTCAGCTACGTTAGCCCCACTGGGTGATCTTTCTTTCCTAACACCTCCTCTGGTGTGTGCACAGCACATGCGCTCTCTCGCTCTCTCACCCCCATTTTGTCTCTTCGTTTCTCTAGCCGATTCTCTTGTTCTCTCAACAATTCTTTCAAATTTCTTTTCCCTGGAGAACTAGGAGTTGAACCAACAACCCCTGACAGCCACTCTAATAACATCTCCTTGGATACTCACAACAGTCCCCCCAAAGGGGGACTCACTAACTATCTCCCCATTTCCTAGATGGGGAAATTGAGGCTCCAAGGGAGGCGGTAGCTTGTCCCGAATCACACGGTCCATAACTAGAGAAGCCAAACCTGTCCTCCAGAGACCTGACGGCGGGGGCTGTCCTGGGGACCCAGTGCCTCTAGCCCACCCCCCACCCCATGCAGGGCCACCTCAGCCTGGCTCCAGCCCACCACCGTACCTTGAGTGTGTCCCCCTTGTTGAAGGCCAGCTCATCGCTCTCCGTGGCCTGAAAACTGTACAGGGCCACGGACTCCATCCTGCTGTCCCCAGGCTCCGGCAGCTGGGCTCCGAGCAGGACCGGCAGCTTCCTGCTTCCTCTGCAGTCAAGGACTGTCTTCCTTTGTTTTGAGTGTGTGTTTGTTCTTTGAAGCCGAGACCGAAACTGCCCTTGATGGGGGAGAAACAGGAAGCAGAGACATGTCACCCGAGCAGGGAGAACGTGTGAGCCACCCAGTCACTGCCTCTAACCCCAGTGGCCAGGTGCAGCCCTGGAGGAATCCCCCTGCAGCCTGGAAATGGGGTGCCTTTGTACCCACGTCACACATGATCAAACAAGATAAATCCCACAGATCCATCTTGCACTGTGTCTTGTCACCTCCCGTTTTCTAAAACCTTAGTCCCCCATGTTTCTCCGGCACCTGCCACATTAAGGCCAATCTCCTTATCTGACGTGCAAGCCACCTGTGAATCACAGCCACATGTAGCTTTCACACTCATCCTTTGGCCCCTGGGCTCCGGCCACAATAGGTGACATACCACACTTTTATTCCATTCTCCAGGCTTCTGCACACGCCACCCCCCTGCCTGCTGTTCCTCTCCTCTGTTCCCAGAGGACTCCTCCTATTCATCCATTAAAACCCAACTCAGGAGCTGGGGTGGTGGCTCAGGGGTAGAGCGCTTGCCCAGCCTGTGTGAGGCACTGGGTTCGATTCTCAGCACCACATAAATGAGCAAAATAAAGGCCCATCAACACCTAAAAAAAATATTTTAAATAAACAACAACAACTCAAAAGGAACCTCTTCTGCTTTAAACACTGGGCACTATCTGTGCTATGTATCTGTGCTTTGTAAGGTCAAAAAGAAGTGCAAATAAACTGAGTTCAGTGGCACATGCCTGTAATTCACAGCTCGGGAATCTGAGGCAGGAGGATTGTAAATCTGAAGCAAGCCTAGGCAATTTAGTGATGCCCTGTTTCAAAAAAAAAGGTCTGGGAATGTCGATCAGTGGTGGTTCAATCCCTAGCGCTGCAGAAAGACTGTTTCTTAGGTGGGCATGATGGTGCCAGCCCAATTCCAGCAACTCTGGAGGCTGAGACAGGAGGATCACAAGTTCAAAGCCAAACTCAGTAACATAGTGAGATCTTGTCTCAAAATAAAAAATAAAGGGGCTGGGGATGTGGCTCAAGCGGTAGCGCGCTCTCTTGGCATGTGTGCGGCCCGGGTTCGATCCTCAGCACCACATACAAACAAAGATGTTGTGTCCGCCGATAACTGAAAAAAATAAATAAATAAATACTAAAAAAAAATAAATAAAAAATAAAAAGGGCAGAGGTTGTGGCTCAGTGGTAAAGCACCCCTGGATTAAATCCCCAGTACAAAAAAAAAAGAGAAGTTTCTTTCTTCCTTCACAAATATTGACATGGATTTAGGGCTTCATATTTTCATCAATTGATTATATAATTTATTATTATTATTATTTTGTGAACCCAGGGCCTTGTGCATGCAAGGCAAGCACTCTACCAGATGAGCTATAATCCCCAGCCCTATTATTTATTTTAATGGTCAAATTGTCCCTAATTTGGCCAATGGGATCCCTTCAAACTGACATGAACACATCCTGACTTTCTAACTATATTCCTTTTTTTTTTTTTCCAGTGCTGGGGATTGAAACCAGGACTTCATGCATATTAGGCAAGCACTTACCACAGAGCTACACCCCCAGGCCCTGAAATGAGTCAGTCTTTCTTTCTTTCTTTTTAAAATATTTATTCTTTTTAGTTGTAGTTGAACATAATACCTTTATTTATTTATTTTTATGTGGTGCTGAGGATCAAACCCAGGGCCCCACACATGCTAGGCAAGCGCTCTACCACTGAGCTCCAGCCCCAGCCCTGAAATGAGTTTTTCAATACATATTTTCTAGTAGACAGAGCATTTGTACATATCTATATTTACTTGTCAATGTAGATACGGATGGAAAATAAATTAAAAAACATGAACTCAATCAAATATGAATCAGCGACTGTCGTTGAAGGGTGAATGGGTGGTTTGTACCATTTCATAGCTTTTTCTGAAGTTTTGAATTTTTTTTTTCTATATAAAAAGTTGAGATTTGGTCTAGGGCTGGAGCTCAGAGCTAGAGTGCTTGCCTGGTGTGCATAGGGCACTGGGTTCCACCTCAGCACCACATAAAGTAAAATAAAGATATTGTGTCCACCTATAACTAAAAAATAAATATTTTTTTTTAAAAAAGTTGAGATGTATGTAAAATAGTTATCCCAAAATACAAGGTTTGGGCTGGTGATGTGACTCAGGGTAGAGATCTTGCCGGGCATGCATGAGACCCTGGGTTCCCTCCCCATCACTTAAAAAAAAAAAAAAAAAAAAAAAAGTGAGATGTACTTTTAAAAATCATAGTTGAAGGGAAAGAAGAGAAGATAACAAGCCAATGAATGGCCGGCTCTGGAGGCCTCAGGCCCCTGACCCATCCCAGGACTCCATGCCACCTCTCTTCTAGCCCCTCCCTGCCTTCCGCCTGCCCCAGACCCAGAGGGAGGCAGGAAGTTCTAAGGCGCCTCTTTCCGCCTCAGTTTCAGCTGAGGTTTCAGTCTGAGAACCCAGCAGTCAGAGGGCTGGCGTCCACCCACCCCACCCTGTGCCTGAGGGAGGGCTTCCCCTTAGAAATCTGAGCTAGGGTCCCCTGGAGCATGTGAGCCAAACAGCTGTTTTATTTCTTGATTTAAAAATATATATATATTTATTATGGGCCAAGTCCTTTACATGGGAAAGCAAAGAATACACATTCAAGGGAGAACGTGGCCATCTCGAGAGCAGGAGATGCGTTTTTAGAGATCCTGGCTCTTCTTTTATTTATTTATTTATTTATTTATTTATTTATTTATTTATTTTGGGTACCAGGGATTGAACCCAGGGGTGCTTAACCACTGAGTCACTCCCTCCGCCATTTTAATTTTTTTTTTTTTTTTAATTTTTTGAGACAGGGACTTGCAAAGTTGCTTAGGTCCTTGCTAAATTGCTGAGGCTGGCTTTGAACTTTCGATCCTCCTGCTTCAGCCTCCCGAGCTGCTGGGATTACCGGCAGGCACCACCCATGCCTGGCCTTCTGACTCTTAAAAAGATTGGTGAGGGGTGGGTGTGGGAAGGTAGATGGGGATGACATCAGTCTGGTGATCTCAAAGCAGTTTCTGGTAGTCTGGCTGTTTTTAGGATCCTAAATGTGGTCTCCATTATCTGATCAGTAGATGATACTGATAATACTGTAAAGTTCCCTAAATTATGATTTTTCTCAAAATATGATATCTCTCTTTGTTTTATCTATGGAGTGGTGGGCTAACAGTATACAAACTAAGATTTACAGATTACCCAGAAATTGGAGAGTGACAGGCCTGGGAAAGAGACTGGCTTAGCGAGTAACAGGCGTCAAAACCTGCCCGCAGGAGAAAAATACCAGTGTTGGCCACAGTCATGCCATATCCCTGCAGAATTAGCCAACATCCTGGTGCTCAACCCTACCCCCCTGTAGGAGGCTGAAAAATGACCCCCAAGACATCTGCACCCTGATCCCTACTTCCTGTGACATTTCCTTTACATGACCAAAGGAACTTTGCTGATGTGATTCTGTTAAGGGTCTTGAGAGGGGAGATAATTTGGGACCCTAAATATAATCAGATGGGTGCTCATGAAATTGACAAGACTTGGACACAACTGGACATAAATTCCTTGAATAGCAAAGTGCTGAAGTTGTCTTTCAGGAAAAGCCTCCAGAATCCACTCAAGGATGGTTTGGAACCGGCTTTTCAAGAATGGACACGTGGCGGGCGCTGGGGATGTGGCTCAAGTGGTAGAGCGCTCACTTGGCATGCATGAGGCACTGGGTTCGATCCTCAGCACCACCTAAAAATAAGATATTGTGTCCACCTAAAACTAAAAAATAAATATTAAAAAAAGAAAGAATGGACACGTGGGGCTGGGGTTGTAGCTCAGAGCGCTTGCCTAGCATGCATGAGGCACTGCACTGCGTTCAATCCTCAACACCACATAAAAATAAATAAATAAAATAAACGCATTGTGTGTGTCCTTCTACAGCTAAAAGAAAGAAAGAAAGGGCATGTGCTAAAGAAGCCAGTTCATCCAGTCAGTGGCTTTTTGACATCACTGACTCAAAATCCCCTGTGCAACCTCAGGTAGAAGCACTAATCTTCAGGATACACAAAGAACTCAAAAATCTTTTTTTTTTTTTTAATATTTATTTTTTTAGTTTTCGGCGGACACAACATCTTTGTTTGTATGTGGTGCTGAGGATCGAACCCGGGCCTCCCGCATGCCAGGCGAGCGCACTACCTCTTGAGCCACATCCCCAGCCCCCTCAAAAATCTTAACACCAGAAAAACAAATAACCCAATCAATAAATGGGCTAAGGAACTGAACAGACACTTCACAGAAGAAGAAATACAATCAATCAACAAATATATGAAAAAAAATGTTCAACATCTCTAGCAATTAGAGAAATGCAAATCAAAACTATTCTAAGATTTCATCTCACTCCAGTCAGAATGGCAATTATCAAGAATACAAGCGAGGCTGGGGCTGTAGCTCAGTGGCTGAGTGCTTGCCTAGCATGTGTGAAGCACTGGGTTCGATCCTCAGAACCACATAAAAATAAATAAAATAAAGTTATTGTGTCCATCTATAACTTTAAAAAATACAATAAAAAAAGAATACAAGCAACAATACATGTTGGCAAGGATGTGGGAGGAAAGGCACACTCATACATTACTGGTGGGACTGCAAATTGGTGCAACCACTATGGGAAGCAGTATTGAGATTATCAGAAAACTTGGAATGGAACACCAATTGACCCAACTATCTCAATTCTCGGTTTATACCCAATAGACTTAAAATCGTCATACCATAGTAATGTAGCCACATCAATGTTTATAGCAGCTCAATTCACCATAGCCAAACTAGATGCCCTTCAACAGATGAATGGATAAAGAAAATGTGGTATATACACAATAAAGTATTACTCAGCCTTAAAGAAGAATAAAATGATATCATTTACAGGCAAATGGGTGGAGCTGGAGAATAACATGCTAAGCAAAATAAGCCAATTCCCAAAAAAACGAAGGTCAAATATTTTCTCTGATATGTGGGTACTAATTCACAATAGTGGGGGAGTTGGGAAGAATAGAGGTACTTTGGACTAGGCAGAGGGAAGTGTGGGGGGAGGGGGAGGGGAGTAGGAGAGATAGTAGAATGAATGGAACATTATGACCCTATACATTATTATATGACCAGTGTGATTCTACATCATGTACAACCAGAAGAATGAGAAGTTATACTCCATTTATGTATGGTGTGTCAAAATGCATTCTACTGTCATGTAGAACTAATTAGAACAAACAGAAAAAGATTTGAATTAGGAAAAAAAAAAATCCCTTGTGCAAAACATAACCCCCCCCCCAAGAAACATGTAATCACAAAGAGGCACGATAACCATTTATTCCTGCACAAAAGAACCCTGCAGCTCCACCTTCTCATATCTTATCAAATGAGGCAACTTCTCTTTCCCTTCCTACAAATTCTCCTACCGCCAAATGATCGTGGGGGCAGATTTGGGCTAAGACCTCTAGGCCTCTTTGCTGATTGGCTGCTCAGAAAAGCATTTCCTACTTGCAAAAGCCCAGTGCCAAGGTGCTGGTGTCTGTGATGCTAGGCAGCCCGCCCTTATCACTCATAAGAGGGAGGCCACAGAAGCAAGATGGTCTGACTTTGAAGCTGCAAGAAGGGGTCAGGAGCCGAGGAAGGCAGAGAACCCACTCTCACATTGACCAACCCCAGTGAAACAGATTTTGCAGTCCTGAACTATAGAGAAAGACCATACCGTGTTACTAGATGTTAGGTTTGTGGCACTTTGTTATAGCAGCAACAGGAGCTGGAAGAGAGGGGAGCTGGAAGAGAGGGGACTGCCATATCAGTGAAGCTTGGAGTTCTGTCATTATTAGATGCTTGAGCTTTCTAAAGAGGCTGGTGGGGCGGGTGGGGGGTTCAGCTTATCTGAACCATTTGATGGGCCTCCAGAGTTTCTATTGAGGAGCAAGGAAGGGCACATTTGGGCACATTTGTCAGGGAAAGGGTTTTTTTTGGTGGGGGGGGCGTGTTTTTGTTTGGTACCAGCAATTGAATCCAGGGGCACTTAACCACTGAACTACATCTCCCAGCCCTTTTGTTTTTATTTTGAGACGGGGTTTCTTGCTAAGTTAGCTAAGCCTCACTAAGTTGCTGAGGCTGTCTTTTTTTTTTTTTAATTTTAATATTTATTTTTTAGTTCTCGGCGGACACAACATCTTTGTTTGTATGTGGTGCTGTGAGGATCGAACCCGGGCCGCACGCATGCCAGGTGAGCGCGCTACTGCTTGAGCCACATCCCCAGCCCGCTGAGGCTGTCTTTGAACTTGTGATCCTCCTGCCTCAGCCCCCCCGGAGCTGCTAAAATTACAGGTGTTTGCCCAGCTGTCAGGGAAAGTTAAAAAGACAATGGGAAGAAAAGTCAAGTTGTTTTCTGCTACTCATTTATTAAATAAATATTTTTTGAACATAAATTCTATGCCAGTCTTTTTTTAATATTTATTTATTTTTTAGTTGTAGTTGCACACAATACCTTTATTCATATGTGGTGCTGAAGATCGAACCCAGGGCCTCGCACATGCTAGGCAAGTGCTCTACCGCTGAGCCGTAACCCCAGCCCCTCTATGCCACACTTTACATGAGGTTTTGTGTATATAACAGTGAAAAGAAAAATAAAAAGCTGGGTATCAGTGACGTATACCTGTGGTCCCAGATACTAAGGAGGCTGAAGCAGGAGGATAGTAAGTTGGAGGCCAGCCTCATCAACTCAGAAAGACCCTGTCTCAATATTGGAAAAAAAAAAAAAATAGAAAGGGCTGGGTGTGTATTTCAGTGGTAGAGCACCCCTGGGCTCAACCCTCAGTACCAAGAAAGAAAAGAAAGAAAGAAAGTGGGGGGAGGAAGACTAAATCTCTGTCTTTAGAGGTCAACTTCTGGCAGGATGGCGTGAAGGTCTCCACAACCAGTTCCCCACTTTAAACACAGCCATTTAAAGCCTCAGGAAATGGTCTTGATTGTGAAAAGAAAATAAAGAGACAGCTATAGATGCTCCACAATTTACCATGGGGTCATGTACAAATAGACCCATTTGTAAGTTGAAAATATTGTAAGTCAAAATTACATTTATGTGCAAGAAGAAGAATGAGAGGCCATACTCCATGTATGAAAAATATGTCAAAATACATTCTACTGTCATGTATAAACAACAAGAATTTAAAAAAAAAAATACACTTAATCCACTAAGCTACCAAAAAATCTTAAAGCTAAGCCTTGCTGAACTTACACATGCAGAAGCTCACTTTAGCCTCAGAAAGACCCTGACTCAAAATGGAAAAACATCAAAATCAACTAGCACAAATCCAATTTTATAATAAAGTGTCAAATATATCTTTTATAATAAAGTGTCAAATATATCTCATGGTTATTGAATATCTGTATCCAAAAGATAGTGGCCATACAGCACTCTGTAGAGCGTCGGTTGTTGAACCTCATGATCATGATCACAAGGCTGATACGTGGGCGCTGCGGCTCACTGCTCAGAAAACAGAGGGTGTGTCATTCAGCGTTTAGCTAGTCCAGAAAAAGATCCAAATTCAAAGTGTGGTTTCTACTAAATGCATGTTGCTTTCACTTCGTTGTAAAGTTGAAAAATTGTAAGTCAAACCATTGCCAGTCAGGGACATAGGACAGCTATGCCAGTCACTGTGCTGCAGGCCTGTAATCTCAGCTGCTCCCAATGAGGAGGCCAAGGCAGGAAGATTGCAAGTTCAAGGCCAGACTGGGAAATTTAGCAAGAACCCGTCTCAAAACAAAGTCAAAAGGGCTGGAGACGTAGCTCCGTGGCAGAGCATTCATTCAGCCCTGGGTTCATTCCCAGCGTTGCAAAAACCAAAACTGGCATCTGTGAACCGATATCCCTCCACCCAGCTCAGTGCAGCCCAGACTTTACCCCAGGAAGCAGCAGCCAAGAACATGGGCCCACTCTCCCCTGGGGACCAAGAAAATCGTTTCCAGTAGGAGCATTTTCTTTCCAGGAAGAACAGGATGTGAATTCTTCCCATCCTGTCGTGCCCTCAGCTACTTGTTGCTGAAGCTAAGTCCTGAATGAGTAAAGACAAAGGTGGAAAGCCTTCTTCCAAAGGTCCCTGATGGGATGGGGGATCTGCCTAGGGGACAGGATGCTGTGAGAAGTGTAGCCCTGATCATCTGTATCTTGCTGCTGAGAAGGAGGTTCCTCAGCCAGACAGCCTCACCCAGTGCATGTGAACATTGTCAGAATCAAAAAGAGGTCACTTTCAGCAAACTGAAAGTGCGCGCAAGAGAGAGAGAGGGAGAGAGGGAGAGAGAAGAAACAAAGAAAGTCAGGTGGGGGCCAGTAGCTCAGTGGTAGAATCCTTGCCTAACACCTGTGAGGCACTAGGTTCAATTCTCAGCACCACATATAAATTAAAAAAAAAAAAAAAAAAGGAAAAGAAAAAGAAACGAAAGAAAGCCAGCCATCCAGGGAGCTATGAAGTAGGTGATCTCATGCCTGATGATAAGAAAGATCCCAAAGACTCTGTTGGCACCACGACCTTCCACAAAGGCCACTGCAAACTTGGACAAAAACTATTTCTGAAAAGAAATCTGTCCGAAAACTTCCTGTCTAAACTTGGACAGATGCCATCCTTATTACTGACTCATGCAGCCAAAATTTATTGTGTCAAAATTATTGATGTAACTAGGCACAGTGGTGCACACCTGTAAGCCAAAACAGGAGGATCTGAAGTTGAAGGCCAGCCTAACAATTGTTCAAAGACTCATCTCAAAATAAAAAGGGCTTACTATGTAACTCGATGGTAGAGCACCCCTAGATTCAGTCTCCAGTTCTACAAAAAGAAAAAAAAAGGATGCCTGGATTGTGGCTCAGCGGTAGAGTACTCGCTTAGCACAGGCGGGACCCGGGTTCCATCCTCAGCACCACATAAAAATAAAGGCATTGTGTTGTGTCCATCTACACCTAAAAAAATAAATATTAAAAAAAAGAAGAAACCAAATATGGCCCTCACACATCATTTCTTCAAAGAAGGCAGACTTGATTGGATTTGTTTGAAGAGTAAGGTGTTCTAGAAAATGATAGCAATCGGTTAGCAATTAGTGGAGCTTAACTGTTGGGTGTGGTCAGGGAACAAAGAGAGCCTTACTAACATCACTGCCATATGCATGACTGGACAAACCCAAAGCTATGCCTGTCTGAGGAACAGCCTGAGAAGCTCAACACTATAGATTCACTAAAATGATCCAGCCAGTCACTAAAGAAACAAACTAGAAAATAATAACCTGTCCTAGAGTGGGGAGAATCATGTCCAGAATTAGAATTGCTATAGTATATTATCTAAAAATGTCTGGTTTCCAATATGATCAAACAAAAAAAAAAAAACGGAAAAGAAAAAAAAAACAGGAAAACATGACCTATACCCTGGGGGGTGGGGTAGGGAGAAGGTAATACAAACTTCCTTTGAGAGAGACCAAAGATTTAGCAGGAAAAGACTTTAGTAGCCCATTATCCAGGTACAGTGGCATGGGACTATCATCCAGCTACTCAGGAGGCTGAGAATCTCAAGTTCAAAGCCAACCTGGGAAACATAGTGAGAAAATAAAATACAAGCAAGTAGCCATCGTATACATGATCTCAGAACTAAAACCATGAATAAATAGGTAAAGGAATTTACAATGACAATGTTGTACTGAATAGCAAATTGCCACAAAAATACAGAAATTTTAAAAAGAGACATATATGAAAGCTATGCTGTTGAGACATGCAACAACTAAAATTTAAAAATTCACCAGGAGGGCCAAGCATGCTGGCACATGTCTATAATCCCAGCAATTTAGGAAGTAGGGGGACAAAGGTAGAAGAAACACAAATTCAAGGCCAGACTCAGCAACTTAGCAAGAACTTATCTCAAAATAAAAGATAAAGATAAAGTAGTTCAATGGAGCATCCCTGGGTTCAATCCCCAGTAAAAATATATATATATATATATATATATATATATATATATATATATATATATATTTTTTTTTTTTATTTTTTTTTTTTTTTTTTTTTTCTTTCCCTATAAGGGTTGGAAAGTAAATTTGTCAGGCAGGAGAAAGAATAAGTAGACTGAAGGCAGATTGATGAGCCAGGTGCACACATCTATAGTCCCAGCAGGGAGGGGAAGGCTGAGGCAGGAGGATTCCTTGATCCCAAGGATTCAAGACCCCTAGCAAGACCTTGCAAGAAAGAAAGGGAAAAAAAAAAAAAGAGCAAAGAAGGAAGGAAGAAAAGAAAGAATAGTAGAGATCATGCGAGTTGAAAAACAGAAAAACATGATCAAAAATAAAAAGAGCTTCAGAGCAATATAGGACACCAAAACACAACATAGGATTTATAATAGAACTCCTAGACGGAGAAAGAGGGAGAAAATTCAAAGAAATGATGGCAGAAAACTGTTGGAAAAACTGTTAACTTCCACATCCAGGAAGATCAACAAACTCCAAATAAGATAAACAGGAAGCAAGCCCCAAACAGACATGACAATCAAAATGCGCAAAGAAAAAATTGAAAGTAGCAGGAGAAAAAAGGCTTCTTACTAACCAAGGAACCTGAGTAAGACAAACATTTGACTTCTCAACAGAAACTCTGAAGGAGAATGAAATGGGATGACATATTTCAAGTGCTAATCTGGTGGGTGGCAAGTGGTTGTGGGAGGTGGGGAGACATCAAAAAGCCTATGCCCAATAAAGCTGTCCCTTGGGAATGAAGATGAAATAAAGACATTTACAGACAAACAAAAAGTGAGAGAATTTGCTGCTTTCAGACTGACTCTACAGGAAATACCGAAGGAAGCACTTCAGGCTCAAAGCAAGTGATCTTAAATGCGAGGGTGAATTCACATCAAAAAGTTAAGAAGAAACAAAGAACAGTGGTAAAGGAAATTATACAATTATAAAATGCAATGGAAGTGTATATTTTTCTTCCTTCTTCTACTGATTCACAGAGCAAATATGTAAAATTAAATGTATATCTTATTATATATCATACTTATTTATATTCATATACACACATATTGTTGGGCCTTTAACAGGTAAAACTGTAATACATTTGCCAATAACGGCACAAAGAAAATAGGAGAAAGCAAATAGGGCTAAGAAAATTAATGCAGAGGGGAAATAACAATTATCACAATGTCTTGTTAGGTTTGTAACAATGTACTCGTTGGTTTCTATCTATCTGTAGACAGAACAATGCATGCAATATTATCACAAAAAGAAGTGGAAGGGACATAGCTATATAGAAGAGTTACTTCTTTGTGTCACTGGTGTTGGGCTAATACAAATCAGACACTGTTTCAGGGGCTGGGGTTGTGGCTCAGTAGTAGAGTGCTTGCCTAGTACATGTGAGGTACTGAGTTCAACCCTCAGTACCACATTAAAATAATAATGATAATAATAATAATAATAAATAAAAAGTTATTTTTTAAAAAAACTAACATTAAAAAAGAGGTGTTTTAGATAAGATATAAAATCAACCAGGGCAACAGTTAAAAAAAAAAAAAACTAAAAAAGAAAAAATAATAATAAAAAAAAAAAAACTCTAACAGAATCAAAATGCTACATTGAAAAATATTCACTTAAGAAGTTAGCCGGGCTGGGATTGTGGCTCAGCAGTAGAGCGCTCGCCAAGCGCAGGCGGGACTCGGGTTCAATCCTCAGCACCACATAAAAATAAAGGCATTGTGTTGTGTCCATCTACACTTAAAAAAAAAAAAAAAAATATATATATATATATATATACACATTTTTTTAAACTGTGGATTTAAGTAAAAAATATTTTTAAAAAAAAGAAGTTAGCCAATCCCAAATACCGAATGTTTTCTCTGATATAAAGAGGCTGATTCATAGTGAGGTAGGGAGTAGGAAAATGGGAGGAACAGATGAACTCTAGATAGGGCAGAGGGGTGGGAAGGAAAGGGAGGGGCAGGGGATTAGCAAGGATGGTGGAATGTGATGGACATCATTATCCAAAGTACATGTATGAAGACACGAATTGGTGTCAACATACTTTATATACTTTATATATATGAAAAATTGTGCTGTATATGTGTAATAAGAATCGTAATGCATTCCTCTGTCATTTATTTTTTTAAAAAATCAATTAAATTAAAGAAAAACACTATACTTTTTAATTGCTGCACAAAATAGAAAAAAAATGATCTTAATAAATGTTATAGAATTAAAAAGAAAAGAAAAGAAAAAAATATTCACTTAATGCAAAACAAAGCCATAAAGGAAGAATCGAAAAACAAAAAGGACTTGAGACATTGAAAACAGGAAGTAAAGTGCTAGACAAATCTAACTACATCAATAATAACATTAAATGTTAATGGATTAAGTAATACATTCAAAAGGCAGAAACTGTTCAGACTGGGTTGTTTTTTTTTGTTTTTTTTTTTTTTTTGCCGGGGATTGAACCCAGGGACTCAGGGATACTTAACCACTGAGTCACATCCCAAACTCTTTTTTGTATTTTATTTAGAGACAGTCTCACTGAGTTGCTTAGTGCCTTGATAAGTTGCTGAGGCTGGCTTTGAACTTTCGATCCTCCTGCCTCAGCCTCCCAAGCCACTGGAATTACAGGCATGTGCCACTGTGCCTGGCTCAGACTGGAATTTTTAAAAAGATCAAACTGTTCTCTAGGTGAGATACACGTTAGATTCAAGGATACAAATAAATGGAATATTACAACACCACAAGAGAACTGGACTGGCTATAGTGATATCAACAAAATAGATATTCAACAACAACAAAAAATGTTGCTCATGATAAGGAAGGATAGTTTATAATCATTAAAGGGTCAATCTATTATGAATACATACAATTTTAAATAAATATCCACCTAAGAGCAGAGCACAAATATTCATGAAGTAAAACTGAAAGGAATGAAGGAAGAAATAAGACAATTCAACAAAAAGAGTTGGAGACATCAGTAACTCATTTACAAAATGGTTAGGACAATTATATCAAAAATCAATTAAGAGATAGAAGACTTAACACTATAAACCAATTAGATCTAACAGACTCTATGGAACATCTAACAATAGCGGAATTCTTCTCAAGGGCACATGGAACATTTTCTACAATAGATAATATGCTAGTCCATAAAACAAATCTTTACCAAAAAATTTGTTGTGATTCAGGGGTACCATATCATTGAGCTTCCCCTCACCACCACCACTACCCTGCCATTTGTTTTTTTAAAATTTTGAGACAGTGCCTTGCTAAATTGCTGAGACTAGTCTTAGACTTATGATCCTCGTATCTCAGCCTCCAGAGTAGATGGGATTACGGGCACGCACCACTCTGTCCATCAAACTTTAACAAACTAAAAAGACAAAAATAATACAAAATGTGTTCTCCAATCACAATGAAATGAAATTAAAAAATCAATGGAGGGTCTGGGGATGTGGCTCAAGCAGTAGCGCGCTAGCCTGGCATGTGTGGGGCGCTGGGTTCGATCCTCAGCACTATATAAAAATAAAATAAAGATGTGTCCACCAAAAACTGAAAAATAAATATTAAAAATCTCTCTCTCTCTGTCTTTAAAAAAATTAAAAAATCAATGGCAGGAAAACATTTAGGAAACTCACAAATACATGGAAATTAAATAACACAGTCCTAGATAATCAATATATCATAGAAGAAATTAAAAGAGAAATCATACAAGACTTGGAGGTAAATAAAAATGAAGATAGAAGAAGCCCAAAATGATTGGATGCAGTTAAAGTGGTACTTTGAGGGCAATTGATATCTGTGAATGCCTACATTAGGAAAAAAGAAAACAATCAAGTCAATAACCTAGTTTTCCACTAGGAAAAGAGCAAGCAAAAAAAAAAAAAAACTAAAAGCAAGAAGAATAAAAGAAAGCGTAAAGAGTAGGCCAGAAATTAAGAAGTCGAAAGTAGAAAATAAAGAAAATAATTGAGCAGGGCACGGTAGCACACACCTGTAATCCCAGTGGCTTTGGAGGCTGAGGTAGGAGGATCAGGAGTTCAGAGTCAGTGGCCTCAGCAAAAGAGAGGTGCTAAGCAACTCAGTGAGATCCTGTCTCTAAATAAAATACAATAGGGGCTGGGGTTGTGGCTCAGCAATGGAGCACTTGTCTAGAATGTGAGAGGCCCTGGGTTTGATCCTCAGCACCACATAAAAAAATAATAATAATAAGTAAATACGACAAAGGTATTGTGTCCAACTACAATTTTAAAAATAAATATTAAAAAATAAAATACAAAATAGAGGTGGGGATGTGGCTCCATGGTTGAGTGTCTCTGAGTTCAATCCCTAGCACAACCCCCCTCCAAAAAAAGAAAAAAAAATAATTGAAACAAAAAATCAGTTTTTTGAAAGGATCAACAAAAATGTATCTGCATTAATCAAGGGAAAAAAATAAAGAAAAGATGAATTATGGAGAATCTGATTCTTCCAGGGCTGAGAGAGCCTGCTAGAAGAGCCCCACCCTGTCCCAGACCTGGGGTCCTGAGTGCTGCCCAGGTAAGTGTCCTGAGGAAAAGCAGAAGAGGCCACTTGTACCCAAGCCTGCTGTTCTGGGGGTTTGGGTTGGGGACATGGGTAACAGCTCAGGAACCACCTCCACTGTCCTGACAGCCACTGACACCCCTACAGATCTGCTGTAGAGCTTCCTGGGAGGCACCCCCTGGACAGTCCTCAGATCTACTGAAGCCCAGATAAAACTCACTCTCCCTCCATCTCCTTAAGGGTTCCTCACCTGTCCAGTTGCTCCAGCAGGGTCCTGGGCCATCTCTGCAATCCCTACAACTGCTACTTCATGTGATCGCTAAAACCTGAAATCTCCCCTAACTGAACACAATTTGGGCTATGTTTTCTTCTCAACACTCCCACACTCTTAACTTAAGAAGGGCCTTAGCCTAAGTAACTCCATTTTAAAATAAAACTCCAGTCCCCACCAGGCACGCCTACGGAGCCCTCCAATATTGTCATCAGGCTTAGCCTGAAAAAAATAAGTCATTTTCCACAACCCTGATAAAACTCAGAGTGAAGTCACTGCCACTTGCCTTCATCCTGATAAAGGCAGAGGTAACAGATCAGGGTGGAAACCACCAGACCAGATGTCCTGACCCCAGAATTAAAGACGTCACTGAGAAACCCAGAAATGGCTGATAGGGATTGAAAGGGTGAGTAGAAGATCCAAGATTAAGCATAAATGATAGAGCCAATGAACAGACATTCAGCCAGCCCACACCGATGGCCACGTGCCGGAGAGCCTGATGAGGACCTAGATTGACATTCCAACTCTTCTCATCATCTGCCTGATCCTCTGCATGATCCTCACCACTCTCAAACCCTAGAGTCACATCTTGACCTTAGTGAGAATGGTGACGTTTCCCTTTCCTCAACTGGCCGTCAGCTCCACCCCAGGAGAAGCCTCCATTGGACCCTGACCTGATCACTGCGGTCTGAGCAAATGTGCATCTGCTGGCCTTAGAACCCAAGGCTTGAGACTTGAGATTGACACTTGAGCTTAGCATACAGAGGGAATGTCTGTCATGAGCCCGTCATGATTAAGAGTGTTTGCAGTGCTTAGAATTATTTGCTGTGGATTAATTATGTCTATTGCAGTGCCTAGCATTAAAGATTGTCATTTTCTTTTTTTTTTTTTAGAATTTTAATATTTATTTTTTAATATTTATTTTTCAGCGGACACAACATCTTTGTTGAGGATCGAACCCGGGCCGCACGCGTGCCAGGCGAGCGCGCTACCGCTTGAGCCACATCTCCAGCCCCCTGTCATTTTCTTGATTAAGGACCTACAGAGTGAAATTGTATTGGGTGATTTGAGTGAATAAAGCATAAGCACGTGGACATTCTTTATTTCTCCCCCTCGACTGCATAAGTTGCACGTTTGCCCATCGAGACACTTCCTAGAGGGAAGCCAGTCCCTTTGAATCCCCTCAGGGAAGTTTCTGAGGCTCAGAGCTAGAAGGGGCGCTCTCTTGTTGACATATGAATCTCGTGTAGGAGCTTATGATAGGAATCTACAGGGGACGAAGGTCAGGGCTCACTATATTTGGATCTGGAATGTTCCCAAAGGCCCACGTGTTAAAGGCTTAGTCCCCAGAGTGGTGCTATGGGGAGGTATGGAATCTTTTAAGAGATGGGGCCTAGTGGCAGGTCTTCAGGTCACTGGAGGTATGCTTGTTGGGACCCCAGCCCCTTCCTCTTTCTCTCTTTTGTTTCCTGGTCATGAGGTAAGAGGTCTTTCTCTACCCCACACTCTCTGCCATGATACCACACCACAGATGGAAACCAATGGGCCTTGAACTGAGACCTCTAGAACCGGGAGCCAAAAAACCTTTTCTCTTTATAAGTTTATTATCTTAGGTATTTGTTACAGTGACGAAAGGCTAAATAACCCAGGATTTCAGGGGCATAAATGGGAGAAGTGGGGGAGAGAGAGGAAGACTTCCTATATTTGGGAGGCGCAGAAGTCCGAGGTGCCATGAGGAAGGAGGACTTACAGCCGTCCCTCTCAGGGCTCAAGATGCTGAAAGAATCTCTCCCTCATGTGGAAGGAAAGGGGATGTGGCAGGAGGCCCCAGGAGAGATGA
This sequence comes from Marmota flaviventris, assembly GCF_047511675.1. Taxonomy (NCBI): domain Eukaryota; kingdom Metazoa; phylum Chordata; class Mammalia; order Rodentia; family Sciuridae; genus Marmota; species Marmota flaviventris. The sequence continues at coordinate 14,191,949 of NC_092514.1, read as the reverse complement.
ATTGGAAAGTTGCCCAAAGTAACTTAGAGCAAGAGAAAGAGAAATGGCTCAGCCACACAGTCCAGGGGCTTGTGTATGATTAGGCCCAAACCTCAAAATTCAAACAAACTAAAACAAACACAAAACCTACTTGGTCTGGAAGAAAAACCAATGAAGAGCAGAAAATTCCCCAAAAGTGCTCTGACTAGAAAAAAAAAAAAAAGCCAGGCACAGTGGCCCACACCTCTAACCCCAGTGACTCAGGAGGCCAAGGCAGGAGGATCAGAAGTCCAAAGTCAGCCTCAGCAACTTAGGGAGACTGTGTCTCAAAATAAAAAGGGCTGTGCTCAGTGACGTATTGAGGCTGAGGCAAGAGGATCACAAGTTCAAAACGAGCCTCAGCATTTTAGCAATAACTTCAGCAATTTAGGAAGATCCTGTCTCAAAAAATAAAAAGGATTGGGGATGTAGCTCAATGGCAAAGTGCCCTTGGGTTCGATTTGCAGTACCAATGAATAAATAAATAAACAAACAAACAAACTTAATTTAATTTTTAAAAGGGCTGTGGATGTAGTTCAGTGATATAGAGTACTTGTCTAGCATGTGCCAGGCCCTGGTTCCATTCCCAGTATGTATAAATAAATAAATGAGGGCTGGGGATGTAGCTCAGTTGATAGAGTGTCTGCCTTACATGCACAAAGCCCTGGGTTCAATCCCCAGCACTGCCAAAAAATAAATAAAGTTTAAAAAAAAAAGAGAGAATATGATAAGGGATCAAGTGACAGGAAGAACAGAAAAGGAGATGAATGGATATAATTGACATCCAAAGAACTCCATTAGAGTCAGGCATGGTGGTACATACCTGTAATCTCAGCAATTCAGAAAGCTGAGGCAGGAAGTTTGCAAGTTCAAGGCCAGACTCAGCAATTTAGCAAGGCCTTAAGCAACTTAGTGAGACCCCACGTCAAAAATAAAAAATAAAAATGGCTGGGGACATGGCTCAGTGATTAAGCACCTCTGAGTTCAATCCCTGATAGAAAGAGAGAGAGAGAGGGAGAGAAGAAAAAGAACTCCACTAGGGTCCTAATAAATTTACCAAGAAATAGGATGAACAGGTGTAGAATAAAAATAAAATTAAAAATGTGAAGGAATGACTTGAAAACATCAAAATGAATGCAAAGGTTTAAAAAAAAAAAAGATATTCATGTAACCTGCAAGAAGTGATACGTAAGGAATAAAGATAAGGATGATCCAAAATAAGGACAATTGGTGTCTCTGAAAAAGAGAAGCCCCCGTGGATATGAAAAATTATTTTTCCATGAAAAGTCCTCGAAACAAATGAATTGTGGATGTGAAGGGCAGACCACACACCAGAAAGATTTAGAATGGAAAATTTGTACATAACAACAGGAACAGAGCCTGGTAAAATTTTTTCACCTATTTTTATGGTTTGGATATGAGGTGTCCCCTGAATGCTCCTGTGTTAATGTGGGAATGTTTGGAAGTGAAATGATTAAATCACGGAAGCTGTGACCTAATCAGTCCATCCTGGTTTGATGGACTGACTGGGTAGTAACTTCAGGCAGGTGGAACATCATGGCTGTAGGGTGTGTCACTAGGGGCCTGCCCTAGAAGGATTCATCTTCTCAGCAGAGCCTTCCCCTCTCAGCCTCTGCTTCAGAGTCACCATGAACCAAGCCCCTTCCCTCTGCCACACCCTGCCTCCATGATGTTCTGCCTCACCTTGGGCCCAAAGTCAGCCCCGTGGACAAGTGTAAAAATGTGTGCCAAAATAAACTTTTCCTCCTCCGAGTGGCTCTTGTCAGGTATTTTGATCACAGAAATAAAAAAAAGCTGACAACACACCTCTCCAAACTAAACATTCAGTACAAAGGGAGGAAAAAAACAGGCTTCCCTTAGTCCTCTTCATAGCCACATTTCATGTCACGAGGTCCTACCACAAAGCCAGAGTGTTCTGAGGACTAGGGTGGACCAAGAACGTTATGGTGAGAAACTCAGCTGAGCTGGGAGAGACGTGAGCTGCTAAGTGTCCGAGTTCCTGATTTAAAGCAGCAAACCACAAACAGGAGAGGGAAGCCCATAATCCGTTGCTCCAACAGTGTAAACAAGTGGCTAAAACCAGAGAAAGCTTTGACTCCCACTTCTTCCATGTCCTTAAAGGAATGATACATGATCAAAGGTCAGGTAGATCAAGATGGTCGTGGGGTGTCTCGCTGGGGAAGGATCCCTAACAAAAGGCTCCAGTAGTTTTATGAACCCAGGGATGCAGAGTATAGGAAGGAAAACTCAAGAGTGAAAAAGTCCTGGGTAGTAAGTCAGAGAAGGGAACGTGTTTCCAAAGTTTCTTCCTCCTCTCCTCAATAAAGAGGAAGAGACCAAGGAATGATGCTCTTGTGTAAAAAGCATGGCTGACCAAGTGGGGCACCTGAGTCCTGACCACAGCTCCTTCAGTGCAGTGGGACAAGTGTGTATGCAGAGGGCAGAACGCCCTTGAGGTCCCCCGGGGAAAGCCTGCCATTGGCCATGGTCAGGGATCAAAGGTCACACATAGGTTTTTAACCAGAAGCCATACTTCTCAGTTATAACCAGAGGTTATATTCCAAAAGACCAATGAAGCATTCAAATGGCACCCAAAGGTCCCAAACATGAAGGAACCTTCTGTGGCTTGGATATTGAATAGCCCCCAAAGGCTCATGGGCTAAAAACTTGGTCCCCAGAATTGGTAGAACCCTGAAGAGGTAAGGCCTAGGGGGAGGTCTTCAGGTCATTGGGAACGTGTCCTCAAAGGGAATAACAGGACTTCAACCCCTTCTTCTTTCTCTCTTTGCTTCCTGGCCATAAGGTGAGCAGTTTACTCTACCACATGCTCCCCCGTCATTACCACCCAGCACCCCACCAAGGTCTAAAAGCAATGGGTCTACCTGATCATGAAGTGGACCCTCCAAAACCATGAGTCAAAATATACCTTTTCTCTTTATAAGTTGACTGTCTCAGGTATAGTGACAGAAAACTGACTAACAGAATCTCAGTGTGTGACTCCATTTATTGAGTTACATCACCAAATACACCATTCATTCAATACAGGCTCTCTGAGAACCAAAAGAATTCTTTTAAGCATTTTTTTTCTCCTTTGAAGTGCCTGCAATACTAAGCCTTCCCAGGAGGGAGGTCTGAAGGGGCATTGCAGAAGGTAGAAGTTTCTTGCAATTTCTGGCACAAGAGAAAGAGCTATGTGGGTATGAGGACTTGCTATCTTGCTATAGAACTGTGACCCTATTGTAGCTTCATCCTGGTGAAATCTCTGCAGCATCTCAAACATGGAAACTAAAGCCCCTATGCTGGTCTGTACTTGGTTGCCTGTGGCCTAGAGGGTCACACACATCAAGAAGCCATGTCCTCCCCACAGGAGAACCACATCCTGTGAGGGAGGTCATCTGCTTTTCACTTGTAATTACTAATCACCTGATCCCGACCTGCACTTGGAACATCTGCCCTGCAGTTTAATGCCAGCTCCCGCCTGGCTAAACTAGAGAATTTCTAGAGAACTAGAACTTCCAACACCTTCCCCAAAGAGATCTGAACATGTTCCAAGTTTGCCCTTCCTTGGGTTCTTTCCTTCAGCACCATAGAGAATTCCCTTATATCTTTTGTTCCTTTTATTTTTTGGCTTTTAAACAGTATCTTGCTAAGTTGCCCAGGCTGGCCTTAAATTTGCAATCCTCCTGCCTCAGCCTCCTGAGTCTCCAGGATTACAGGCATGTACCATGACATTTCTCTTATGTCTTATAGCTAGTCACTCTTTTATCATAGCTGGTCATTCTCAGCCCCCTACCACCACCAGGGGAATGGCAGGGTTCTAGGAATTGAACCCAGGTCTCACACATACGGACATACTCTACCAGTGAGCTACACAGGCAGTCGGTCATTCTTTTTTTTTTTTTAATATTTATTTTTTAGTTCTAGGTGGACACAATGTCTTTATTTTACTTTATGTGGTGCTGAGGATCAAACCCAGTGCCTCATGCATGCTAGGTGAGCGCTCTACCTCTGAGCCACAACCCCAGCCCCATTCTTAATAATAATATATAGGGCTGGGGATGTGGCTCAAGCGGTAGTGTGCTCGCCTGGCATGCGTGCGGCCCGGGTTCGATCCTCAGCACCACATACAACAAAGAGGTGTGTCTGCCGAAAACTAAAAAGAAAATAAATATTAAAAAAAGTTATCTCTCTCTCCCTTTAAAAATAATAATAATAATAATAATATATAATTATTCCCATTTAACATATTGTGCTCCATCTAGACCAGACTCTGCACCCTGGAAATAGTGTACTCCCCAGACCTTCTTAAAAAACTTACACAATAAAATTTGGCCAACCATTTTTTCAATGAACCCAAATAAAGAATACAGAAACAGAAAAGCCATGTTAAAAGAATTGGAGGTGAATATTGAATTCCTTCCCATACAGAACTAAAACCCATTTGGAAGATTTATATTTGCAAAACATTGTCTGACCATGTTTTAAATGTTAACAAAGTGAAAAACACCTAAAGTTGAAAAGACCTAAGTTTTAAAACTTTGTCACTCCCTTTTGCTTCAGGTAGTTGTTCATATAATCTAAATTTGAAATATGATTTAAAACTGGGTGTGGAGGCACAAGCCTGTGATCCTAGCAACTTGGGAGGCTGAGACAGGAGGATTACAAGTTTGAGGCCAGCCTGGGCAATTTAGTGAGGCTCTAAGCAACTGGGTCCTTCTCTCAAAATAAAAAATAAAAAGGGGATGTGGCTCATTGGTAAAGCGTTCTGGGTTTAATCTATGGTACCAAAGAAAGAGAAAAAGAAAAATATGGTCTTAATCTCTCTAAGATTTCATCTCACTTCAGTCAGAATGGTAGCTATGAAGAATAAAACAACAATAAGTGTTGGCGAGGATGTGGGGGAAAAGGCACACTCATACACTGCTGGTGGGATGGCAGATTGGTGCAGCCAATATGGAAAACAGTATACATTTACCTGCAGTTTTCCTTAGAAAACTGGGAATGGAACCACCATTTGACCCAGCTATCTCTCTCCTCGGTCTATACCCAAAGGACTTAAAAATACCATACTACAGGGACATAGCCACATCAATGTTTACAGTGGCACAATTCACAATAGCTAAATTGTGGAACCAACCCAGATGCCCTTCAGTAGATGAATGGATAAAGAAACTGTGGTATATACATACAATGGAATATTACTCAGCATTAAAAGAGAATAAAATCATGGCATTTGCAGGTAAATGGATGGAGTTGGAGAATATCATGCTATGTGAAATAAGCCAATCCCCAAAAACCAAAGGCCGAATGTTTTCTCTGATATAAGGATGCTGATTCATAGTGGGGTAGGGAGGGGGAGCATGGGAGGAATAGACAAACTCTAGATAGGGCAAAGGGGAGGGAGGGGATGGGAGAGAGCATGGGGGCAAGAAAGATTGTAGAATGAGACAGACATCATTACCCTAAGTACATGTATGAAAACGTGACTGGTGTGACTCTACTTTGTGTTCAACGAGAAACATGAAAAATTGTGCTCTGTTTTTGTAATATGAATTGAATTGCATTCTGCTGTCATATATAACAAATTAGAATAAATAAAATAAAACACTAAAAATTAAAAAAATGGTTTTAAAAAACCATCAACTTGCCAGGGAACAGTGACTCATGCCTGTAATCCCTGCGGCTCGAGAGGCTGAGGCAGGAGGACCGCGAGTTCAAAGCCAGTCTCAGCAAAAGCGAGGTGCTAAGCAACTCAGCAAGACCCTGTCTCTAAATAAAATACAAACTAGAGCTGGGGATGTGGCTCAGTGGTTGAGTGCCCCTGAGTTCAATCCCCAGTGCCAAAAAACAAAAAACACAACAAACAACAACAACAACACAAAAAAAAACCTATCAACTTGTTAATGAGTTTCATGAACTCTCTATTAATCACAGGGATTCTTTGAAAGGAACTCATATTTCTTGTAGCAAACAAAACAACCCCTCCCAAAACAAAACTTATATCAAATACAGGATTTATTCTATTTCACTTTTCTTATTCATCTTCTAAATTCCAATAAAATTGCTCAGTACTGTGGCACACACCTATAATCCTAGCAATTCAGGAGGCTGAGGCAGGAGGATCACAAATTTGAGGCTAGCCTGGGCACCTTTGTGAGACTTGGTTTCAAAATTAAAAAAAAAAAAAAAAATTAAAAGGGCAGGGGATTGGCTCCATGTTAGAATGCTCCTGATTTGAAACTCTAGCTTAGAAAAACATCGGATAAAATTAATCGATTTTTAATGCTTTTATTCTTTAAATGGCATAGGTTGGATTCTGGATTCTGGTTTATGGTCCAGCATGCAAAGATCTTGGCAGTTGTCTCTATCACACCTGATCTTGCAATAAAAAGAAAACTGAACCAACTGAAAATCAATAACTTCTTTTCAGATCCATCAAGAATTAAGGTCACAGGACAAAACATGGTCCCCAAAATTGGGGAGAAGAACAGATACAGAGAATCACAACTTTAAAGAACAAAAACTTGAGAGCAGAAACTGACAGTACTAGTAGTTGGGTAGAAAAACCTGAACTGTAATTGAGAAATGGATGGACATTCAGTGTAGATAAGTTTGAGAGTTAAAAATTCTAGGAAGACCCAGTAGGGGAGAGCATGTTTTTATGAGTTTTATTTCAAGAGAGAGAAAGAGACAGAGAGAGAGAGACAGAGAGAGAAAAGAAGAAATACTTGAAGCAACAGTGACTGAGAATTTCTCAAAATTAGCGATGGAAAACAAGCCACAGGCACAGGATGCTCAGAAATACCCACCAACTGGAGATGTAGCTCAATAGAGGAGCACTTGCCTGGCATGCATGAGATGCATGAGGCCCGGGGTCTGAACCCCAGCACCTGCCTCTAAAAGAAAGAAACAAACAAAAATATCAATCAGGGGCTGGGATTGTGGCTCAGCGGTAGAGCGCTCGCCTAGCACAGGCGAGACCTGGGTTCGATTCTCACCACCACATAAAAATAAAGGTATTGTGTTGTGTTCATCTACACCTAAAAAATAAGTTTATATATATATATATATATATATATATATACATATAAAACACCAAATAGGGTAAATAATAAAATATTTATATAGGTTCACTATATTCAAAGGGTAGAAAAATCAAAGACAAAGAGAAAAATCTTAAAAGAAGATAGAGAGGAGGAATTGAAATTGTAGCTCAGTGGTAGAGCACTTGCCTCGCATGTGTGAGACTCTGGGTTCGATCCTCAGCATGGCATATGAATAAACAAATAAAATAAAATAAAATAAAATAAAATCCATTGGCAACTAGAAAATATTTTTTAAAAAGAAGCTAGAGAGAAATAAGAAAAGCCAAAATCAAAACAAACAAAACTAGTCCCACTTTACCTATAGAAAAACAAGGATAAGAATTATATCAAAATTCAAAATTCTCTGTCATGCAAGGACACAGCAAAAAGACAGTCATCTATAAGCCAAGAGTCTACATACGACTTCCTTGCAGGTACCTCAATCTTAAGACTTCCAGCTTCCAGAACTATGAGAAATAAATTTCTGTTGTCTAAAACATCCAGTCTACAGTATTTTTGTATGGCAGTCTGAGCTAAGACAGTTTCTTACAAAACTAAACATACTCTTACCATATGGTCCAGCAATCGTGCCCCTTGGTGTCTACCCAAATGAGCTTAAAACGTATGTCCACACAAAAACCAGCACATGATGTTTATAGCAGCTTTTTTCATATTTGCCAAAATGTGGAAGCAACCAAGATGTCCCTCAGTAGGTGAATGAACATAAACTGTGGCACATCCAGACAATGAAAATTATTCAGTGCTAAAAAGATATGCGCTACCAAACCACAAAAAGAGATGGAGAAAAGTTAAATGCATGTTGCCAAGTGAAAGAAGTCTCTCTGAAAGCCTGCATATTGTATGATTCCAACGATATGACATTGTTGAAGATGAAGCTGTGGAGACAGTGAAAAGACCAGCGATCCTCTGATCATTACACACCGTCTGCATGTATTCGAATGTCACACTGCACCCCATAAAAACGCACAATCACTAAGTGTCACTTAAAAATAGTAAAAAATAACTTTTTAAAATCAGCAGTCACCAGGGGCTAGGAGGAGGGAAGGATGGACAAAGCGCAGAAGATCCTTAAGACAGTAAAAATTCTCTCTCTGATATTATAATGAGGAGTCATTATGCATTTGTCCAAACCCACAGAATGTACTACAGCAAGAATGAACCCCAATATAAACTAGAATTGTATTTGATAATTATCTCTGGATATTAGCACATCAGTTCTAACAAATGTTATCACTTTATGCAAACCTCAATAATAGATAAATAGGTATGGGATGTGGTGGGGGATGGGGGATACATGGAATTCTCTGTATTTTCTGCTCCAATTTTCTGGAAACCTATAACCTCTCCCTGAAGAAAAGTCTTATTAAATAAAATGATAGAAGACCCTTGATTTGGACTGAGCTCCTGAACTAGACCCCAACAGACCAGATGAAGCCACAATGGTGTCACTCCTGGTAAATGCCACCTCATGGAATTAAAACTTAAAGGAAGCAATAGATCTGGAAAGATTTTTTTTTTCATGAAAATAGGGAGATTCTAGTCTAACCTGAGTCAGCATAATAAGGAAGTCCCTTTAACCTATTCAAAAAAGTAACCTGGTATTAACCAGTTGGGGTTTCCTTCTATTTGTTCTATTTCCTTGTTCTCACCGGACAAGCCGGCAGTCTAGTGAGAACTCTCATTCTATTTTGCTGAGGCTGGACTTGAATTTGTGATCCCCCTGTCTCAGAGTTCCAAGTGAATAGGATTACAAGCACATGCCACTAGGCTATGCTTATGATCCCAATTCTTAGAAATCATATCTGTCCACCCATCTGTTCATCCTGTACAGATGGAATGAGGCTGTATAGAGAGAATTCCATAATGATTTTCCCACATATACTAAGTGATGTGTTGCTTTTTTTTTCCTGTATACTTTCTAAATTTCTTGTTTTTTTTTTTTTTTTTGGTTAAGCATATATTATTTTTATAAAAAGAACAATAATGCCAGTCCTGGTGGTGTACATCTGTAATCCCAGCTTCTCAGGAGGCCAAGACAGGAGAATCACAAGTTCAAGGACACCCTCAGCAATTTAACAAGACCCTGTCTCCAAATAAAAATTGCTAGGGAGCTGGGAGTGGTGGTACAAGTCAGTCTCATCAATGGCCAGGTGCTAAGCAACTCAGTAAGACATGCCTCTAAATGGAAAATCCGAAGTAGGGATGGGGATACAACTCAGTGATGAGGCCCTGAGTTTAATCCCCAGTTCAATAAATAAATATAAAAAATTAAAAATGCTAGGGTGTGGCTCAGTGGTAGAGCACCCCTGGGTTCAATCCCCAGTTGGGGGGGGGGGGGTGGAGAAAGAGAAAGTCATTACATAAAATTTTTAAAAAGTTAATAAGGTGACCTTTCTTTCACCTCTAAATTTGTGGACAAATAGTCATATATTCGTGTGTGTGTGTGTGTGTGTGTGTGTGTGTATGAATTTGCAGTGAGAAAAAGACTATAAGTCCACATGCCAAGACCTCCTGTGGTTATTGATGAGAGACAGGGTTGTAGGTAGATGGTGGTGGTGGTGGTTTTACCAGCCCCAGCCCCCAAAACCAGGAATGGAACTCAGGGCCTCACATACGCTGGTGTGTGTGGGGGGGGACCTCTACCACTGACCTAAAACCCTAACTCTCCTTTTTTTTCTCTTTTCTTTGTTTTGCCTTAACCCTAATCCTAACCCCCTCCCTTTCCTTCCTTCCTTCCTTTCTCTTTCTTCCCCCCCCCCCCCCACCTTTTCCACCACTTTCTAATCATGCCATTCCCCTGCTCAGCACTCCAGTATCAGGCAGTGGCTAAATAAAAATTCCTTAAATTCTTTTCGCTCAGGTAAATGGCGCAGTCCCTATGAGAGGTTCCTGCTCTCCACTTGAGGTCCAGAAACTAAGGACCTTAGATTCATATTATTTACTCCTTACAGGGACCCGTTTGCAGGGTGGGGAGAAGAGTTGCCTGGCAAGTGGAGGAGCCTGGGTTCGAATCCGGAGCTGGAGCGCCCGGATGCGCGGTTTCCGGGGACTTACTCCACGGTTTCCTCATCGGAAACCGGTAGCAGCCAGAGGCTCCCCAAAGCGCGACCCCTTATTTGACGGCCGCCTCTGCCCCCTTTCGGCGCCTTCTGGAACTACAGGTAGCCCTTCTGTGAGGTTATGATCAGCAGCCAGAGCTGCGCTAACCCCGGGGACCCCCAGTGGTCAGATCTGAACCCAATAGGGGGGGCTGTTGCTATCTACTCACCAGTTCCCACAGACGCAGAGACCCAGGCGGGGATGGAACTGCCGCGGGGGACTGGCTGTAGAGAGACTCCTTAGGAGGCTGAGGCAGAAAGCAAGCTTGAGGCCAACCTGGGCAATCTAGTGAGACTCTGTCTCAAAATAAAAAATAGAAAGTGATGGGGATATAGCTCAGTGGTAGAGTCCCCTGGGTTCAATCCCCAGTACCCCCACCTCCCCCCCCCCCACACACACACGTACATCATGATGGAAGAAACCATTTTCTTGGACCAAATGGAGGAAGCAAAGAGAAACAGGTAGGGGCTTGCTCCCAATATTCCTTTCAATGGCATGCTCCCAATGACCTAACTTCTTCCCACTAGGCTCCACCTCCTAAAAGTTGGGCTACCTCCCAATAGTGCCACTATGTGGCCATCTCTACATCCCCAAAGGGGCCAGTTCTCAGGTTGCATTCTCAGTTTGAGCTCCCTCAACACAGAGCCTTCAACATGAAGCCTCCTCCTTTGGGGGATCTGGAGATTCAAACTGCAACAAGAGACAGAGCCTATTTCTTCTCCCCTTGAATTTCAGCTCGCCCTGTGGCTATTTTGACCAAAAAAGACCTCTAGAGGACTAGTAACTTTTGATTCTTTCCTACTTGCCTATTCTTGTCTTCCTGGAATTAGCCACCATGTTGTGAGGAAGCCCAGAAAGCAACATGAAAAGGCTCATATGAAGACTGAGGACTCTTGGCAGGTTGCTTTCCCAGTCTGAGCTTCCCCAACACCGTGGCAATGAGGCAGCTTTTCTGCAAAGTTTATCTGCTCCTCCTTTTCTTTTAAAAATGCTTTCTTTTAAAAAAAAAAAAAAAATATTTATTTATTTATTTATTAGTTTTTGGCAGACACAGCATCTTTGTTTGTAGGTGGTGCTGAGGACCGAACCCCGGCCGCACGCATGCCAGGCGAGCACGCTACCGCTTGAGCCACATCCCAGCCCATAAAATGCTTTCTTGTCTTGCTTTCCCATGTCCCCACTGGTGCTACCTCCCAATGAAACTCCTTGCACCAAATTCTTGTCTCAGGGTCTATTTCAGGAGAACCTGAGTGGAAACAGTTAAGAGGTCAGGAAAGATCAATTCTAATGATAAATTAGAATTGATCAATTCTAATGATATTCTGTGTTGAGAGCCACAGCCGAAGGGGCCCCAGCAAACTTCCAGCTGCCAGATGATGATTGGCTCACAGCGGCCCCAGCAAACTTCTAGCTGCCAACTGATTGGCTCCTCTGCTGTGATGCTCATTGGGCTGTTTCCCCGCCCTTTCAGACCCCGGAGCTGCTCATTGGGGGACTTTTTTTGGCTCCCCCCACGGGACCCAGCCAATGGCCTCAAGAGCAGGAAGAGTCGGGGAGGTTGAGAGGCTTGTGGGAAGCCGGTGGTGGTAGTTGGGCTCTGAAGGTTTTCCTGAAGAGTTCCTGTGGTGTGGCGTGTGTGTTCTAAAAATAAAGTTCGTTTCTTTTGACAAGTGGCTCCTGAATTGTGCCCAGCCAGACTGCGGCAATTCTGATTATCTTGAGTCCCAGCTGTAATAGTCAAAGTTAGCATTTATTGAGCACTTGCTGGATACATGCTCCAGATAAAGAGACTTACTTCTTGTGAACAATCTTTTTTGTGTATGTGTGTATGTGTCTGCTGGGGACTAAACCAGAAGTGCTTTATCACTAAATGACATCCCCACCCCTTTTTATTTTTAATTTGGTGGGGGAGGGGGGAGTGCCAGGGATTGACCTCAAGGGCACTCGACCACTGAGCCACATCCCCAGCCCTATTTTGTGTTTTATTCAGAGACAGGGTCTTGCTGAATTGCTTAGGGCCTTGCTAACTTGCTGAGGCTGGCTTAGAACTTGTTCACTTGGGTGTGAACTCGGGGACAGATGACTCTGCCTAGGATGGGGAAGAAGGTTAAAATCCCATTTCCCCTAAGATTAGGGAGGAGGAGAGATTAGAGAGGAGCAGAGAGAGAGGAAGAGAAAGAAACACATTTTAAAATAAATTGCAGTGGCAGAACAGCAAGGGTTATATTCAAAGCATAAAGGGGACCACTGTTACAATTTTACACACATGGAAACTGAGGCACAGAGAGGTGAAGTGACTTACTCGACATCGCATTGCTGCCAAGCAACAGAAGCAGAATCCACATGAAGGAAGAGGGGCTCAGACCCACTCATTAACACGAGACTGCACTGCTTCTCTAAACTGCAAGCTGAAATCCATCCACTACCTTCCCTGACCTGGTCACCCCCACTACTTGCACCCCCTTGTCCAGTCACCTTGTCTTTCATTGCTGTTCTTTCTGCCTTGAACAGCTTTCCTTCTTGTCACATCCACTTTCCAAGTCTTGGGTCAGCAAGCACTAAAAGGCCCACCTTGCACCCACCCCTGGGCAGGTCAGGCTCCTTTGGCCTCCTATAGCCTCCTGGGTGCCTCCCCTCATTTGATCACACACTGATCCCTGAAGGCAGGATCCCTGCCTGCGTCAGGACTGGGTCCCCCCCCTGCCCAGCCTTGGACTGGCTCAAGGCTGACCTTAGAGGTATTGGTAGAAGAGTGGAAAACAAGCAGCATCTTTCTGCTCATGCTAGAGACTGGCCCAGGGCTGGCTCAGAAATCTATTAGCCAGATATTAACTGAGATCTTCTGGTACCATCCCCAAAGTCTGGATTACTTTATTCCTATGGTGGGTGTGTACTCAAGGACAGATAATTCAGTCTAGGATGGGGAAGAAATGTAATCCTGTTTCCCCTGAGATTGGGGAGGAGGAGAGACTAGGGAGGAGCAGAGAGAGAGAGAAAGAGAGAGGAAGACAAAGAAACATGTTCGTGGGGCTGGGGATGTGCCTCAAGCGGTAGCGCGCTCGCCTGGTATGCGAGCGGCCCGGGTTCGATCCTCAGCACCACATACACACAAAGATGTTGTGTCCGCCCAAAATTAAAAAATAAAAATTATTAAAAAAAAAAAAGAAACATGTTCGTTTTAAAAATAAATTGCTGAGCAGCAAGGACTATGTTCAAAGCAAAGTTGCAGGAGTTACAGGAGGAAAGGTGGTTTTTGTCTGAGGTCACAGGAAAAAGAGAAGAAAGGATAGGGATTTGGGCGGGGCATCTTTTAGCTCTAAGACTGAAGTCCCTCTGGGGATGACACTGTTCCAGGAATTCCAACAGGGTTGGGACCTGGACCCCAAGCTGGGGCAGGGGTGGGTCCCAGGCATGAGTAGGCTGCGCTGCTATTCGGGAGTCGCCAGTAGAAGGCGCTGGCGATGCGCGACCGCGCCCAAGAAGAGATGGGTCGAAAACCTCAGGAACCTCTGGAAGAAAAGGGAGCATTGGGTGCAGGTGACAGGATGGGGAGATTGCGGCCAGAGGGAGGCTCTTGGAGCCGGTAGGAGGACCTTGGCCAGCAGCATGAAGGAAGTCTTCCCAGAAGTTGAGGTTTTAACTGTACCCCGAAAAATAGATGGGAGGTAGAGGGTGCTGTTTCTGGTGGCGGGAACAGAGGGTGCAAAGACCCAGAGCAGGTTTCTGGGACTGTTTGAGTGTATGACTTGGTCAAGGGCCATAATCTAGTCAGCATAGTGTGAAGGAGCCCCCAGAGACGTACAATGGCATCCCTGATGGTCATCAGGCAAAGGTGGAGGAGGTGAGGAGGGTTAAGGGCTAGATGGGCTCCCACCGCCTCTTCCAGACACTGAGACCCGCAGCAATTTCTGGGTGCATCGTATTCAATCTTTCTGGACTTCTGATGCCATTTCCGGGGTGCTTTTCTGAGTCCTTACTTGTTACAGGGGGCAAGAAGGCTCAGAGATTGAGTCCTTTTACATAGATGCCTCTGGCAGCCACTCTCGACTCCCCGGAGGAGGAGAGAGAGAGCCAGACACTTCCTGGCCTCAGAACAGGAGGCTGTGTGAGGGTCAGTGATGCCTCCCACAGGGAAGTCTGCCCAACTGCATCCCTCCTCCCTGTCCCTTTCACCCCAGCTCTGAGCCTATTTGAGCACAGGATCCTAGACAAAAGGTTCATCCTCTCCTAGAAAGCGCTCCCCAGGGCCACATGCTCTTTCCCCCATGAAGCAGCTATAATGGCAGAATCAATGACACTGTCACCCACGGAGGTCATGGAGTATCTGAAGGTCCCAAGTGAAGTCTGGTGGGACTATTTGCACTTCTGAAAATCCTCTGGTCACTGCAGTGCTGGAGAAGCAGAGATGACCTCATCCTGAGAGACTAGAGCAACCAGGGCTGGGGACTGTGGGGATCCATGGGGAGCAGGAGTGTGGACACCTGGACTGCTTTGCCAAGTGACCCAGACCAAGGGGCTGTCTCTCCCTAGATCTCTATCTCGTCGCCTGCAAAGGGGGGTTTTAGGGGGTGATGTGAGGCCCCTTCCGGCTGCAATGTTCTGAGTCCCAGGTCAGCAGGAAGGGCTGGTTCCTAGGGTCCCCTCCCCAGCAAATTGTCTCCTGTTATAAGAGCTTCCAGGAACAATGCTGTCAGTAAATGTCATGCTGCTGCGGCAGCCTCTGTCACCTCCTCCTCCTCCTCTTCCTCCTTCTCTTCTACCTTCTATTTTTGTTTTATATTTCAGGAATGTTCTGAAATGATTCATATATACGTTTAACCACTTAATCCTCCACAACCTCATGGGTGAGAGGCATTTAATGATAATCTTTTACAGATGAAGAAAATGAGTCTCAGAGAGGGGACATGACTTGCCCAAATCCACACGGCTGGGAAAGAGCAGCCTGACTCCTGAGCCTCTGGGTCCCTGAGATCACTCCAGTGATCCATATCAGGGAGAAAGAACCCCCAGCTCTTGGCTCTGCTCTGAGCATAGAGACCTTCCATTGGCTCCAGGGGTCACCTCCAGACAGACTTAACTTGGAGGGCTCAGAGACGGAGCTCCTTTGGCCTGAGGACTGCCAAGCCCTGAGTGCTGGCACTGGAGTGACCACTACGAGTTAAAATCCCAGTTATACCAATCTCTGCTGTGTGATTTGAAATGTTACCTAACTGCACTGTGCCTCAGTTTCCTATTCGGTAGAATGAAGATAATAGTAGCACCTGCTTTCTAAGGCTGTGGCGAGGATTAGATAAAAACAATACAGGGCTGGGGTTGTAGCTCAGTGGTAGATTTTTTTTTTTTAATTTGCAGTTGTACATGGACACAATACCTTTATTTTGTTTATTGATTTTTATGTGGTGCTGAGGATCAAGCCCAGTGCCTCACATGTGCTAGGTGAGCGCTCTACCACTGAGCTACAACCCCAGCCCATCAACAGTAGAGTTTGACTAGCACACACAAGGACCCGGATTCAAGTCCCAGCACTGCAAAAACAAAAACACAAAAAAACAGCCGAGTACAGTGTTGCACACCTGTAATCCCAGCTCTCCAGAAGTCTGAGACTGGTCAATTTTAAGTCCAACAGGGGAATTTAGAGATCCTGTCTCCAACATTAAAAAATAAATAGGGCTGGGGTTGTGGTAGAGCGTTTGCCTAGCTTGTGTGAGGTACTGGGTTCGATCCTCTCACCACATAAAAATAGATAAATAAAATGAAGATATTGTGTTCATCTGCAACTGAAAAAAAAAAATTAAAATAAATAAATCAACAGGACTGGGATGTAGCTCAGTGGTTAAGTTCTGGGTTCAATCCCCAGTACTGTACACAGGCGCACATGCACACACCCACACACACACACAAATGCTGTTGAATCCTCCTAGTCCTCCTATTGGTCTTCGTGGGTTGATTGGTTGGTTGGTTGAGATAGTCTCACTATGTTGCCCAAGCTGGTCTTGAATTTCTGGGTTCAAGCCATCCTCCTGCCTCAGCCTCCAGAGTAGCTGAGACTACAAGTATGAGCCAACACATTCTGCTGGGTGTGTTATTATAATTAATCTAGTCTACAGAGAAGAAAACTGAGGCTCAGAGAAAGAGGGGAACTTGCTCAAGACTCCACTGCTGGCCATGAAGGAGCCAAGAGAGAACCCAGGTCCTTCTACCCGCAGGTCCAGGGGAATCAGTCAGGCTGTTGGACAGACGGCCTGTCTGTGGAAAAGGGGAAGAGAAGTCAGGACTCTCTGCTAGATCCCAGTCTGACCCGCTGTGGGTGACCACTCCTTGGACACCAGGGCACCCTTCTAAGAAATGGGGGTAGGTGATGAGAGTGGAGGGTATGTGGTACTGAGGCCATGACCTCGGGGTGATCACAGTGCACTCCCAATCTCTTGATGCTGGGCTCAACCAGGTGACTTGCTTTGGTCATTGGCATGAAATGGCAACAGATATGACAAGACCAAAGGCTTAAGATGTGCTCGCGTGGGTGCTTCCTTTGCTTCTGCTGTAAGATCATCTGCACAGCTGCCAACCATTCAGCCCTGCCCCAGAATGAGACACATTGAGCAGCCAGAGCCCAAGCCAAGCCTGTTGCAGAGGTGTTCAACCATGTCCAGTCAAGTTCAGCAGACCTCAGCCAACCTGCAGGGGCATCAGACAGAATCACGTGATTATGGTGTTAAGCTTCTGAGTTGGGGATGTTACAAGGTGTTATTGCAGCCATAGCTGGCTGAAACGAACCTTATATTATTCTTAAGCTCTTAAGTCCTGAATCCATCATGTGTGTGTGTGTGTGTGTGTGTGTGTGTATGTGTGTATGTTACTGGGGACTGAACCCAAAGGTGCTCTACCACTGAGCTGCATTCTCCATCCATTTTGTGTGTGTTTCTAAGTTTTGAGACAGACAGGGTCTTGATAAGTTGCTGAGATCTCACTAAATTGCCCAGGTTGGCCTTGAACTTGTGATCCTCCTGCTTCATTCTCTTGAGTTTCTGGGATTACAGGTGTATATCACTGCACCCAGCTGTATCAAGGCCAGTATCAGCACCTTTTTTTTTTTTTTAATTTTTATTGTTGGTTGTTCAAAACATTACATAGTTCTTGACATATCATTTTTCACACTTTGATTCAAGTGGGTTATGAACTCCCATTTTTACCCCGTATACAGACTGCAGAATCACATCAGTTACACATCCATTGATTTACATATTGCCATACTAGTGTCTGTTGTGTTCTGCTGCCTTTCCTATCCTCTACTATCCCCCTCCCCTCCCCTCCCCTCCCATCTTCTCTCTCTTCCCCATCTACTGTAATTCATTTCTCCCCCTTTTTTTTCCCCTTTCCCCTCACTTCCTCTTGTATGTAATTTTGTATAACCATGAGGGTCTCCTTCCATTTTCATGCAATTTCCCTTTTCTCTCCCTTTCCCTCCCACTTCCTGTCCCTGTTTAATGTTAATCTTCTTCTCATGCTCTTCCTCCCTACTCTGTTCTTAGTTGCTCTCCTTATATCAAAGAAGACATTTGGCATTTGTTTTTTAGGGATTAAAAATATTTAATTTGGTACCGGGGCTTGAACCCAGGGGCACTTAACCACTGAGCCATTTTTAAAAATTATTTTTAATATATTAATATATTTAATATATTATTTAATTATTTTTAATATATTATTTAGAAACAAGGTATTACTAAATTGCTTAGGGCCTCACTAAATTGCTGAGGCTAGTTTTGAATGTGCAGTCCTCCTGTTTTAGCCTCCTAAACCGCTGGGATTACAGGTTTGTACCACCGCTCTTGGTCAGCCTCAGCAACTTCTTGAGATCCTGTCTCAATAAAAATAAAACTAAAAAGGGCTGCGGATGTAGCCCAGTGGTAGAACATCCCTGGGTTCCTGGGTTCAATCCCTAATACCCACCTGCATGTGCACACGCACGCACACACACACACATTGAGGTCAAGAGGAGTTGCTACAGTTGTGCACCAAGCTGAGCTCTGAGTTTCTTGGCAGCTGAGGAAAAAAGAGAAAGAAGATAAATTGCTTGTGTGCTGGAGCAGTTAGATGGCATGAACTCAATCCCAGAGGCTGCAAGGCTGTCCTGGGGCCCCTTTCACACTGCCCTGTGCTCCTAACACAGGTTCCTCCCCACTTCCCTCCTTCCAGGTCCTACTCCACTGTCACTTCAACCAGAAGGCTTCTAGCTGTTAGATTTAAAAATATATACATATATATTATTTGTACACAATGCCTTTATTTTATGTATTATTTTTATGTGGTGCTGAGGATCAAACCCAGGGCCTTGCACATGCTAGGCGAATGCTCTACCACTGAGCACAAACCTAGATCTAGCTGTTAATCTTTTTGACAGCATCTTGCCTTGGCCATTCATTGTTGGAGATTTATTAGTTTTTCCACATCCACAGGAATTAGAAAAGGCTTATGGAGTGAATGAGTGAATGAGTAAGGAATTGAGTTAACAGAAGGGGAAGTGACTTAATGAATTTAAAAGCAAGTAAATGGATCTGGGGTGTGGCTCAGTGGGAGAGTTATTTGCCTAGCCTGCTAAACCCTGGGTCACTTCCTCAGCACCCCAGAAAAGAAAAAAAAAAACAAGTAAATGAATCAACAAATAACAGGAATTGATGGATAGGCTAAGTGTGAAAACTTAGGAAAAGGGCTGGGGGTGTAACCCAGTGTAAGTGCTTGCACAGCATATGCAAGGCCCTGGGTTCATCCCTGACACTGCAAAAAATAAAAATAAAAAAATAAATAAACAACAACAACAACAAAAAAAAAAAACACGAAAAGACAATTGTTTTTATTTTACATAAGCTTTTTTTAATATTTTTGAGTGTTGATGGACCTTTATTTTATTCAATTATTTATATGTGGTGCTGAGAATTGAACCCAATGCCTCACACATGTGAGGCAAGCACTCTACCACTGGGCCACACCCCCAGCCCAGCATTTTTTTTTTTTTTTTTCATTAAAATTTTCAGTACTTGGAGTTGAACACAGGGTGCTTTACCACTGAGCTACATCCCTTTTTTTTTTTTTTGAAACAGAGGCTTGCTGCAAGCTTGCAATTTTCCTGCCTCAGCTTCTGGAGTCTCTGGAACTTACAGGTGTGCACCACTGTGCCCAGGTATTTTATGTAAATTTATTGAATACCAACTGTGTGCTGGGCCTGGCAAAACGTTGCAGACATGGCTCCTGCTTATGAGGACACAGATTCAATGAGAGAGGAAGATCTAGATGTAGCTAATCATGGCCCCAAATGATCACTACTGTGAAAAAGAGGTCCCAAGGGACTGAGAAGGGTTAGAGAAAGCCATTAATCCAGCCTGGAGGTCAGGGGGAGCATTCCTGGAAGTGGAAACGAATGGATTGTATACGAATTAGCCAGAAGGCTGTGAGATGAGAACTAAATATGTGAAAGAGAACCAGTTAGGACATCTAGAAGCTAACAGAGTCTCTGAAATGAAAAACTCAGAGGGTAGTTTTAATAGCAGATTAGACAAAGTTCATCAGAGAATCAGTGATCTGGAAGATGAGTTTAAAGAAATTATCCAGAGTGCAATCCTGAAAACCAAATAAATAAATAAATAAAAGCATTTTTGGAAAAAAAAAAAGGTTAATTTGGACGCAGTGTGCACACCTGTAATCCTAGCAACTCAAGAGACCGAGGAAGGAAGATCACAAATTCAAGACCAGCCTGGGCAATGTAGTGAGACTCTGTCTCAAAAAAAAAAAAAAAAATTAAAAGGGGATGTAGCTCAGTGGTAGAGCACCTCTAAGTTCAATCCCCAGTAACCCCTCCTCCCCCGCCCACACACACACAAATGCGGAAGCAGGGTGGGGTTGGTTGGTTGAGAGCCAGGGAAGATGGAGGAGAAAGATCTAATGCAGACAGTAGTTTCAGTTGGAGGAGAAAGAATGAGACAAAGACAATATGTAAAGAAAAAAAAAAGACTGATTTTATATCTTTTGGTGAACCACCAATTCCATTGATTCTAGAAATGCAATGAATCCCAAGCAAGATAAACAGAAAGAAATTCACAGCTGGACATATCATAATAAAACGATAGAACAAGTCAAAAAGGATAGACCAAAAGCAACCAGACAGCTGGGCATGGTGGTATATGCCTATCATCCCAGCTACTTGAGAGATTTCGGCAGGAGAATCATAAGTTCTAAGGCTGACCTGGGCAATTTAGCAAGACCCTGTCAAAAAATAAAAAAAAATAAGGGGGGTTGGGGATATAGCTCAGTTGGTAGAGTACTTGCCTCACATGCACAAGGCCCTGGGTTCAATCCCCAGCACCACAGAAAAAAAAAAGAAAAGAAAAAATAAGAAGTGCTGGGGATATATCTCAAAGGCAAAGCATCCCTGGGTTCAATCCCCAGTACATAAATAAATAAACAAGTAAATAAAGGAGATAGATAAATTACATGTATAGGTAAATTTTCCTATATGTGCATAAAATATGTCTAAAGACTAACACGGGATTTGTTATATCATTTATTCATAGGTATGTGCTATGGTTTGGAGTGTGGGGGGTGGGTACTGGGAATTGAATCCAAGTATGCTCTACAACTGAGCTACATCCCAATGCTTTTTATTTTTATTTTCTAATTTTAAACAACGTTTTGATAAGTTGCTGAATCTGTCCTCAAACTTGTAATCATCCTGCCTCAACTTCTTGAGTGCTGGGATTACAGGCTCCACTGTGGCTTGTTTACGGCTTGGATCTATCCCTTTTTTAAAATATTTATTTATGTTTAGTCATAGTTGGACACCATACATTTATTTTATTTATTTATTTTAGGTGGTGCTGAGGATCCAACCCAGGGCCTTGCACGTGCTAGGCCAGCACTCTACCACTGAGCCACAACCCCAGCCCTACGGTTCAGATCTTAAATGTCCCCCAAAGACCTATATGCTAAAGACTTAGTCACTAGCCTATGGTGCTATCAGGAGGTGCTGGAACCTTCAAGTGGTGGCCTGATGGGAGGAAGTTAGGTCATTGGGGTGTGCCCTTGAAAGAGCTTGGAGGACCAGGGCCCCTCCTCTTGCACTCTCTCTTAGCTTTGCAACTGCCATATGGCAGGTTCCTCAACCACACCTTCCTGCCATGACGCACTGCCCTGCTACAGGCCCCAAAGCAGTGCGGCCTATCTACCATGACTAAAGCCTCCAAAACTGTGAGCCAAAATAAACCTTTCCTCTTTTTAACCCATTAAATCCCAAATTTTCAGCTGGGTGTGGTGGTATATACCTGTATTCCCAGCCATTTGGGAAGCTAAGAAAGGAGGATCACAAGTTTAAGAACAGTCTCAGCAACTTAGTGAGACCTTGTATCCAAAAAAAAAAAAAAAAAAGAAAGAAAGAAAGAAAAAGGACCGGGGATATAGCTTAGTGGTAAAGCATCCTGGGTTAAATCCCTGGTACAAAACAAACAACAACAAAAAAAAAACAAAACAACAACAACAAAAAACAAGTTTTCAATTATGCAAATATTTCAAAGAAACTGACACAAGAGCATTAAAATAGGTTGGAAATCATCATCAAGAGCTTACTACATACTTTATTGTCATTAATAATATTAATGTCATTAATAAATGAATATGATCACACACCTTTTATCATTCACCTTTTATTTTTCTCAAAAAAAAATAGAACTCTGAAAACAAATATTTACTTAAAAGTTACCAAATTCTAACACCAATGACAGCTAGGTAGGAAAGTAAATGAGTCTATTTGTCACTCAGTTTGTTGCTCAACTTTGTTAGGTGTTCCATAAATGGGACATAACAGGTCAAGTTGACTGTCTCAAGTATTTTATCATAGTCAGGAAAAACTGACATACAGCAGGGGAATTGGGTGACTGGGCTCAATGACTGAAGAAAAATTTTTGCTTATGAAAAACCTAAAAGGGGTATTTTTCATGTGTTAAATCCCTGAAATGAAGCAAGAGGGGAAAACAAATTCATTAATGCAGGGATTCAAATTCTAACACCAACCAGGGCTAGATGGGAAAGTAAATGAATGCTTCACTCATGGGGCGTGGTAGAAACAGAGGCAACCCGTTTATCTAAAGGGGCAGCCCTTCTGGGCTCAGTGGAGCTTGCCAATAATCCCAGCAACTCAACTCGGGAGGCTGAGGCAGGAGAATTGCAAGTTTAAGTCCAGTCTCAGCAATGTAGTGATGCCCTAAAAACTTAGCAAGGATCCTGTCTCAAAATAAAAAATAAAAAAGGGCTGAGGATGTTGCTCAGTGGTTAAGCACCCCTGGGTTCAATCCCTGGTACCAAAAATAAATAAATAGGCAGCCCTCCTCAGCATCCACAGATGGCTGCCCTGTGGGAGCACAGGCCCAGAGTTGTCAACTTCTGACTTCCAAAGAGGTTGGAACAGGAAGCCATTGGATGAAGGAAGAGATCAGGGGTGATGGCAGAGAAGGGCCTGGGAAGTGGTGGGGCTGCAGGGAGATACAGGGATAAAGTATGGCAGAAACCAACGGCTGATTGATCTAACTGCCATTTTCAATCCCTCTCTCACCAAGCTTCCTTCCACTGGGGACTGAAAAAATAAAAAACTTTCTCAGCCTTCCTAGCAGCTAGGAGTGGCCATGTGACAATTCTGGTCAACAACATCTAAGGAGTTTCATTCGATTCCATTGGGGATGGGCTCTTCTGACGTCACTGGGCTGGTGAAACAATGTTGACCCTGGTTGGTGTCCTGGCTCACTGTGATAGGGGAAAATAAACCCTTAGTTGTCTAAACTATTGTGATCTGTTTTTGTTGTTGTTGTTGTTGTTTTGCAGAATCTTTTACAGAAGATGGATATTTGATAAAATTCAGATGAAATGGGAAGAAGAGAGGCTGGGCAGGAGTCAGTGGAGGATAAAGGCCAAGGAGAGAGACTGGTTTGAAAATGGGAGAGTTCTCAGCATCGTTCTGTCATAATAGCTGACATTTATTGATCACATACCAGGTTGCAGGATCAACTTACAGGGATCAACTCCAAATTTAATTCTCATCACAACCTTCTGAGACAGCTCAGCTTTATCCCCGTGATTCAGAGGCAACTGATGCCCAGAGAAGCAAAGTGGTCTGGAGGTTCTGTAGCTAAATAGGCAGTGCAAGCCGAATTTGAACCGGCAGGTGAAACTCAGCCCACGATAGATTCTTTGACTCTTCAAAGGAAGATGAATGAATGCGAATAAATGAGTGCACCTGCCTTCTCCGGGCTTCAGTGATGCGTCTCTGGGGAGCCCGCCTTGCTGTGAGAGCCGAGGCAGGCGAGGCTAGCACCGACGCGGGCGTGTGAGTGCGCGCCCGCAGATGGCTCTGTACCCACGCTGCCGGCTGGTACCTGCTGTCCCAGCAGGCCGGGGGGCGGCGCTGTCTGGTGTGTGGGCGTCCAGCCCCGCAACCGCCTCTCGCTCTGGCTCCGAGTCTCCACTTCCCTTCTCCTGGTGGGAGGGAGCCCAGCCTGCGAAGCCACCTGCGGGGATGGACTGGGGGCGCGCTCCTAGAGGCGGGGTGGATTGTAGATGAGCTTAGATGAGGCGGCCTCTGCAGGGACCACGGACCTGGAGCGCGCAGCCCGGTCCCGAAGCTAAGTCAGCTGGAGTGTGCCAGAGCCACTGTGACCGGGAAGCTCGGTGGCCACCTCTGAGTTTCCAGTCTCCTCGGTAAAATGAGGATTGCACAGCATCTCCTGGCCGGTGACCAGGGTTCGCAAAGATGATTGGAAAGCCCAGCGCGATGCGGACGCTCGGAGTCCCCAAGCAGCGCGTGGAGGGGAGCGCTGGGCGCAGCGTCTGGGTCCCTCCCAAGCGGATCCCATCCACCGATCCCGCCCCATCGCGGGCCCCAAGCATTTCCTGCCAGACCTCAGGAAATACCAGACCCGCCTCCCTTCTCCTCCCCCTCCCCCCTCCGCGCCCCTCGCTGTCCCTGCGGGGCCTGGCGTCACCAACCCAGAGCTGCAGTCCAGCGCCACGCCCGGCCCTCCTCCTTCCGGCCTCCAGGCCTCAGCTCCCTTCTCCACCCGTGGCAATGATCTGGCCTCTAAGGCCAGATCGTGGCGCATCTCCCGCTACTACCAGGAGCCTTCTAGATGCTTCTGGGCCTCCTTACCCTTCCTCTTCCTTTCGGACTTTCATTCCCTCGCTGCAGGCTGGTCTGGACAAGCTTGGAAAAGCAGAATGGGGGGGCAGGGGCAGTCTGGGGACCCCATAACTGGACAGCTACTGGACAACCAGTATCCGGGAAGCTCTGGTGAAGGAGGAAAGAGCAAGGACACGGGGAAGATCTTGAGAATCCAGAATACAAAGCAGGGAAGCAATCAGGAAGGCTGCTTGGAAGAGGTGGCGTTTAAGTCTAAACCAGAAGAGCAAGAAGTTAACCAGGGATAAATGTTTTAGAAAATAATTCACTTATTGACAAGCTTTTATTGAGCCCTTACTGTGTGCCAAACCCTGCTCTTGGCCCAGAGGTTTGGACTTGAGGTAAGATATGCCAGTGTCCTTGTGAGTTTTGCAGTGGATGAGACAAAAAAACAAAGCAAAAGATTACCATCTCTTCACATCTTGAAAATGTCAATTAAATGATGCAGGAATAAATATGAACCCTTCTTTAAAAACAACAACAACAAAAAGATGACCGTCTCTTTTTAATGAATGAATTAATTGTTTTTGAGGTACTGGGTATAGAACCCAGTGGGGCTCTACCACTAAACTACATCCCCAGCACCTTTTATTTTATAAATTTGAGATGGGAGCCTTGCTAAATTGCTGATGCTGGCCTCGAACTTGTGATCCTCCTGACTCAATCTCCTGAGTCAGGGATTACAATAACTACCATCCTACAGACTCAGAGTTACTGGAGAGAAGAGGATATCTAAGGGGCCTGCACCAGTCTAGGGAAGGTGGTCAGTCAGGGCTTCCCTGCCTTGAGAGAGCAAGGAAGCAACTGCTGAGAGGTTACTAAAGCAAAGACACCCAGTGGAAAGGAGTTCTTGATAGAGCAATAGCAAATCAAAGGCCTGGTGTCAGGAGGGCACAGGAAGGCCCTGCTGCAGGAGATGTCCATTCAGGTGAATGGACAAGGGAATGTTAGTTCCTTTAGATTCCTGAGGTCAGAGAGGATCCAGAGGTGCAGTAACTTGCCCAAGGTCATAAGTAGTGCCAGTGGGATTTGATCCTATGATACAGAAACAGGAGCACCTAACCACAGGAATTCCTGTGGCTTTGGAAAGCACCACTGCTGCATGCAGAGACAGCTGTCAGCCTGCCCTTGTGCAGCCATCTCCAGGCTACAGGGCCTGCAGGGGCAGGTGCTGGTGCAGGGGAAGCCAGTAATAGTGGGAGACCCTGCCCTGAGTAGCAGCAGAAGTCCCCATGGGATGGTGGAGGCTGTGGTAGCCATGATGTGGTTTCTCCTGGGCCCCTGTGGTTCGAACCTGGGCACTGTGCCTATCTGGTGTGGCTTCTTCACCCACAGAGAGCCCTGGTTGGTCTTTGCATGCCCTGCCTCCTGGAGCTGGAGCTGGGAGATAACGTGGGACACTTCTCACTTTCTGGAGACCTCCTACCCTTTATCTCCTGAATGGCTAGGGCTGACCTTGCAGCTTTATTGAAGAAGAAAGCAGGTTCAGAGAGGGACAGTGGCTAGTCCAGGGTCCTACAGCAGAAGGGCTTTGTCTGCTCAAGGTTTGGAGATTTGTAGCTCTTTCCACAATACTCCATTCATTCTTGCATTCATTCATTCACTGAAAGATGCATGGATCCCCTGGCTACTCACTTTTCTTTTTCCTGCCTTCTGAGCTACATTCCCAATCCTTTTCATTTTATTTTATTTTTTTATTTTTTAGACAGGGTTTTACTGAGTTGTCAAGGCTGGCCTTGAACTTGTGCTCCTGTTCTCCCTCAGGCTTTGGGGCGCTGGGATTGCGGGTGTGCACCACCATGCCTGACTATTCACACGCCCTTTGTTGATTCCTTCCTTTCCCTGTCTCCTCGCCCTCATTCCTTAAAAGTCACTTCTAAGATCACATCCAACAACAACAACAAAAGCCTTCCACTGGCATCTTTGTTCCAGAGTGGGCTTCTGTGGGTGCTCAGTAAAAATGTCCCATTCATTTCATTGCTTTTCCCACGGGATGTGCTCCTACCCTGAGCCCGGCCCTGCAACTGCACTCCGGGGATGTGGGCATGACTCAGAAGTCTTCTGTGGCCTCCAGACTCCTTTCCTGGTAGGAGAGGCAGGGCAGGAACAGGAGCAGAAGACTGTAACCCAATGTGGTTCACGCTGAGACCAACCAGTCCCTCCAGGGAGAGTGGCCACTTCTGCTGGGAGGTCAAACAGCTCAGATGTTCCCCACTTTGAAGGACCAGGAGGCATTTCCCAGCAGGATGGGGGGTTGGGTGTGGGGAGAGAAGCATGCAGCAGAGTCTGTGAGCAGCATCAAGGAGGGACTGATTGACGTCTTGTCTTGGCCCTAGAATTGTGGGTGGAGTCAGACTCACTGGGTGGACTTGGAGTTGAGTGGGGAGGTTCTCAGCGAGTTTCCTGGTCATGGGGAACCACCACTGAAGGTTTCTGAGCAAGGGCAGGACTCGATTTTAGAAAATCTATTTTTTTTTTTTTTTGGAAAGTTCTAGAGGTTTAGCTTTCTCCCTTCCTTCCTTGGAACCCCCAGAGAATGAGGGGAGCCCACCCTGGATAGCAGCCTCAACATACATGGAACTCTTGCTAATGTGCTGAACACTTCATTCATTGGGTCCCTTCACCTAAGCAAGGCACCTCTTTATAAATGGGGAAACTGAGGCATAATGTAGGACCTCAACTAAGGTCCCATGGGTAGGAAGTAGAAGCACTGGGTTAGAAACTGGGCTTCTCTGGTTTTTAACCCCATCTTCTAAATTGCCCCATGGCCCTGTTTCTCAGAGATTGGAGGGCTCCAGGGGCCACCTTCTCTCCCCAGCACAGCCAGGGGATGGAGGCAGAGAAGGGGCAAGCAGCCCAAGTCACAGCCAGGGACAGAGGTAAGTGTGGCTTCTTCAGGGAAATTAGAGAACAAGAGGGTTATTCTGGGCTAGGAAGGCAAACAGGTTTAATCTTGGCTCTAATACTCAGTAGCTATGTGATCTGTGGCAAGTCACATCCTTTCTCTGTGACTCAACTTACTATCTTTGCTTTCCATTGCTATAACAAGATACTAGAGACTAGGTAATTTTTAAAGAAGAGAGGTTTATTGACTCCTGGTTCTGGAGGCTGGAAAGTCCAAGGTCACAGTGCAGGCATCATGAGGGCTTCCTCCGGGCAGAAAGCAGAAAAGCAAATAGGCAGGTACAGAAGAGGCAAACGTAAGGGGCTGTGTCACATGGCAATCTGCTCTCTTGGTAACTTATCTAGTGCTATGAGAGTGAGAACATGCAGCCAGGAGGGCTGACCCAGTCCTGTGGGAAAAGCATTAATTTTTTTTTAAATGATCAAATCACTTCCTTTATTTTCTATTTTTAAAAAATTTTTGGTACTGGGAATCAACCCCAGGGGTTCTCTGCTGTTAAGCTATAGCCCTTGCCCTTTTTATTTTTTTATTTTGATATGGGTTCTCACTAAGTTGCCAAGGCTGGCCTCAAACTTGCAATCCTCCTGCCTCAACCTTAAGTCATCCTCAAACTTTTTTATTTTTTGCAGTGGTGGGGGTCAAACCCAGGGCCAAGCTCCACGACTGAGCTACATCTCCAGCCCCTCCAATCACTTCTCAAAGTCCTCATCCCCCACCCCCTGTCCCCCGACAGCATGCGATGGCAGTCAGATGTCAGCATGGGTTTCAGAGGGGACAAACCATGTTCAAACCCTAGCACCCACCCATTTGTAAAATGGAGCCTCCTCGTCATCTCCATTGTATAAGGTAATTCTAAAGATTGGCCTCATCAAAGACTGAAGTTCTCAGTACACCATGGGGCACAGGGGAAAGGCTCCAAGGGTCTCCCCATTTATAGAGGAAGTGGGGCAAAGCACAATCTCTGGGCTCAAATCCCCAGCCTATCAGTGACCAGCCCATTTGTGACTAGGGTCACAGGACTTCACCTTTCCACGTCTCAGTTTGCTCATCTGTAAAATGGGATCGTGACGGTACTCCTTCCTCATTGGATTGTTGTGAAGGGTAAAGAGGACTGCATATGGAAGTGCCCAGCAAGGCGCTCTTCTAGTGGTCTCTGTTGGTGTCCCTCTTGTTATTGGGTACCTACTGCATGCCATGGCCCCACACAGGGAAGCCAGCCTTCATAGCCCACTCAGTCCTGGCGTCACCCAACAAATGAGGTAGGCACTTTCACGCCTTCATTCCATTGATGTGCAAACGGAGGTTCAGCAAGGTTTGGAGGCTGCCCAGAGTGTGACAGCTGGTAGGGGTGGTGCTGGGATTGGAACCCCGGCCAGGCTGACTCAGACATCCCCAGAGTTGACAAGGCAGCTGTGACTCAAGTTTGCAGGAAGAGGAGGAGGTTAGGGTGAGCTGAGGGGAAGCCATGACTTCCATTTTCTCAGAAATGGGAGTGAGGCCTGTCTTCGACGTGGTTGGGGCTGGCCGAACCGAGAAGCAGTCGGTGACGGAGCCTAGAAATTTTTTTTTCACACAGCACATTAACAAGGTCCCACGGAATCTTCTGCCCTCTGCATCAACAACTGGATGGCTGCTGGGGTTCTGATGCCTTGGCTTAGACACAGCTGCAATTTGGAGGTCAACCCCAGGGCACATAGGGACACCCCTGACGGTATAGGAGTTCCAAGTCCTCTCCAGCTCTGCCCCAACTTGCTGTGTAACTTCAGGCCCAGTCATGGACCTCTCTGGGCTCTGGTACTAAAGAAGAGACAAGTTACTTGGGTGAGTAGGCCTCTCCTGGTCCTTTACTGCCCAGAGACCTGTCAGTGGATTCAGATTTTGGAGGGCTCTGGGGAGAAACCAGAGGACTTGGGCTACCAGTTAGCAGGGCATCCTGTAACTATCAGCAAAGGAATGCAAGATATAACCACACTCTCCTATGAGAACTAGAGGCTCATCCCTAAACCCAGCCCTGCATACCATGAGCAAAGGGTAGTTAGTTGTCTTGGTCCATCTGTCCTATGGATGGGGCATTTTGCTGCTCCAGGTCCTGACTCTATCCAGCAGCCAGAACCTAGACTCCTGAAGAATACAGTCTCAGTGGGGAGGCTGAGAATGCAGTTCCTGAGCTCCTCTCTGGGCCATTCACTTACTGAATTGCTCGCTAAATTTTGAGTGAGCACCCACTGTATACTGAGCCTTCATTTAGGTTTTGGGGGACACCACCAGGAATAAGACAAATCAAGCCCCTGCCTCCTGGAGAGGAGAAAGTGAAAAGATCCGTATATGACAGGATATGGGGTGTGGATGGATGCTCTAATGCAAGGGAGGGGCTGGAGAGGGGGGCAGGCTAGGATGGGGCGACACCGTCTTAGTGGTCATGGCCTGAAGGGTGGAGGATGGGCACTGAGATGTCTAAGAGAAAGGCATTTCAAGCAGAGGGTCATGTAGGGGAAATAGTTTGCAAGGGGAAGAAGGGAGGAGAGAGCGTGAGGTGGGAAGGACAGGGAGTTTTCTGGCCATGGAAGGGAGGTGGGTCTGATTCTGACTGCCATCAGGGATTGGGAGGGGCCAACATGATCTCATTTGCTCTTTCTTGTAAGCCCTGCCAGCCAGAGAGGGGGGCCCCAGATTCAAAACGAGGAAACTGAGGCTCAGAGCACATTCCAGCTCTTGTGCCTGAGATTCAGCGTCACTAGCAGTGAGGCTGAGACTGGAACTCAGTTCTGGAATCCCTCTGTCTCCAGCCTGCAGTGACAGGCTGTGGGGTGCCAGGTGCAGCCCCCAACTACATCCAGTTAACCTGTGGCTCACAGAGTAGCTCCCACCGGGGCTGTCTTGTCCTCTCCCTTGACTCCACACACATACTCAGGCATTATTCTCAGTGACCAGAAATCTGCAGGGCTCAGAAAAGCAGATAACTAAGAGCCAGCCGCCACCCTCCCTCACAGACCTTCCAGATCCCAGGGTGACAGAATCTAAACAGCGTGTCACCATTGGTGGGTGGGGGTGAGGCTCCCTGGGCGGGATGCCTGCCTGAACCCTAAACCCTGTTAGCCATCACCCAGGTCAAATGAGGGAGTAGAGAGGTTGTTCCAGGCAGAGGGACTAGCACACATGAGAGCTCAGAGGTGGGCTGTCTCAGGGGTCCTAGGACTGGTGCAGAACATCCGGGAAACAGATGAGCCAGAGAGGCTCACCCTGGAGCTCGGTTTCCCCATCTATTCAATGGGTAGTCGTGAGGAACACTTGAAACCAGGGACTGGAAGGGGCTGGCGGGGGAGGGGGGGGGACAGGTGCCAGCTGGCTGGCCTGTCCCTTCTGCCTTTGCCTGGGTGTGTGGGAGGCTCATATCTAGCAGCCCAGATGGAGAGGATGGAGGTGTAATTTCGTTCTTATCTTTCTGCTCAGAGCCTCTCAGCGAAGCACTTTTACAAAAAATTAATAACAGCATTTGCTTTATGTGTCTTCAACTTGGATTTCTTTTGGATTAAAGAAAGAAATGAAGATAAGGGAAGAAGAAAGGGAGACGAGTAGGGAAGGAGAAAGGGAGGGAGAGAAGAAATCAGAAAGGGGACCAAGAGGCAAAAGAAAGGAAAAGATCTGGTTTAAAAAAAAAAAAAATTGTCTAGGTTGAAATAGTCCCAATAGGTGCATTTTCTCACCTTGTGAGTCATTGGCCTCCTGCCCTCTTTCTGGACTCCTAAATGTTAGTCTTTAAGCATCCATGTTTGTCTCAAGCTTTCCTAAAGCCTGATGGCCCCTGGGACAGACCTGTGGCTTCAGCTCCAGGTCCCCAGCATTGAAGAAAAGAAGCTCAGGTAGGGGTGGTTGCATACATGAGCAGAGACACAAAGGAAGCAGGGAGGGCTGGCCTGGAGAAATGTTTCATGGCTTCTGGCTTGACTGGTAGTCTGACACTCCACTCTACCAGCCTTTTTCTCAAGCCTCTTGCAGCACAAAAAGTCTAGCCCTCTTGGCAAACCTCTTACCACCCTGACTCATAAATTTATAAGTGCCTTCTCTGCATTGATTCTCTGTCCATCATCTCAGTGGAGTGAAAAGGGTAGCTCGAGGCTCAGAGGGGAACGATGACCTGTGTGATCTTGGTCACACAGCTGGGAAGTGGGTGACACTAGTCTAGATCTGAACCCAGAGACCTCTTGGTTCTGAGGACCCGAATGTTCAACCATCTATAAGGAACCAGATTACGGCAGTGTCTGCATAGATAAGCATCCAAATCAGGAGGCTGGAGAACTCAAGAATTTTTTTTTTAATATTTATTTTTTAGGTGTAGATGGACACAACACAATGTCTTTATTTTTATGTGGTGCTGAGGATCGAACCCGGGTCCCGCCCATGCTAGGCGAGTGCTCCACTGCTGAGCCACAATCCCAGCCCCTGTCAAGCAATTTTTCCCAACATATCAGACAATATTCTTCCTATTTTCCTTCAAAGATATCTTGGATTCGTGCTGGGTGTAGTGGTACATACACACCTGTGATCCTTGTTACTCAGGAAGCTGAAGCAGGAGGATTACAAATTCAAGCCCAGTTTGGAAAATTTAGTGAGACCCTGTCTCAAAATTTAAAAAGGGTTTGTCGTGTAGCTCATTGGTAAAGTGCTCCTGGGTTCAATCCCAGGACAAAAATAAATAAATAAAAGGAAGAAAGAAAGAAGTCTTCAGTGACACTAGCCTGACCCTGCTGGCTCTGGTCCCCTGGTTCCTGGGCTTATTTGAACAGGAGGTGTGGAGAATTATTTCTGTGCAGTGATGAAGAGGATTGCTGGTAGCTCCAGGCGTCCAGGGTCTTTGTTGCCCACAATCTCAGAAGCAGAAAGGGCCTCTTTCCCAATGATTTTTGCTAATATCTTAGAGAAAGCTCTTATTGGCTGGACTTTGGTCACATGCCCGTCCCCAGACCACTATAGCCAGAGAGATGGGGCATTCTCTGCCAGGACTATGTCCACCTGGGAATGATAAAAAGAAAGGTGCCCTCAAAAGCTGCAACTTCAGTCCATCTCTCCTGAGTTTCACTTCCTTCTCCTATCCATCCCACAGTCCCCTACACTGCATCACTGGTTCATGATTTTGTGCCTCCTGGTCTCCCGCTCAGCCTGTTCCCTCTGCCTAAATTGCTTCCTCCTCTCTGCTTAGCTAATAATTAGCCACCCTTAAAGGCTCAGCTCAAATCCTTTTTTTTTAAGGTACTGGGGTTTGAACCCAGTGGCACTCTACCACTGAATCACACCTCCAGCCTGTTATTACTTTTCATTTTGAGACAGGGTCTCACTAAATTGCTGAGGCTGGCTTCTAACTTGAGCTCCTCCTGCCTCAGCCTCTCCAGTGATTGGGATTATAGTCATGCACCACCATACTTGGCTTCCAACCTACTCTTCTGAGAAGACTTCTTTGGGTCATAGTTTTGGGTGGCTATGTTTTAACTCTACCCAAACTGGAAGCTTTAAGAAGTGTGTTCAGTTTGTCTGCAAATTTTCTGAGAAAGCACGCACAGTACCTTTCTGAAGCCAGAAAGGAACTATGGTCTTCTCAGATCATACCTCGAGTCTCTAGCAGATAGTTCCCATGTATGTGCGTTTCCAAAGAAGGGGTTCACAATAGTGCATATTGGGGAGAAACTCAAACTGACTTTTTAAAAATACCTTTATTTTATTTATTTTTATATGGTGCTGAGGATCAAACCCATTTCCTGACACTTGCTAGGCATGCTTTCTACCACTGAGCCACAACCCCAGCCCCTTGAACTGACTTTTGTGAAAATCTCAACCTCGCAATCATTAGCAGGGCCACCAGCTAATGGCCCCTGTCTGCATCTCACTTTGCTCATCTGTAATATGGGGTAAGTGTGCCTTTTCCATAGGGTGTTTGTGAAATAATGGTCATAAGATGTTTAGTCCATGTAATAGTTCAAGGTAGATCTTGGAAAAAAAAAAAGTTTAAAAAATGATCTGTCTTGTTTGGAATCTTCTCTGTAGGGAAAAAAAGCCTGAAGATTAATGGTCAGAAAGAAACAGAAAAGGTGCACCATAAAATCAGAAAGTATGTCTTATGTGGATGCTATTTTTATAATTACACATTATACTCTAGGGAGGAAAACTGATGAAGATCATTGACACTTGTTTATCAGGTGTGATGAATGCTCTGGAAAAAAAGCATTGTGTAAATTCAAGCAGAATTATGGGTTTAGTGGGCCTAGGAATGTAGCTCAGTGGTAAAGCAGGTGGTTAGCATGGTCTTGGCCCTGGGTTCAGTCTCCCACACTTAAAAAAAAAAATCATTTATTTATTTATTGGTGCTGAGGACTGAACCCAGAGGCATTTTGCCACAAAATATCCTTTTTTTTTTTTTTTTTGAGACAAGGTCTCACTAAGATGCCCAGGCTGCCCTTGAACTTGCAGTCCTCCTGCCTCAGGTTCTAAGTGGCTGGAATTACACTTCCACACCGGGGTTGAGACCCCCTGCTTCACCAGGCAATGCTTTCCGCGGGGCAAGCAGCCTTTCCCTGCTGTCTGCCAATCTTTCTTCCAAGTCTCTCCCTCCTTGAAGTCCTCCCTCCTTAATCTCAGAGAAATCTCTGGCCTATATCTTCTTCTTCACCCCTCTGGCCAGTCCCAGCCATTCCACCTCATTCTTCATCTGAACAAACCTCCAAATTCTTGAAAGCCCTTGTAGGCTTGAATGTTTTAGGCACAGGCAAAACATCTGGCTTATCCCGTACCCTTATCTCCAAGAATGCTTCTACTCTCTGGACTTGGCAGAAACTGAATTTGAATCCCAGGACTGTCATGTGCTGCCTCAGTTTTCTCACCTGGCCAAAAGGCTATTAACCTCAAGGAATTTTTATGGGGATGAATTGAGAAAGGGAACAAGAGGAAAGGTGATGTGCTTCCAATGGGGGATTGGGAAAGGGGAATGACTTGGAGGAATGTAGGAATGTTGCCTCTGACCTTGTGGGAGGGTGGTGGCCTTCTGGCTGGATGCAGGAATCCCTCCCCCCACCTCCTCAGGCTGGCCCAATCCTTTTCTCTCCAACTCACTTTCCTATCCTGTATGTTAGTCCATCACCTCTTTATCTGTATCCAGTTCTGTTTCCAAAGCACACAGCTTATCTTTGTGGCTACACACACTTGCTACTTGCTTGCCGGGGGTGGTGTATAGAGAAAAATCTATCCCTGTGGCCAACAGCTCTTCAAACACCCTCCCCCTCCCTTTTTTTTTTTTTGGTTTCTTAAAATGTGGACAATAAGAATGTGCACCTTATAGAATCCCATAAGGTTTTTGTTTTTTGTTTTTCCACCAGCATTGTTCAGTATGATAGCATCTAGCTACAGGTGACTAATTTAAATGAAAATTAACTAAAGTTTAAAAAAAACTCAGCTTAATCACACATGACAAATTCGGTGCTTATTTGATCACCCCACTGGATGGCACAGAGAGGGTATAGTTTCATCATGGAAGGATGTTCTAGGGATGGGGTGTGGCTCTGTGGTATAGCCTCTGCCTAGCGTGTGCAGGGGGCCCTGGGTTTCATCCCCAACACTACCAAGTTGGCTGGTGGGGGAGCTCTGTCATACAGATCACAGAGTGCTGGTTTGGGATAATACATGTGGACTCCGGACCACACATCAGTTATGTGTTATAACTCATTCAAAGTTGTAAAATGAGGCAGCTCTGTGATTTCTGTGCACAGTTCTGCACTCCTTGAAGTTCTAGCAAAGACCAGGGGCTCATAAGGAATGTTGGGCTGGATGGGGGCATTCTTCCTGGATATGGGTTTTGGGGGCTTAGAAAGTGATACCCTGAAGGATGGCACTTTGGCATCCTGAGTACTTTGAACTGAAGGATATTGGAGAGACTCATAAGCAGTCTCTCTCTCTCTCTGAACTTTTTCTGCCTTTCTTTCACCAGCTCCTTCCTCTTCCACCCTCCAAGGCAGGTCATAGGAATTAGTACCCCTCTCCACCAAAGCCAGCCATAAACCCCAGACCCACTACTCTAACTTTCTCTTTCGTGTGTAAGAGCTGGCTATTGAGAAATTTTCTAACCTATCTTATCTGACAGTAGGTCATAAAACCCTCATTCTAGAGGGCATCCTGTCCTATACCTTGGAGGAAGGAATGCTACTCAGAGACCAAGAAGAACCTGGACAGCCTTTGCTACTTGCTGCACTCAGTCGATTACATTAGGTCATTTCTACAGGGTCACATTTTTACAGGGCTGCTCATTCTTTATCAAACTTAAGCATAAAAATAAACAGCTTTCCCTGGGCCTTGCAGTTTTTATTCTGAAGGCTATCATGTCACGTAAGACATTGATTAAATAAATTTGTTATACTTTTCTCTTGTTAACCTGTCTTTTGGAGCATTGACTATGAACTTATGATGGGGAGGGAAAGCCATGTATACTTCTCTGTCCCTACCTGGTAGATCAAGTTTAAAATGGAGTGACAGTTCCCACTGCAAGGCAGTGATATGAAGTGTGATTCACTGTTCTGGTGAAGAAGGGACACTGAACAGTGGGAGCCACAGCTAATCCTAGGGAGGGATGTCTAGCATCTAAAACTTCCCAGTGTTGGGATTTTTCAAAGGAAAAGTGGGCATGTGGGTTTGCAGATGTGTTAGGATCCCTCCATCCCCATTTTTTTATTGTATTTTTGCTAAAGAAAATATTTCTAAATCTCAACTTATAAGACCCATAAGGGGTACAATTGTCCATGTGACTTCTTTATAGGAAAAATAAGTGTGTCGCTCAGAAAAGTCCAGTGACTTGCCTTAGTGAGCAAGGGCAGAATGAGCCTTCTGGGCACAGTTTCCCTTTAGTCTGAGCTTGGTAAAGTGTGATGTCACCTTGGTAGCAGGGATGGTGTCCTCTACTCCCTTAAAAGCCCTGATTCATGTCCCAGATCCGCCTGAGAGGGGGTCTCTGCTGACTCCCACCTAGGCTGGAGCAGGTTAGTCAGCTTTAAAGTGCAGCCTCCAGCTCCACCCCTCTAAGAGCCTCCCCCCAGTAGCCTTTCTCAGGCTCCCTCTCATTCCAGGCATTTGAGGTTGTCCCTTCCTGAGTCCCAGTACACTGGTTGGGCACGTAGCAGGAGCCTTGTTGGGTGCTGGTGGAACCAAGGAGGAAAGGTGGTTTGCTGTTCTTGTGCACCCGTGTGTACGTGTACACACACAGACACACACACACCCCAGGCGGGCCTGCAAGAGGGGTGTCTGTAAACCTCTGGGAAACCCCTTTGGCAGTCTACTGAAGCCTATGGACCCCTTCCCAGAGTAGTTTTTAGTATATTTTATTGAAATATCAGACACGTTTAGAAGTATACAAATCGAAAGGGCCGATGAGTGAATTTTCACAAAGCGAACACAACTTGTAAACTCAAGAAATCATCCATGACCAGGGTGCCCCGGGAGGCTCCCCTTTCAGTCTCCGCCTCCCCAGAGAAGGCTGAACCCTTACAATACTTTCAATTGCAAGGATAAGAAGAGTTTTTAAGAGTATTTGGTGGGGCAAGGGTCTATGCGTGTGGGTGTCGGTCATGCGTGTGTGGCGTTGAGGGGACCTACCGGGGCGGCGGGACTTACAAGGTTCTCAGTGAAGACTGCAGAGGATTTAGGTCTGGGTAGGAATTTGCCGGGGCTTGCGTGCGAGTCAGGGTTTGGGGGGGGTCGTCTATGGGATTCGGGCGAAAGTAGTGGGGCGCCGTGGGAGTGTGGGGCGGGCCGTGGTGGGTTCTGTGAGCACAAAACAAGGGGTGGCGCGTGAGTGGGCGGGACCTCCGCCCGGGCTCTGGCACGCCCGGCCACACGTGGGCTTCGCCCTCGGAGCGAGCGGGTGGGGCCTCTCGGTGGGGACGCCGGCGGGGTCTCAGGGGCGGGGCCTCGGCGGGCTCGGAGGGGCGGGGCCGCCGGGCGCGCGCACGCCGCCGGCGCGCCCCCTCCCGGCCGCCATGTTGGCTGGTGTGTGGGTGTCAAACGGAGCCAGACGCGGCGGCAGCGGTGGCTCCGCGGGTTCCGGTGGTTCCCGCCTCTCCAGCGCTGCCACAGCTCCAGCCGCGTATTCGCAGCGGCCGGGAAGAGCGGAGGTGAGTGGGACCTGAGGGACTCGTGAGCTGGAGCGGGACCACAGGGTACGGGCCCTCCCCCGCCCAGGGCGCGGACGCCCCCAGAGCGCAGGCTCTCCTCAAGCTAGCAAGACCCCTTCGAAGCATGCACCGCTGCCGCCGCCCCGGCTTCTTGACACCACTTCGGGCGGGACCGTCTTTCTAAGTAGGCCCGCACCACAGGCTGGAGCGTGGACCCCTCCTCATCTGGATCCCTCTTTCCGCTGCAGCCCCCCCCCTCCCCTCCACCCCGGTTCCCTATCTGGAAGCTCTTCCTTTTATATTCTTGGGAGTCCAGGGCTTCCTTCCCTTCTCTTCAGATCTGGGAGCTCCCTTGGGTTTGGAACAACCCCGCCCCTCTCCCCAGAGCACATTCCTCTCCTCTCTGGGGCCAGGCAAGTCCCTTCCTCCGGAGCCCAGCCAGGTCTCCCTCCCGCCCCCAGGCAGAGCACAGCCCGGCCTCCCTCTAGGAATCGGGGGAGGGTCCCCTTCTCTGTCCAGGATCCCGGCTCATATCCTTCTCTTGCAGGCTGGAGCGGGGGGGCCCCCTTTCCTTCCCGGAGGACTAGGTTCCCCCACCCCAGCCCCCACTCGCACAGCACAGAGGGGACGGGGGCGGCAGAGCCAAGCTCCAGCTGCCTTTTGTTCCGCGTGGGATGGCAGAGACCTGGCCTCGGCGGTCTTACTCGGCTAATCAGGGTGGGTGAATGGTGGTGCGTGGGGGCCAGCCATCTCTTTTCCCTTGGGGCGGCTCCCTGGGAGCAGGAGTCCAGTGCGTTGGGAGAGGCAGGCCTTTCCTAGAGGAGTCCATGCCAACAGGTTTTTGTTTGCGACCTGAAGTTGGCCCAGTGGCTTTGCAGGGGGGGAGCTTAAGCTCCCTAGATACCCCAGCGGAGCCTGTGAAAGTTCATTCCGTGACCCGTGACTGAGTCCGGCAGGTCCCTTCACTGTGTGCTGCCTTGGGGACGCATTTGAAATCTGTGTTTTAAAAGAAGAGAGGGCTTAAAAACCCTCACTGGGTTTCTGATAGAAGAAACTGAGGCCCAGATATACAGTGATTTGCCCAAGGGCACACAGCGATGCTGTGTCAGTGCCAGAGCTCGAAGCTAGCTCCTCATGACAATTAAGAAAATTTTAGAGATGTTTAGACTCCCCCCCCCCCCCCCCCCCCCGCATCCCACCGCCTGCCTTTTATTTTTAACATTCACACAAGAAAATGTGCAGGAAAAGACAGAGAGGTATGAATGCTTTCTTTCCACTTGCAGAAAATACCCTGTGAAAGAAGAGATTGGAAGAGGGGATTGAAATGTTTGAAAAAGGTGAATTTTAATTATCTACACCCCTCCATTATATAATGTAATGAAGATTTGGCATCTTGTAGTTCTAGAGATGGAATGATAGGTACTGACAGAATCGTATACTGAATCCTGCACAGTAGTGATTGAGTTTGCACTGATAATTAAGTTTTCATCTGTATTTAAATAAACATCAAAACGAACTACAATTTGTTTCTGAATGGTACTTGTACAGTTGCTTGTGTTTGGGACAAATGATTGTGTTGGTGAAATACAACTAGATGTCAGCTTTTACTTGTCAGCATTTTTACTTTGACATTGTCAAAGTTTGTTTCCTTATTTTAAAAGTGGGCTGGTTATCTTTATCAGTCTGCCTGGTCATTGGCTATTAAAAAGTTTGGTAAGCTGGGC
This sequence comes from Marmota flaviventris, assembly GCF_047511675.1. Taxonomy (NCBI): domain Eukaryota; kingdom Metazoa; phylum Chordata; class Mammalia; order Rodentia; family Sciuridae; genus Marmota; species Marmota flaviventris. The sequence goes on along the minus strand of NC_092514.1, from coordinate 14,152,725 downwards.
AAATTGATGTACACCTGCTACTGGGGAGGCTGAGGTAGTAAGGATCACAAGTTTGAGGCCAGCCTCAGCAATTTAGCAAGACCTTGTCTCAAAATAAAAAAATTAAGAAGGGGTGGGGATGTAGCTAGTGGTAGAGAGTGCCTCTGGGTTTAATCCCCAGAACAACAACAACAACTACAATCTATGAAGAGTTTGGTAAAGTATAAATTATTCTAAGGCATGATTCAGGCTGCCTGCATCCTACAAGTCCCTGGATCCAGAGCAAGTCCTATGGGATGTACCTGTCTCTCCTGAGGCTTTTTGCCTCCCTGAACCCTGAGCTGGAGGGATGAGTAGCTCTGTGGGCACTCTCTTCCACCAAGCATTTGAGGTGTGAGGAAATGTGAAACTTTTATGTGATAATACCTAGCATGGTTAGCAGTCTTGAAAAGTGACCCATCCTTTAGAAAGTGTAGAAATATGGTTGCCTCTTATGTAACTTTCTTTCATAACGAGACATGGATTTCCCAAGAATGAAGATTCCTGCAAAAGTAGTTGAAAAGTTGTTGGGACACTGATTTATTTTGATGTTTTGGCTTTTCTGAAGTTAAAGGGTCTTTTGTTTTTTTTTTGAAAATATATTAGGAGGACTTGTAACTTTCAGTTCTTTGTGGACTAAAGTGCTAAGAGAGTGAATTCCATGAAGAACCATGGAATTGTCATTGTCATGCTTTTGGGATGCGCCAGAAATGTTTCTAAGTGTTTTGGCAGTTGTTCTCACTCCTTCCCAGAGCCTTTCTCTCATGTTGATGGGGTATGAATAATTATTTAGTGCCATCAATACCTGGTGATCCTGAGCCTTGGGGAAGTCAAAGAGCGTGGATTTAGCGGTTTGAGATTGGAGAGGATGTGAGGAATTGTAGTTCTACTCCCATTTGTCTGTTGAACTTTTAACTCATACGTTCAGTTCAAACAAACCTCTCTGTCAAGCCTTTGCCAGTGAACTCCACTGGTGTTTGGGTCTCTCTCCTCTGCTCTCCTAGACTCCTCACCCCACATAGTGTTGGAGCACTTTGCACCTTTGTGTCTGAGGCATTTGTGATACTGTGACATCTTTGAAGCCAGTGGTTGCCCTTTCTTTCCTTACTTCTCTAGGGTCTGGATCAGCCTGTGACATATGGCAAGTGCTTAGTAAAAGTCTGTTACAAGTAGTCCTTGGGGCAGGGAAACACATTTTTATTAATCCCTTCTGCAGGCTCCACTGTTGTTTTGCTTTTGCATAAACCACTACAGTTGGTCCAGCAGTCATGTATCAGTCACACATTCCCCTTCTACAGATGAGTTAACTGAGACCCAGTGGGCTTAAGTCATGTGCCCTAGATCACATGGCCAGTGACAGGACTGGCATTCGAACAGGTGTGTTGGACTCAAGAATATTATTATACCTGTGCCCTCAATTGAGAAACCCAGTCTCAGGGAAGAAGAGATGTACTGCAAGTAATGCAGGATGTTATAATTGAAATTCTCACATTTTGTTTTTGTCAGATGCATTCGTGAAATGACCATGTCCATCTGTTGTGTTTTTAAAAATTGACAAGCTTTTTGATAGTCTGTGGAGTTTTCTTTCTTTCTCTCTCTCTCTCTCTCTCTTTTTTTCCTTTTTCTTTTTTTGGTACTGAGGATAAAACCCAGGGTGCTGTACTGCTGAGCTATATCTCTAGCCCTTTTTATTTTTATTTTTTGAGACAGTAGTTGCTGAGACTGGCCTCAAACTTGTGATCCTTCTGCCTCACTCCTGAGTTGTGGAGATTGCAGACATTTATGTGCCACTGTGCCCAGCAGAATTTTATTTCTTAAATAGCTTGTTCCATGGTGTCTAAAAGAGAAATTTAGAAAAACAAATACTTTGACATGAGTGTATGTGAAAGTAAGTGTGTATTGAATATTGCTTTCATCTATGGATGTGTTTGCTCATACTTATTTCCAGATAAGTGATTAAGTCTTCTTGCGTTGTAAAAGTCTTCAAAGCTGTTTCAGCAGCCTTTAAAAGAAAGCAACAGCAAAACAAACAAAAAAACTACCTATGATTTCACATCAGCATTTAGCATAGATATTACCATCCATCTGTGAGTGGCAAAACTGAGACTCAGAAAGATTAAGTAATGTAGGAAGATCTGCTGGGCATAATCAAGGATTCAAATGAGGTCTGTATGATTCCCAGACCTGGGTCCCTTCTATTCTAGTAGTTCCTGTAGAAACTGCCATAGAATAATGACTGTTCATTTATATTATAGGGTAAATCTGTGATCTGGAAATCACCATCATATTTTCTCAGAAGATTGGGAATTGTGAATGAGATTTCTGGCTTTCTCCTAACGTTAGGATATATGAAAGCACTGCAGTTTGAATGTCAGTAATTTAATGGGCCACTTTATCAGACAGACTCTAGATTAGAATTTGATTGGGGGGGGGAGCCTCCTTTTTTGAACCAGATTTGCAGCATTGTTACAATGTTCTCTATATGCATTGGATTCTTTGGGTGACTCATCCCCAGTGCTTCCAGGTACTGGAGCCTGCTTTGTTGCTGGGCGCAAAGGCCTTTAGCTGTTTCCATTTCCTGTTGGTCCTGGTCTAGGCAGTGTGTATAGCAGCACTTTTAAGCCTATTCTAGACACAGAACAGGTAACTTAATTCTATTCAAAGCAGTGTAAGGAATTGGGCACACAGAGGGCTGAAATATAAGGGACTCCTATCTCCTGTTCATGTAGCCCAGTTGATCAATAGAACAGGGAAAAATAGGCTCATCCTGGGGAATGGCTGGCCATCTAGGGCTAATGCATGGTGTAGATTTAAAGTCATTTATAATTAATCGCTTCTAAGTGCAAGACTGCATCTTTCCTCTTGCTCCCACTGCTTTTTGGTATTGTCATTGTCACAACGTGGCAGTTTTGTATCTGAGAGCACCAAATGGCACCCATAGTTTGTCTACAAAGGCCAATTTGGGAGATGGCTTTGAAATCAGATATGGGTACTAGGGGGCCTCTTGGCTAGGTGACTTGTGGCACTTCGATCATTGAGCTTTGGTTTCCTCATCTATAAAGTGAGGCTGGCAATGACCACTTCATGGAATAGACATGCTATGTTTCTCAGACTGTAGTGTGCATCAGAATCACCCAAAGGCTGGCTGGGTCAACACATTGCTGGGCTCTACTGCAGTGTTTCCATATAGTATGTGATGCCTTGGAGTGTGTGTTTTTAACTAGTTTCCAAGTGCTTCTGATCCTTGGAAAGGATCAGACTTGGGAACTCTGGCCTGAGGACTGACGAAGCAGGCACGTTAGGTGTCTAGCACCAACTAGTAGTGCAGAGGAAATGCAAAATGACACTTTTCTACTTCTGAAATGCTTCTAAATATTCACTCTGAAGATGGTGGTGTGACTTGGAAAGGAAATTTGGGTTCTCAGAGAGATGTTTTCACTTTGTTATTTCTTGATTGTAACTTGGGACTGTGGTCACAGGCATTATTAAGCATTATGTACATTAGTTGGAACGTTTTCCTTAAAGAAGGGAATGTCGGTGGCCTACCAAAAGGCAGTTAGCCTTTCTGTTGGAAAAGCAGGTTCATCAAACCTACACATCTGGCAAGATGTTCGCTATTGAGGCTTTTTAGAAATGCAGCTTGGAGAGAGGTTGGGGAAAATGGTGGTGGTGATGCTTCTGAGCAGAATCTCATGGGGCCATTAGTGATGGGCTATTGGTGTTTAATGGAAAGTCACTCCTCCTAACAATTCAGATTGATTTCATATTTTTTGATGTTTAGAGTTTGGGAAAAAATATACCTTTTGCCTAGTAGTAGTTAGCTTATCCTTCAAAAACAAACATTGGGGGTGGTATGCGTGTGAGCTCTGTTGGTTTTTTAATGTCTTCTGTGTGCTAGGCCCTAGTTATGCCTTTTATGCACAGTATCTGATTTAATTATCCCTGCCTGTCCTGTAAAGCCTATCAAGTTTCTCTTTTTGCATTTGTGGCCCGAGGCCACACAGCCTTTGAGTGCTCCAGTTAGTATCAGTGCCCTACCTGTGTCAGACTCAGAACCACATCATTTCCACTCCTTCACTCTGTATTGTGCTCCCATTATCTCACTTCACCCTCATAGCAGCCTTCATAAGTAGGAATTTCACAGGTGAGCCTGCTGAGATTTCGAGGGGGTGAGTTTGGCCATGTGCACCTACCCAAGTGACTCACAGGACCTGAATTCAGTCCTATACCTGTCTCATTTTGGAGCTTTATGAAGTCATTTCTATGACAATAGCTCACCTCCCTGTCTAGGATCACAGAAGTAAATTCAGAGATGCTCAGCAGCCTGGATGTGTGCAACAGGGACCTGGGGGTAATCCAGCTGGGTTGACTGGGAGGAACTCTGTGTGGGCTGGTAAGGGTTTTGTGTTTGCAAAGCTGTGTTAAAATAATTGTCTAAATTGCTGTTTGAGGGAAGGGGACTTTTCTTTTTTCTTGGTAAGCCTGAAGCTCTGTACACTGGTTCTGTAAACATTACACATGGGTACCAAAGGACTAAAATAATGCTTTGGTAATGCTGTTGTTAAAAAGGTGATCAAATTCATGCAGAAGAACTTGGTGTGCTTAAAAAGTTCCATGTAAATAAAAATATAAAGAATCCCCTTCCTTGGTAGGTAGTTACCACGTGTGTTCTAGCCAGTGGGTAGTTTTCTCAGCAGTGTCCTAAGGAGGCTGTGGTGTGGGCACTTTTCCAAGATTTGAAAACTGCCTGCAGCTCTTGATCCAAGGATGGTAAATAGCTTTATGTTGGTGCCTGTCCTGCACTTGTGAGAGGCTCTGGAGATTTGGATTAGTTTGTTTTGTAAACTCTTTAGGACTCTGAAGTGAATAAATCAGTGTGAGCAGAATGTTGCTGTTAAATGATAGCCCCATCCCCCACTCCAGCAGTCATAGCAGTAAAGGAATGCTGACAAGCTAAATGCGATTCACATTTTTTTCTTGAAAGCAGGTCCTCCCTGTGTGCCTGTTTGATACCAGAGCTGTCCTGGGATATAGTGACTCTACTTTGGATCAAAAATTTGGGAAACCATGTCAGAGAAAGAATTTTTATACTACTTTACAAGAGGTAGCCAGGAGACGTAGAAGTATAGGCATTTCAAAGACAGTTTTGTGACAATAGGGCAGGATATCTGAGGTCAGTGTAATACATGGCCTTTGGAGTCAAATTGCTGGGTGTAAATGAAGAACCATGTTTCTGGCCACTAGGAGCTTAGTCTAATTGAGAAGACAAAATTAACATTTGTGAGACAGAAACTAGCAATGTGTTGAGCTGTGAGTTTGATTCTTTGTCAGGAGGCCAAGAAAGGAGAAAAAATCTGGAAGAGTAAGGGAGAAGGTAGGATTTAAGTTGAGTCTTGAAGGACAAGGAAAGGGAAAGAGTCAGATAGGAAGGCATTTCAGATCCAGGAACAGCAGGAGGCAAAGCTTGAGGTGAGCCTGCGCATGGTGCAGGTGGTGGTGTGTTTCTCTATCCATCCACCTGCATGTGTGCAAGCTCCTGAAGCAGCTCTGCCTGGTAGTATGCCTTCTGAGTGCAGTGAAGACTGACTGAGATGGCCACCAGCTCTGATGAGGCAGCAGCCTTGGGGGTTTTGTTTTGTTGGCAGTAGATAGTTTGGTAGTTCTTGAGTGTGTGCCACCTCTAGTGTTTGAGGAAGGGTCCTCTGGCAGGCCCAGTGGAGTGGAATACTTCCTGAGTGAGAGTCTGGCTATATTCAGATTCCAAGATAGGGTGTGCAGGGAGGCCAGAATCCAGCTTTGTTTGGGGAGAGGTGAGGGCCTCAGTGCAGGCTGGGAAATTTGGATTTGACACATTGGGAGCCTGTAGATCTTATCTCTGATTTCACCTGCAAACCACATGGCCTGGAAAGCTTTTTAAAAATGCCCCATGGAGCCCCACCCCAGACCAATCAAGGTGGAGCCAGTAATTTTTAGAAGTGCCCCAGACAAATCTAATGGTCTGTGTGGGTTGAGAAGCAGATCTGTGTGCTCAGGGGAGCCTCTGGGAATGTCAGAGATTGGAATGTGGGAGTAAATGGAGCCAGAGAGGAGGAAGCTTTTGCAGTAATGAGTTGTGGGTGCTGGGGCTCTGAGTTGTCTTGGAGTAACTGTGATGGGTCCAGAAAGGAGGAGGGAAGGCCACCAAGGAGGTGGGATCTGGCTAGAGCCAGACTTTGAGCCAACTTTGAGGGATTGAACCCAGGGGAGCTTAACCACTGAGCCATATCCCTAGCCCTTTTCATTTTTTAAAAATTTACTTGTAGATGGACATAATACCTTTATTTTGTTTATTTCCGCAGTGCCTCACACATGCTAGGCAAACGCTCTACTACTGAGCTGCAACCCCAGCCCTCATTTTTTTTATTTTGAGACAGGTTCTTACTAAATTGCTTAGGGCCTCCTTAAACTACTGAGACTGGCCTTGAACTTGCAGTCAAATCCCAGACTTTGAGCCAACTCTGAGCCAGCTTTGGAGGAGGGGGTTAGTTTAGTGGTGTGTAAAGAAGGCGAGAGAGAGAGAGAGAGAGAGAGAGAGAGAGAGAGAGAGAGAGCGAGCAGGAGGAGAGATTGTGAGCCACCTGTTTGGTAATCCTTTCTACCTGAGCCCTAGGCATGGAGCAGGCAGAGCAGGTTCTTATCTGTTCCTTCAAGCTTGCCAGCCAGGTTCCTTCCCACACCCTGAATTATAATGACCGTAGCAAGCAATGCTTGTAAAATTAAAAAACTGTGTTTCTTTAAGGTAATTTTATTAAAGATGGTTGTATTATAGAGTTCTTTTTTTTTTTTTAAGAGAGAGAATTTTAACATTATTTTTTAGTTTTTGGCAGACACAACATCTTTGTTTGTATGTGGTGCTGAGGATCGAACCCGGGCCGCACGCATAGCCAGGCGAGCGCGCTACCTCTTGAGCCACATCCCCAGCCCTATTATAGAGTTCTTAATTCAGATAGATTCACTTTACTAGATAAAGGTTGGAAGTGAGGTTCTACCTGGTACATTTAATACATGTAATAAGGTCATGCATGGGATTTTTGGGGAAAAAAATCATTCATAGTCCAATTCAGGTTATTCACTATTTTATGCTTATTGAGCACATATATATTATGTGTACCAGGTTGGGATATGTGAATGAATAAGATGTAAATACTGCCTTCAGATAGCTTTGGGTCTGTAAGAGGGTGTCTCCTGATGTAGGACAGGTAACATTATCCCTAGCTTGTAGAGAAGTTTAGGAACTGGTATCTGACACTAAGGATGGAGTCTGGGAATCAGAGAAGGCTTCAGGGGAAATGATCTGGAAGTTGAATCTTGAAGGAAAGCTATGCGCAGTGGTGCATGCCTGTAATCCCAGGGACTGTGAGGCTGAGGCAGGAGCATTGTAAATTCGAGGCCAGTTTCAGCAATTTAACAAGGCCCTAAGCAATTTAGTAAGAACCTGTCTCAAAATTAAAAAAATGAAAAGGGCTGGGGATATTGCTCAGTGGTTAAGCTCCCCTGGGTTCAATCCCTCATACATCCCTGCCCTCCCCCCGCAAAAAAAGAAATCTTGAAGGAAAAGTGGAGGAGAAATTTGAAATGAGAATAGAGGAACCCAGGTCATTGGTGTTGTGTGGTGCAGAGACCTGGAGGCCTGCTATCCAGCCTGGGCTGATTTAGGAGGAGAAAGGGCTGGACATGTGACAGAGGCCCAGGTGTGGGCTGACCAGGCTGTTCAGGCAGGACTGGTGAGAGCTGGGTGAGATTTGACTTGTGGGCCATGTTTTCACACGGTCATTTTGTGGTGAACGGGCAGAGTTGCAGGTCCTCCACCCGACTCCTAAGCAGAGCAGCTCTGCTCTGATGAAAGTGGGGAACTCAAAAGAGCTTTGGAAAGTGTTTCTGTATGGTTTGAAAACAGCCAAAGTGGCCTCCTTGCTGAGGGTACTGGGGAGCCAGGATGAGCAGAGTGCCCTTTGGGTGGCTGGGAGGGAGGTGCTGAGGCTTCTTTCAGAAGACCTGAACAGTGCTTGTGCAGTGAGAAGGGTGGAGTTGAGAGAAGTTCCTGTCCCACCCTCTCCTCGGGGCCAGTTTCTCTGGGCCAGGTGACGCCTCTGTGATTTGCTGGTGCTTCAGTGAACCAGACCCTTGGGACTAAAACTCCTGTGGTTAAACAGCTCTGTTTTCCAGAACTCCCTGGAGAATTTTGTGACTAAGGTAAAGATAAGGGAAAGCATGTCAGAGAGCCACTGTTCCTGCTTGTGCTGAGGAGATGGTCCCAGCCCTTAACTTTCCTCTGTCTGGATTGGAAAAAAAGGTGTCTTTTGGTGAATCTAGACCACAGAGGTGTCTTGTTTGCCTGTATGTACTGTATCTCTTTTTAAACATTAACCCTGGGTGCTATATTCATTTCCTATGGCTACTGTAACATGCTTTTGTATAGGGTAGAGGAAGCTAAGATCATGCTGTCATCAATGGCTGTATTCCTTCTGGAGGTTCTAGGGGAGAATCTATCTCCTTGCCTTTTCCAGCTTCTAGGCCTTCTGTATTTCTTGGTTTATGCCCCTTTTGTCCTCACAGCTCATTTTTACTGTCCTGTCTTTCTCATGGCATCACTCTGATTCTTCTGTCTCCCAGTTCCACTTTGAAATTCTCTCGGGATTACATTGGGTCCACTGGGTTATCCAGGATACTTTCCCTATTTTCAAGTCAGCTGATTAGAAATTTGTAATTCTGTCTGCTACCTTAGTTCCTCCTTTGCCTTGTAACCTAAAATATCCTCAGCTTCCAGGATTAGGATGTGGACATCTTTGAGAGGTCATCATTTGCCTACTGTACTTGCCAACATGAAAATCAGGAGATCTCGCATAGCTATCCACACTTGCGGTTTCATAGACAAATCAGAACCCTTGGCAGCTGGGGGCTGCACTGTTGCCTGGTAACAGTGGGTTGGAGCCAGTGTTGGCGCCATTTCTAGATGGGTCTATATGTGTGCTAGTTCTCTGTGGGCCCCAACTCTCCTCCTGGTGCCCACTCATTTCCTTTAGTTTTCTGGTCTTCACTCTGGGGATAAAGGAACTTATAGAGTTCAGTTGTGGTAGGGTCCCATGTTCAGGACAATTGAGTTCTCCACCTTCCTGTTTTGTGCCCTCCTTCTCTTCCCCAGTATCTCATCCCTACTGATGCCCCTTCTTCTGCCTCTGCCTGGCAATACCATCTCCTCTCTTGACCAAGGGCTTTATGCTCCACAGCATTTCTGATGCTATTTTAGGTAGTATTGTTTGTGCCATGACTCCTGGTCTCCTGGTTCTCTCCTTTTTTGGCATCCAACTCTAGTACATTCTGGTACCTTCTGCTCTGTCTTGCATTGGAGTTTGTAACAAGCAAGTCTTTTTTTTTTTTTTTTTTAATTTTTTATTGTTGGCTGTTCAAAACATTACATAGTTCTTGATATATCATATTTCACAATTTGATTCAAGTGGGTTATGAGCTCCCATTTTTACCCCATATACAGATTGCAGAATCACATCAGTTACACATCCATTGATTTACATAACAAGCAAGTCTTTAAATTAACTTTAGAGCCAAATCCATCAAAAGAATGACATAACAAGCATGTAGTTAAACATCTCTCTGCATGCACTCTCCTGGACACTGGGAATGCAACAGAAAACAAGGTAGAGACTCCCTGTCTGGCTCCTCTGCAAGTCTGGTCCTACTAGAGGGATAGGGAGAACCAAGTGAAATGGCAAGTACATTGTCTACTTCCTGTTGCATCTAGGAGTCTCTGCTTCTTTCAGTCCTGAGTCTGGAGGTAAACTCTGTTTGCACTGGGTTAAAGATATTTTGTTGAAAGATCCAATGTCCTTTCTAGACATTGCCTGGACCCAGCTGATAGTTGAATTTTCAGCAGGCATCTCAGAGGCCTGGGTATCAGGTTAGTTTGCAGTGTGAAGTTCCAAGCCAAACTCTCAGAACTGCTGTTTGGTGGTATGAACTAGGGTTCTGGTTATAAGGAACCCTTTGTATGATCTCCTGTGGAGGGATCTGCATCGAGTGAGCCAAACTCTTTGGCTTTTCACTTTTCTTGTCTGGCCAGCTTCAACAGTTTAGGGTTTCTTGCCCCAATTCTCATCACTCCCCCCTTAAAAAAAAATCCACATTCATTAGTTATTCCCCAGTTCAGTCTTCCCCGACCCCTGGTAACTAATCTACTTTTTATCTCTATGGGTTTGTCTAATCTGGACATTCATATACATGGAATCTCATTGTAGCCTTTTAGTTTCCTCTTTTAAAATAATTTATTTATTTATTTAAAAATTTTTAGTTATGGGCTGGGGATGTGGCTCAAGCGGTAGCACGCTCGCCTGGCGTGCGCAGGGCGCTGAGTTCGATCCTTAGCACCACATAAAAATAAAATAAAGATGTTGTATCCACCGAAAACTAAAAAATAAATATAAAAAAATTGTAGAGCTTTTAAAAAAATTTTTAGTTATACACGGATAAATTTTTAGTTATCTTTATTTTGTGTATTTATTTTTATGTGGTGCTGAGGATCAAACCCAGTGCCTCACATGTGTCAGGCAAGTGCTCTGCCACTGAGCCACAACCCCAGCCCCTAATATTTTGTTTTAGTTGTGGTTAGACACAATACCTTTATTTTTATTTATTTTTATGTGGTGCTGAGGATCAAACCCAGAGCCTTGCACCTGCTAGGAGAGCGTTCTCCCACTGAGCCACAACCCCAGCCCTTGGTTACCTTTTACCACGTAATCATCATTTTATTTCTATTTATGGACCACAGTTTTTTTTTAATCCATCTGTTGGTGGTCATTTGGGTTGTTTTTACCTGTGGCTATTGTGAATAGTTGCTATTTTAACTTAACTATTCATTGCTTATTTTGAAATTGGTGATGGGGTGTGGATCATAAAGAAAATGTAATGTGTGAAAGGGCAGGAGAGCAGTTTTCCATTTATTTAAGCAATCACATTTACAAAGAACTAGTTTAGTGTATGTGACAGAAAAGTCCACTCCTGGATATGTAACATCAGTATCTAAGAGACTCAGGCTTTTTTTTTTTTTAAGGTACTAGGAATTGAACCCAGAAATGCTTAACCACTGAGCTAAGTCCCCAGCCCTTTTTATTTTTTATTGTGAGACAGGAGCTCATTTAGTTGCTGAGGCTGGTTTTGAACTTGTAATCCTCCTGCTGCAGCCACCTGAGCTGCTGGGATTACAGGCATGTGCCTGGTTCAGAGGCCTCTTCTGTCTTTTTGTTGTTTAATTTGGTGACCATTAGGCCTGCTTGTCTGATGCACAAGTCCTACCCTTCTTGGTGACTTGAGCAGCCATAGCTGCAGGTGTGAGGGTGGACAGTGGCCCTCATGGGCAGTGGTGTAGAGGAAATGCTTGTCAGTCTCTGGGACTTTGCCTTCCTCCTGAGTTATGGGAATAGATTTGTGTTTTCAGAAGAGCCATTGATAGAAGAGCTTGTTTTCCTGGATATGGAGTCAGTGCTGTTAGTCATCTAACAGGCACTGCAGTAAAATAGTCATTGTCTGCCTGAAGTTTTGAGTTTTCATTACATACCGGAGTCCAGGAGGGATTGTTACCGTCATGGAACAGAACTGGGTTTGGTGTTTTCTATTCAGGGCATTGATTTCAGGAGAGTTAGTGGGCAGCTGTTAATAGTAGCTGGATGCTGACAGGTGGATACCCTTCTCAAGGCTGGTTTTGTGGAACCATCTATATTTTGAGAGACATGGTAAAAGTGGCCCATGCCACAACTTTGGTAGTTATAGTTATGGAACTGGGGTGGGGCATACTCTGCTATACCATGCTGTATGTTCTCTTTTTGGAGGGCCTGAGGGAGCATTCATCTATGGTCCCAGACAAGGGAAATCTCTTGAATCTGGTTTATCCGTTGTAGACAAAGTGAATCCTTTTCACTTTAAATACCAGGAACCTCAACTCCGAACCAGTCATTTATTTATTCCAGCTGTAGTGTGACCTGCAGTTTGGCTTTCTGGCCCAACTTTTGTCTTTTCCCCACTTCCCTGTTGCTTGGGTTCTTCATTTACTCTTGCTTATGTTCTCTGAATTTCTTTAAGCCAGTGATTGCCAACTATGGTTGTATTTTAATCAGCATGACCTGGGGAGTTTTTTTTTTTTTTTTAAGCATCAATGACTAATGCTTGGTCCCTACCTCCTCCTGTTTTGATCATTCTAGAATGGGGGCTGAGTATAAGTATGCTTCCAAAGTTCTCAAAGTTCACTCATCTGGCCTTGTTTTGAACTGTTCCTTTTAGGTTATTTTGAAAAGGGTGGAGTCTGGGAGAATAGCCAAATCAAAGGATAGTAGTCTGAGCCTCAGAGATGCTGAATAAAGAGGATTATATAATTTCCAGTGGTGTCCTGCCTATGGCACTGCAGGACAATGCTGAGATACTCTTCTCCTTGTCTATAACTGCTGGAGGCTCAGCTCACAGCATATTGGGTAGGAGCAATTCTTGAGATTCAGCTCCAAAGCCTTTGGGCCTGTCTTCCAGTGGTATGGCTTTTTAAACAAGATCTTTTGGGCCATTCAGGACCCACTTCCCTTGCTTGGAGCCTAATTTATGCTTTATATCATTTAGTATAGGTTGTAATTATAAAGAAGACCTTTTAAAGAGAACATTTAAAACACGGTCTTTGCATCTAATCTAATTCCTCCTATGCTTTAAAAAAGGAAGAAAAAAATCCTGTTATCCCTCTTTTAAAGAAAAATAAGAAATTATGAAATAATGTGTTTTTTCTTTGTTCATTTAAAAGAATGTATTTTATCAGTATTAAAAAAAGGCAGGTAGCACAACAAATTACTATGTAACCTGATTGCAAAGTATTGAGTAGGTGTTCTTTAAACAAACTAAGTCCCTAATTCCTCTCTCCTCCAATCTCCATTTTCATTTAGTTCTTTTGCCTTTGAAGAAACATCTTGCTAACTTTATTTCTTCCCCACCATCTTATAATCACTAGTTTCTAAAGACTAGTTAAAGTCAGCTGTACTAAAATAGATGATATGCAGTATAGTATTTCTAGGCAGATTTCATTTTTTTTTGTGCAAAATGCCCTGAGATTGTTAAGGATATCTGTTTTAATGGTGGAGAGGCAGGGAGGAGCTTTAGCTTCCCTCCTTATCATAAGGGTCACTACTGTCATGCCATAACAAAAGACAGGCTTACAAGAGAAAAACAACTCCTTTCTATAATCAGTGTTTTAAGTGACAAGGGAGCCTTCATAATGACCGGGGGGAAATGGGGAAAATGTCTATTTCATGCATAGGTTCTGTGAAGCAGAAACAGCTATGAGAAATGTGATTGGACAAAAAGGGTAGATCCCAATAGTAATAGATTGAGCTGGGAAACCTGACAAGATTCAGATTATTCTTGTCCTCTCAGTTGTAGTATTCTTTCCTTCACGTTTGGGATGAGACCTTTGGAATAAGGGTGTTGTGATCTATTACTGGACAAAATAGGTCAGAGAATTTCTCTCCCCCCATCTACCACAAGGAATTGAATGTAAGGGCACTCTATCCCTGAGCTGCATCCTCAAGTACCCCTGCTTTTTAAAATTTTTTAATTTTTTTTAAATTTTGATTCTGCTAAGTTGCGCAGGCTGGCCTAGAACTTGTGGTTCTCTGTTTCAGCCTTCTGAGTTGCTGGGATTACAGGTGTGTGCCATTATTTCTGGCCAGATAATTCTTTATGGCCAGCATCTTATAATCACTAGACAGAGGGATGTGTTCACTGGGGAGGAGGCTAATCTTTCTAGTTTTTATGGTTGGCTTTGGGGAAAAAGGCTCTCTAGTTTCTGCAACCTGACTTGGGGAAGAGGAATCCTGATTTCCATAACTCATTCTGGGGGAAAAAGAGGGATGACAGGAAGATAGGAAAAGGTCAGAGAGATTTTGGTTCTGAGGCTTTCCATTGTCTTTTGGTTCAAAGTACCCAGCATGCCAAAGTGCTATATTTTGGGGTATCATTCTTTGAGCCCAGTGATGGTCACCAGAAAATTTAGAAGTACATGTAAGTAGAAAGGACTAAACTACAACTTGATCTTATCACTGTAATTACTATTGCTATTTTGGTTTATTTCCTTTACATTATTGGTGTTTGTTTTTTACTACCCCGAGGTCTTGTGATCTGTTTAACTGTCATGGCAAGGCTCAGAGTTTCCCTTGAATGGCCATGCTGGGAGAGGTCTGTCATCTTTTGTGATTTGTGTTCTTTCCAAGGAAGCTATTGCTCCCCACCTCCCATGCTCCAGGTGCTGGGGGATCTGCATTCTTCTTCAGGAGGCCTGGGGGAAGCTGTCTAGTAGGGGTGAGGCTTTGCTGGACTGAGAGAGTTTGATAAGTACCTGCATGCAGGTGGGGGAGGGTGGAGGAATAAACACTGACCTGGGTGGGTGTTGGTACTGTGCAGAGACAGGGAGTGTGGAGGAAGAGCCTGTCTGGTGGAGAAGATGATTTCAGGGCTGGACAGTGGAACCAAAAAAGTGCCAGCACTGTCTGCACTTTGAAGGCTTTCAGAATGGGGCAGACCAACTCCTTGGTCAAAGTCATTTAATGTTCTCTGGGCCTCAGTTTACCCATATTTGATATAAAAGAATGAATAGTCCTTCCCACATCCTTCTCAATACCAACAGGCTGTGGTCTATGTCTCTGAAGACCTTCCATTCCTAGATAAGGGCAGCATTCCAGCTGACAGCTATCTGGTTTCTGGCAATATATTTTCACTTTGTTAAGGTTGGATTGGATTGATGATGAGATGTTGATGATGGATCAGCATGTTCTTTCCACACAGTTTATTGTCTCACTGTTCAGGAGCCTGCAGAAGAGAAAACAGGCTAGTTTCTCAGAAAATGTGTTTGCTTGGGGCTCAACAGATAAGTCTGAGGCAACCCAGAGAGCAGGAGCAGAACCTTAGTCAACCAGGTCACATCAGAGAGACCTGTGATATGCTCTCATCTAGAAATTTTCTTTTGGGGCCCTTGGCATTGACACTGTATGTGGGTAGTTGAACAGATTGAGAGTCCCTGCAAGCAGGTCTTCCATATTGGAAAGGGTAGGTGCACTGCCCAAAGGGGTCAGGCCTACCTTGCCAATGAGTCACAGAGCCAATCCCATTAGAAGATATGAATCTTTCCAAAAGGCTGTGGCCACCAGGAGGGTGGCAGCAAGCTCTTCTGTGTGCTTTGTGTTTAGCACAAGTGTGCATTTATTTATATGCCACATTACATGACCAACTGGTGGAGATTTAAGAATTTTTTTTTTTTACAAGGCTGGGGGTATAGCTCAGTGGTAGAGTATTTGCTAAAGCATGTGAGTCACTGGATTCTGACCCCAGCACCATGGAAGGAAAGGGAAGGGGCATTCTACCACTGAGCTACATCTCCAGCCCTTTTTATTTTTTATTTTGAGTTGAGGGGTCTCATTGAGTTGCTAAGATTGGTTTTAAATTTCTGATTTTTTCTGAGATTGTAGACGTGTACCACCATGCTTGACCTTTTTTTTTTATTATTAAATTAGAAGAAAATCAGTTTAAAACTTGGAAAGGAGTGGGAAAAATGTTGTCTATCTTAAAAGAAAAACAATCTGTAACACACTGGCTAGTGAATCAAGCTCTTAGAAATTTGAGATTTTAAAAACTGCCCTTTTTGTGAGGCCCATGGAAATACAATTTGGAATTGGTTGGTCTGAGGTTTTCTCCTTCTGGTGGATGATGTGGAAATACAGTTTTGCTGTTGTTTTTGTTGAATGTGAAAAGTAGTTACTGGCTGATCTGGTATCTTGGAGCCTTGGGTCATTTCAGAGAGAAAGTTCCAGAAAATCTCATTCCAAGGGCCAACCAAAGCCTTTTATCTTTACAGCTTTTGTTTTTCCTCTTCTGCACTTTTCTTATTACCTGATTTAATGAAGGCCAGGTTTGCAAGGCTCTGGGGGAAAAACTGAGTCAGAGGGGTGGGAAAATCATGGAATGGTGACCCCTCATCCCTGCATACCCAGGGGAAAGGCCCAAGTCCTCTGTCATAGGCATTCAGGGCTTATTCTGATTTGATCTCTCTTCCCTTTCAGCTTTACCTCTTGCTGCCTTTTTCTTTTCACTTTTTCCCCAGCCAAGCCATGTCCTGAGCCACCTATTTTGTTTGGAATGTGCTTTGCCCATGGCTCACCTACATTGTTGGGCTCCTCAAATGCTCCACACAAATGCTGGCCAGCTGCTGTCCCATGTCCTTGTTATCATCTGTTTCACTTGCTGTGTGTGGTGTCACTTGAGCTCTTCAGATATAGGCTGTGTCTCATGAATCTGCATCCTCCAGCATCATGCCCAGAGCCTGGCAGGACTGGTGCTGGGGAAGGGACTGCTGCATGAGTGGCTTCTTGGAGGGCTTTATTGCCTGGCTTGACCTTGCCACCTTATGGTGGAGGCACAGACTTGCTCAGGGCCACACTGGGTGGCCCATGGGAGAGGAAAAGCTCATATCAGAGTGGATGGTAGGTTGGATGTGGATGTTGATAGTGGGGGAAGTCACTGAGATGGGAAACATGGAGGGGAGTCCTAGAAAGAAAGGGACAGCTGCAGGAAAACCTGGGGTCTTTCTCTTCTGGTTGACAGTGGTTGGTTTCTTGGCTGTCACACAGGTGAATACAGAAGGATACAGGTGGGCTTTGGCTGGTGTTCACTCGTGGGCTGCTGTTGGCCAAAAAGGCTTTCGTGATTTTGGAATAGATATAAATATAAATATTTATATTTATGTATTTATATATAAATATGTATATTTATAATATATAAATATAAATATATAATATATATACATATATATAAATAAATATATATATATATACTGTAAGGATTGATTTTTTTTTTAAAGATGAAAAGCTCATTTGAATAGGCAAGATATTAGGCTTGGTACGCATATCCATAACCTCAGCTCCTTGGGTGGCTGAGACAGGAGGATGGAAAGTTCAAGACCAGTCTGGACAACTTAATGAGACCCTGTTTCAAAAAAACAGGGGAGTGGGCTGGGGCTGTAGCTCAGTGGCAGAGCACTTGCCTCTCATGTGTGAGGCACTGGGTTCTCTTCCTAGCACCACATAAAAATAAACAAATGAAGGCATCCTGTCCATTTACAACTACAAAAAAATTTTTTAAAAAAGAGGAGGGGGGGGAGGCCAGGGTTGTGGCTCAGAGGGCAGAGTGCTTGCCTAGCATGCATGAGGCCCTGAGTTCGATCCCCGGCACCACATAAAAATACACAAATAAAATAAATGTATTAAAAAAAAAAAAGAGGAGGGGAGTGCTGGGGTTGTGGCTAAGTGGTAGAGCACTTGCCTAGCGCGTGCGAGGCCCTGGGTTTGATCCTCAGCACCACATAAAAATAAATAAATAAAACAAAGGTTTTGTGTCCAACTAAAAAATACATATAAAAAAAAAAAAGAGGCGAGGGAAGGATCTGGGGAGGTAGCTCAGTGGTAGAGCACCCCTGGGTTCAATCTCTAATAAATCAAAAAATTAAGTAAAATGAAAGGATCTTAAAATTTACATTGGAAAATATTGCCCTTCACCTTTATGTGTGTGTGTGTGTACACACACACACACACATATATTTTGGTTATAGGTGAACACAATACCTTTATTTTAATGTGGTGCTGAGGATCGCACCCAGTGCCTCACGCATGCTAGGCAAGTGCTCTACCACTGAGTCATAACCCAGCCCCCCCTTGCCCTTCACTCTTGATCTTGTCTGCTCTGTCTCCCTTTCTTCTTAATAATCATCTTTGCAGTTTGAATATCCTTCCAGTGTTTCTTTGCTAATACAAATGCAAACATAAGATAGCTTTTATTTAATAAATAAAATACAGGCTCACCTATATATAGTGCATACACTTCTATGTTTTTTTTAAATATTTTCTCTGTATACTACAGATTTTCTCATCAGAATATGAAGGATCATTGTCATTCTCTTCAATATAATATCATGAAGTTGTTTCTTTTTGAAATTTTTAAAAAGTTAATATAAATAAATAAAGGTGTCCGGGTCATTTTCAGCATGCTGTTTCATGACATACCTGCAGTGCATTGTCTTCCCATGTACAGTCATTTCTCATGTGTACAGGTGTTCCACAGGGACATTAAAGAGTCAGAGGGAAGACAGTTTGTCATTTTGGCAGATTTTCCCCTCCATAGTGCTCCATGTTGCCCTCTTACCAGCAATGTAGATGACTGTCTCCCCACAGTCTTGCTAACAGCAGGTGTACTCAAATGTTTGGATTCCTGCTAATCTGACAGGTAAATAGTATCTCAATATAATTTTAATTTGCATTTTCTTAAGTGTGAACTGATCATGCTGTCATGTGTTTAAGGACCATTTATATTTTTTTGTGAACAGCTCTGTTCCCATTTTTCTCTTGGGTTCTCTTTATAATTTTGGAAGGTTGGTTCATTGTATTATGAGTTGTAAATATTTTTTCGGGCTTGAGCCAAAATTCTTTTTGTAATACCTTCCTCCCCATCTCCTTGGGTTTAAATCAGACCATGGCTTTGGGACAGAGCCTAGTTGGTTCCTATTGGGACAGAACCACAGTCTTGGCTTCCTTCCAGAAATTTATGTTAATCAGCTACAGGCTCATTTTGAATATGAACATATGATAGTATAGGCATGCTTGAGTCAGGTCTGGCTGGATTTCATAACCCTGAGAGAAAGAATATCAGTTTCTAGTTGTGGGACATGGTGGTGCATGACTAATTCCAGCCACTGTGGAGGCTGAGGCAGGAGGATCACAAATTCAGGATCACAAGTTTGAGGCCAGCCTCAGCAATTTAGTGAGACCCTGTCACAAAATCAAAAAAATAAAAAAAAAACTGGGGCTGTTACTCAGTTGTAGGGCACTCCTGTGTTTAATCTCCAATATGTGAAACAAGCAAACTAACTAGTGGCCTGGCACAGTATGGATCATTTCTCCCTGGTGCCGTGTGTTTAGGATACTTTGCTCTATGATGATGGAGATGTAAGCTTCTTTCATTCTGTTTTTTCTTTTTTTGGTTAAGTGTTTTATTGGTACATGATTTATGTTTCATGCAATAAAGTTCACCCATTTGAAGCGTGCAAATGGTATTTAGTAGTGTAAATGGTTCAGTGGTTTTAGTATAGAGTTGTGCAACCATTAGCATAATTTTATTGTAGAATATTTCATCACTCCAAAAAAGAAACCTTGTATCTCGTAAGCAGTCATTCTTCCTTCCACCTCTCCCTGTCTCTTGGCAACTGTCAGGCTACTTTGTGTTCCTGTGGATTTGTCTTTTCTGAATGTTCCATGTAAGTAGACTCATAATATGTGGCCTTTCAGGTTTGACTTCTTCTACTCAGCATCACATTTCAGCGTTCATCCATGTTGTAGCAGGTGTCAGGACTTCATTCCTTTCTTAAAGCTAAATAGTAATCCACCATAAGGCTAGACCACTTTTGTTTATTCATTCCTCTGTGGGTAGACAAAGTTGTCTCCATTCTGGCTATTGTGAGTTGTATAGTTGTTTATGTACATGGTGAACAAGTCTGTGTGTGGTTGTGCCTTCCTTTCTCTGGCCAGATGAGGAAGCCCCATGTTGACACAGGCATCCACTGTCACCTCCATGGTGGGAAGGGAATGTGGAGAATGGCACCTTGCCTTTTATGTTTGATAGAGAATGACACACCTTACTTCTCTCTCATCTTATTGTCTAGTCCAGTGCCATGACTGACTTCAGAGGGGTTGGGAAAACTGTTGATGGCCCTAAAGGAAGTGAGCTGGAAATTCATGGTGAAGAGAACTAATACAGGCTGGGGCTGTAGCTCAGTGGTAGAGCACACGCCTCCCATATGTGAGGCCCCGAGTTTGAACCTCAGCACCACATCAAAATAAATAAATAAAAATAAAGATATTGTGTCCATCTACAACTAAAAAAAAAAAGAACTTATACTTGGGGCTGGGGTTGTGGCTTGGGTAGGGTCCTTACCTAGCGCTGGTGAAGCACTGGGTTTGATCCTCAGCATAAAAAATAAATAAATAAATAAAAAGGCATTGTGTCCACCTACCACTAAAAATATATATATGTATACACACACACACAGACACTCCCCCAAAAAGAAAGAGAACTAATATTCTAGAAGAGAAGGGACATTTCCAGGCCCAGAATGACTTGTTCTGTGTACACAGGTCACTCTGAAAAAGGTTCATTAGTAAAATTGGGGTTCCAGGACAGATATTACATGGGTTGACTGACCTTGAAAGCTGCTTGGTGAGAAGACTTTATATCTGCCAAGGTTCATCCTAGGTGAGTATGATGATCTGGGAGCAGAGAAGGGCAGCCACATGGAAGTAATACTATACTGGACTGAGGTTGAGGGTTGGGCCATTTTGCATTTTTATTGGAGGCCATGTGACTTAGTGGAGCCCAGAACCTCATCCTAGCTCTGTAGTTTGTCTCTTCTCTCTTCACTTATAAAATGCTTCACCAACAGAACTATAGCAAGACTGATGCTGTGAGCCACCTGGGCCAGTGCTGACCACTCAGAGGATTACAGCTCTAATCTTGGTATATTTCACCAGCCACAGTGGAGCCTTTGGGCACTGCATGACTAGGCCTGGACAGTCTGGTTCTTTTGGCCTGGTTATCTCCTTGGTGGCCGAAGGAGGAGGGGACAGCTGGAGGTGCCTGAGGTGGGGTGGGGTGTTGTGTTGGTGGCAGCCATGTGGCCAGTGCATATTTCAAGGGCAAATGAACAGTTCTTCCTCAATCTCTCAGCACAAGAAGTTTCTAAAGGAGAACATTTTCTGGGCATGGGAACAACTGGGCAGATCCCCATGATGTACTCAGTTGTCAGTGTTGGAAATGCACCCCTCAATTATTATTTTCCAAACAAAGCAGGTCAATGGCAGTGAAAACACTGATTGAATAAAAGCATTTGGCTAATGGAGATAAAACCAGAAGGAAAATAACAACTTTCATTTCCTTTTGGTTTTTGTGTTTTGACATTTGGCAGCATACTTCTAATCTTTTAAGAATTAAAAAAATTATATGGTATGCAAACTTCTGTTTGTTTATGCTTGTTAAATTTAGTGTGAAATAGACTAAAGATTCCTCTCCTATTCCATGTCAGCTTGCTCTGTTTTGTTTTTCTTGTAAAGCTGTGTGGTCAAGGGACTAGTGGGATGTAAGAGACCAATCAAAAACCTGTGGGGGCACATGGGAACCCCTATAGCAGAAGTAAAAACATTTAGCCTTATTTCCTACAGCTCTCTCTGGTCCTTTATCTTGATGATGCTCACAGGCTGCCATTCCTACTTTACGGATGAGGACACTGAGGTTCATGGAGGTGACTAAAAAAGTGGTGGTGGGCAGACCTGTGATCTTTCCACTGATTTGTTTTTTTAGGGCTATAACAGTGTTGATAGCACATGTCTTATATTTAGTGTGGGCACTTGAAGGGTCCTTGCTTTGGAGGTTTGGTGAAGGTGTGGAGGCTCAGAGAGCTCAGAGGAGGGAGAGTAAAGTGAGGAGGTAGGGGCTTTGGGCACTGCAGAGTCATTCATTCCTATAGCAGATGTGTGCCAGGCATTGTGCTAGGCCCAGCATGTAGCGGTGAGGAGATAGTCGGGGACGGGGACGCTGTCCCCCAGGAGCCTGCAGTTCACAGGTTGTGGAAGGAAGGAGGGAGTGTGGATGGAGAGCCAGAAGTTCAGGCTAGCTCCAAGGCTTCTGACTCTGTCAGCTGGACAGCAGATGGTGGATCCTGGGCCCCCTAGAGGGATAGGAAATGGGTGGATGGGCTGCATAGTAGTCAGGGGTGGTGGGTTCAGTTTCCTTCTGAGACTTGCATGACGCAGAGATGTGTACAATGGCATCTGAACCATTCTTGGTGTTCATTAGTAGGAGAAGGCATGGTCCTCCGGAGCCTTGCACTACTCTGCACAGGTGCAAAAAGCGGTGATCCTCTTGCCTTCTGCTTCCCTGGCCATGAATGGATCTCCTGTGTCCACCTTGTTCCTGTCCCTTCTTGGGCTTTGCTATCACTCACTCTTTCCTGATTTGTTTCCTTGTCCCAGGTTTCCTATGCTCCCTCCCCTGGCCCTCAACATGATCCACCTGGATAAACATGCTGGCCCCATTTCCCCTCCTGCACCTCTTAGGTGCCAGCTGTCTTCATTCTCCTTGTCTGTTTTGCCAGCACCTCCAGCTACATTTGTCTGAAATAAACGCTAAATAGTCTGCCTCTTCCCTTCCCCTGAAACCTCTCCACCTTTACTTTCTGTTAAGGGAACTTTTTGTCCTCCTTGCCACTCCCTTCCCTTCACTCCACCCATCCTGACTTTTGGTTGTCAGTGCTCTTTCTCCTACTCTGTGTTTTTGGCTATCTCCTGCTCTTTCTCATTCCTTTGCCACACCCAGATTCAGGCCCCAGTGTCTTCTCTTTCTGTTCTGGCGACTAAGTGTCTTCCTGACTTCACTCCTCCCCCTGTCCTTTCTCCCCCATTGCTTGATGAGGATTTCAGAAATACCGTTCTGACCACGTCAGTTCCCTGCTCCCAAACAAAACAAAAACCAGCTTTAGTAGCTTTGCCTTCAGCAGTATTTCCCAACATAATTTTAAGTGGCATGCAATTGAATGTTGTTAGTTTTAATAGTTCTTTATCTTGAAAATGCCAAGGTACTTTGGCAATTCCTCAAAGAATTACACATCTAGTTAACATAGAATACAGCAATTGCAGTATATATATATACCCAGGATTGCTGAAAACACATATATCCATCCTCAGCACCACCAAAACAGATAAAAAACTGGAAATAACCCAATGTCCATCAACTAAAGAATGGATGAACAAAATGTGATATATCCATGCAATGGAAAATTATTTTGTCATTAAAAGAAATATGGAGTACTGATACATAATGCTACATGGATGAACCTTTAAAAGATGATTCCAGAGGCTTGGAATGTAACTCAGCAGTAGAGTGTTTGCCTGGCATGTGTGAGGCCTTGAGTTCAATCATTAACACCAATAACAAAAAACAAATAACAAAACATGATACTAAGTGAAAGAAGCTGCACACAGAAGACCATATATTATTTGATTCCATTTATATAAATGAAATATTCAGAATAGGCAAATCCATAGTTTCAGAAAGTAGACTTGTAGTTGCCAGGGAATCTGGGAGTGGGCAGTGACTAGTGCCTGATAAAGCACATGGGTTTCTATTGGGGATGATGAAAATGTTCTGGAATTAGTAATGATGGTCATGCATGCTGTAATCCCAGCGACTTGGGAGGCTGAGGCAGAAGGATAGCAAGTTTGAGCCAACCTGAGCAATTCAGTGAGACCCTGTCTCAAAAAAATAAAAAAAGGGCTGGGAGTACAGTTCAGTGGTAAAGTGCCCCTGTGTTCAATCCCCAGTACCACAAGGAGAATTAAAAAATCAAAAAGTCATGATGCTTGCACAACATTGTGGATATACTAAAGAGAGGGGAGGGTGTGGAGGGAGAAAGAGAGGGAAAACACTGAATTATGCACACCTTTATTGAATTTTATGCAGGGTTATGTCTCAATAAAAACAAAAAGATACCTCCTAATATCATAGTAGTGATACCTGATGTCAGATGTTGTCATTCAAATGAGTATTTAAATTTAAAAGCATATTAACTTAAAAATATTCAGCAGACAGTGGTATGGCTTGTAGTAATGATTCACTGACAATGATTCCCAAGAGTGTAGGGCATGCAGTAAATGCTTTATCAATGGTAGCTGTTTAATTCTCTGGAGGAGAAGGCAAGAATCTTTTTTTTGTGTGTGAATTTTTTAGTCGTAGTTGGACACAATACCTTTATTTCACTTATTTATTTTTATGTGGTGCTGAGGATTGAACCTAGGGTCTTGCACATGCCAGGCGAGTGCTCTACTGCTGAGCCCCAGCCCAGCCCAGAAGGCAAGAATCTTGAAGGTGAATAACCAGAGTTGGCAAGTCTACATTTCTTAGCATCTCTGGTGAGGAGGCCCTGGCCATGCAACCTTGGCCTATATCTTGGTGTGTCTGTCCCATTCTGCTTTCTCTGTGTCACTCCCTGAGGGCTTCTGCTCTGCCTCCTCTTTTATTCTTCTCATTCGTCCATAGTATTGCCACAGGTGCACTTGATGGCCCCATGTCTATCCAGGTCTTCTCATGAGCTGCCTGGAGCACCCAGTTTGGAGTCTCTTTTTGTTGTCCTTTGAGGGGTTGCTGTTCCCTACCCAAATTGGAGTTCACATCTTGTGCTTCTGTAAATACCCTGAGCCTGCTGATGTTGCCTTCTTAACACACTTCTTTGAGTGTGTGTAAAGTCATATCTAGTATCATCTTAACTATTGATACATCTTTGTGATGACAAAACAATGTTATAAAATAGGACTGCAAAGATAATTTGAAGATAGGGTGCAGGGGCTGAGGCTATGATAGTGGTGGAGCGCTTGCCTACCATGGGTGAGGCACTGAGTTCCATCCTCAGCACCACGTTAAAAAATAAAAAACACCCCCCCCCAAATAAACAAAAAATAAAGGTTAACAATCTATTTTAAAAAGATGCAGTGCAGAGCCTTGTGGGGTGGTGTAATCCCCCCAGTGACTACTAGGGTGTAGCTCAGTGGTAGAGCACTTTTGGGCTCAATTCCTAATACCAGAAGAAAAAGATAACAGTATAGAGAGCATTTTGTCCTCTGTGAATGAGCAGTTCTCCTCTTAGGAACATACTCCTAGAAAACCTTGTTACAGGTATCCCAGGAGACACACCTGTATATTACAGAGGTATTTGTGATTGTAAAAATCTGTAGGTAACGGAGATGTCATCCATAGTAGCAGGAGAGGCACATCATTAAATAGTAACACAGTCATATTCTACAGCGTGAAAGTGGATGAGCTGCAGCTTCTATATGGAGCAATAGGGAAGAAACACAAGAAAGTGGCGAAAGACCATATGATGTTTAGGTTTATAATGTTTGTGATCCAGTTATTCTTTTCTTTTCTTTCTTTGGTACTGGGGATTGAGCCCAGGGGTGCCTATATCCCCAGCCCTTTTTGTTTTAACACGGGGTCTTGCTAAGTTACTTAAGGCCTCAGTAAGTTGCCGAGGCTGACTTTGAACTCGTGATAGTCCTGCCTCAGCCTCCGGAGTTGCTGGAATTACAGGAGTGTGCCACCACCCCCAGCTTTTTTTTTTTCCTTAAAAGCAAAGGACTAACTGGGCATGGTTGCGCATGCCTCTAGTTCCAGCTATTCAGGAGGCTGAGACAGGAACCATCTTGGGCAACATAGCTAGACTCCCACCTCAAAATAATAAAAATAATAAGTAAATAGCAAGAGTGAAAACCTAGAACTCAGACTGTTTGCTCTCTGCCCCCCAGAGGAGGTGAGGAGAGAAGGGGGCCCCATGTGAACGCTGGTTGGTATTCTAGATCTTGAGGGTTGTGGGCTCTTTTCATTTGTGCTTCATATGTGGCTTGCACTTATTCTCTCTCTCCCTCTCTTTTTCCGTGTTGGGGGTTAAGTACTCCCACTGAGCTACATCCCCAGCCCCACCTCCTCTCTTTTAAAAATTTTGAGACAGGGTCTTGATCTCCTGCTCCAGCCTCCTGAGAAGCTGGGATTATAGGCATGCGACATTGTGCCTGGCTACACATGTGCTCTTAAATTACCCAATAGTACCTAGTAAAACATTTAAGCAAACAGAAGAGCAACAAGAAAACATTAGGGCTGACTCCCGCCTTTTCTGGGGCCAACTCTGACGTTTAAGACTTAGGAAGGAACATTTCCTCCCAATGTAGCCAGTCAGTGTTGCAGAGTAAATAAAACACTGGGAATGTCTCCAGCAGCAGAGGAATGAGGGAAGTAATATTTTTATCCTGTACCAAAAAAGGAAGTTTACCTTGTAGCATAAAAAGGACCATTTTTTTTTTCTTTTTATTCTGAGTGACAAGGACCATTTCAAAGGAGCAATGCAGACTTTTTAGGTCACTAAATTTGATGTGCCTGATCTAGTAGAAGACATTATTATAGCCAAAGGGACATAATTTATTGAAGAATGGAAGCTTAGAGAAATACATTTTTAAGAACCATTTTGGAGTCTGTATGGTGGTGTCTCAGACTCTTCCTAACTGAGACCACAGTATTGCCAGTCTATGGACCTTACGTATTTTGAGGGAGAGCCTTCTTTGAAGAATGTCACAGCCCCTTCACCTTTGCAGCTGCCCTGGAAGGAGCTGGGAATGCCAGGTTCTGATCCTGGTCTGGCACTAATCAGCCCTGGGCCTTGTTGTCTGTACATGGTGAGTCCTGAGGCCCAGCCCACTGCAGAGGTTTGCTTCTGTTTTCTGGACTTGGTGAGCTAGCTGGGGAAAGAATCTCCTGTGGCTTGTTGAACAGACTAGGAAAACTTTATGCTTCCCTGACATCTTCTGGCTCCAAACATCTAGATAAGAGGGGCCTTTTCAGGCTTGAAGATTTAGCAAGGAAAAATTTGTTGTTTTTTGCGACTTTTTTTTTTTTTCTTTTTTTGGGTACTGGGCATTGAATCCTGGGGCACCAGGGTCTCACTAACGTGGCCTCAATCTTCTGATCTCCTGCCTTAGCTGCTTGAATTGCTGGGATTACAAATGTGCTCCATTCTATCTGGCTCTTACAGTTTTCATTGCTGGATTTATTTAAAGCCAGAAAGAATAAGAATAGGATTTGGGCTGGGGATATTGTTCAGTGGTAGCCTGTTTTCCTAGTATATGCCCTGGATTCAATTTCCAGTACTGGAAACAAACAAACAAAAACTAAAAAAGAAAAAAGAATAAGGGTTAAGAGGGTGAGACCAGAAGCCACAGAGGTGGGATCAGATCCTGGTCCACCATTTGCTGGCAGTGCAGCCTTGGGCCAGTTGCTTAACCTTTCTGTTAATTTCCTTTTCTGTAAAATGCAGATAAGAATAACTTCCTGTAGAATTGTTATGAAGAGCCAAAGAGTAAATACCTGTGAAGTGCATAGTAAGGGTTTAGTTAGAATTTGCTTGCTGCTGCTTTTTTTTTGTACTAAGTATTGAACCCAGGATGCTTTACCACTGAGCCATATCCCCAGCCCTTTTTTTATGTTTTATTTTGAGACAGGTCTCTCTACGTTGCTGAGGCTGGCTTAGAACTCATGATCCTCCTTTTTAGCCTTCCAAGCCACTAGGATTATAGGTGTGTGCCGCCACAGCCAGAGAATTTGCTATTTCTACTTGGAGAACCCCTTCTATTTTCTAGTACTCTTCTAGTTCTGATCTGTTACTAATATCAGAGAGCTAGCACACTTGAGACTTTGGGAATGCCAGCTGCAGAGAAGACCAGGCAGGACCACTGAGGGTGGTTAGCAGGTTGCGTGCATGTCTGGAAGGAGAGACTCGCATGGTAAATCTACTGTGCTGCCAGGCCAGTTCCACCTTGCTTCTTGTCAGGGAGAAGCCTCTGTGGGCTTCAAGTCCTGCCAAATTGGCCTCAGGGACCTGCTGAGAAGCAACCCTATAGACATATGTACCTGGACAGGCCAGAGAAGAGGAAGCAGATATTTGGATGCCTATCATTTGTCAGTCCCACAGCATCTGGCACAGCAGCTGATGTTCATTGCTTCTGCTTTCCAGATGTAGAGATAGAAGCTCAGAAGAGTGCATCCTCTAGCCTCAGGCCACACAGCTGGAAAGGCAGGATGCTGGTCCCTGTAGTGGGAGGAAAGACTACCCATTTGAGTCCTTGGATGCTGTCCAGGCCAGCTGGTGTTGCTTCCGAGTGCAGGCTGGGAAGGGCAGTGGGTGGCTGCTCCTTGGTGCCCCAACCTTGTTGGGTGCAGGCTTCAGCAGCTGTTCATTTTGTAGTCAGCACTTATTAAGTACCAGGTGTGACCATGCCTGTTTCCTGGTGGTGTATTACTGGGCAGGCATTATAGCAGCTATTTTCTTACTTGAGAGAGAGAGACCAAAGGAAAGCAGAACTAGGAGCATAGCATCAAGGTGTACCTGAGTAGGTGGGATAATGTATTTTTTTTTTTTTTAATCTTTGGCTACTGTGTCATTCATATGGTAGGTGCTTATTGAGCACTTACTGTGTGCCAGATGCTCTTCTAGGCATTGGAGAGACAGTGGTAAAGAGGCAGGTAGGGCTCTGCCCTCATGAAGGCAGGTAGAGCCAGAGTGACATGAACAGATAAATAGGCACATAAGCAAGAAAATGTCAGATAGAGGAGGGGCTCTGCTGAAAATGTGAACTGGTGAATACGACTGCCTCTGAGGAGGCAGTGTTTAAGCTGACATCTGAGTGACAAGGAGCCAGGCCGTGACAGTCACAGGAAGGACAAGGACTGGCAGAAGAAAAAGGAGGTGTGGTAGAAGTCAAGACAGAAACCTGACTGGCAGGCAGGTTTCTTTGGAGTGACAGCAGCATATTGTTCCAATAATAAGAAAAGTGACTGGAGCAGGGTGCAGTGGCACACACCCTGTGATCCCAGCAACTTGGGAGGCGGAGGCAGGAGAATCACAAGTTTGATACCAGCCTCAACAATTTAGCAAGGCCCTAAGCAACTTAGTAAGATCCTGTTTCAAAATAAAAAGAGCTTGGGATGTGGTTCAGTGGTAAAGCACCCCTGGGTTTAATTCTCAGTACCAAAAAAAAAAAAAAAGTAAAGTGACTGGAAAAGAGAGTATAGCACACAGGTGGCACAGAAAGAGTTAACTTTCAGGACCGGCCCTTCCTCAGGGAACCCCAGGGGCCCAAAGTTAGGATGGTTTGGCTCATTTGAGCATATCTGAGATGAGCCTGTACTTTTGATCTCTGAGGTTCTGGCTCATCCCTCCAGCCCCAGTGATGGTGAGATGAGTTGGGAACCAAGGTCAGCTTGTGAGACTCGGGGACATTAGCCATCATTACCAGAAGTCTGAGGAAGTAGCTCCCTTTGCTGCCTGCAGAAATCTACCTGGCTCCTTCTGGCTTCTCCACAGCTGCTGTGGGGAATCCAAGCCCTTCCCATAAGTACTGGTTGCAGGGTAGAGGTGAGCTGACCATTCACTTTTCTTGAGCTGTGGTCTTGTGCGCACAGGGTGAAAACACCTGCTCCTTGGCAGATTCCTTCTTGGCTCGAATCCTGTGCTCCCTCTGAGAAGAGTGAAGTCACAGTGTTGTTGGAAACCCAGAGACAGTGGACGTCTGGCTGAGGGCCCTGTGGCTCACCCCCCTGTACTTCCACATTCTCTGGCTTCTGGAGATGGTGACAGCCCAGCACTTAGCACCACCACAACCACTAGCCAGGTCTAAATTAAGCACAAAATCATGGGAACTTGAAAATTTCCCATGCAGCTTGTCATTTTTTTTTCAAACATCTCAGGCTGGAAAGTTGTACTGCCTAGCAATGGTAATCCATAGCATGGCCTGCTTTGGGGAGGGGACCCAGTCTCTGGGTGTGTGTGGCCCCATTGTCTTTCATCAGTGATGTTTCCAGTGGCAGAGTCACTGTGTATTAAAAACGGAAATTTCTTTGGGGGTCGCATGCTGCTTTCCTGGGAGAGGAGAGGAATTCTGAGGGCTGCTCTTCACACTTCCAAAGCCCAAAGGGAAGCCCTCCTTTGCCCTCCCACGGAGCCCTGTAGGCCTACAGAAACATCTGTCTGATTGGCTCGTGGCCTGAATTTTAGTCCCTTAGACTATGACTTGTGGCTGAGCTCCCCATGATACCATGGAGATGGCAGGGAACAGGGCCACTGGTCAGAACCGTGGCTTTTAGAACTGAAAGGTTTGGGAAGAACATCTGGTTTACCTCTGTCATTTTAGAAGCAAGGACCTGGTCACTGGCTTCCTTGATGCTGCAGAGCAGTTATAGCATCGCATCTTGGTCCGCATATTTCCCTGTTTCTCCTAAATCTGGTCTCTGTACCACTGCACATCATTTGCTTTTTTGCATGATTTATTCTCCCCTCCCAGTGCTGGGGAGAACCTAGGGTGTCCTTCATGCTAGACAAGCACTCTGCCACTAAGCTTCACCCCTAGCACCTTTTTCATGATTTTAAAAGAATATTGTCCTTGATTTGGTCATTTGTAAAACTGTTGAATAAGGGTGAAGGGTGGAAGGGAGGTAGAGGAATATTAAAAGTTTGCTTGTTTTCCTTGAATGTCTGCTTTAGGTGTCCCCTTTGTGCAGTTGTCAGGGTGTTTGATCCTCGACTCAGGAGGTTGCAGCTCATCATGCCCCATTCCCTGGGTCAGCAGCAACAACCAGAACCAGGTCTCTTGACCCTGCCCTTGCTTCACACAGTCTTTAAAAATAACCACATTTTGCAGGGCACGGTGGTGCATGCCTGTAATCGCAGTAGCTCGGGAGGCTGAGACAGGAGGATCGTGAGTTCAAAGCCATCCTCAGCAATGTCGAGGCGCTAAGCAACTCAGTGAGACCCTGTCTCTAAATAAAATACAAAATAGGGCTAGGGATGTGGCTCAGTGGTTGAGTGCCCCGAGTTCAGGCCTTAGTACCAAAACAAACAAACAAACAAACAAAAAACCCTCCAGAAAAACAAAAAAACAAACAAAAAACCCCCACATTTCACCACTAATATAATCTGTATTCATGGGTGGCTCTTCCCAGAGACAAAACGGTTGGTAAAGAACAGTGAAATTCTTTGGCATGTTTTTTGGCACTTGATTGCTGCTTTTAGGAAAATTAAGGTCACTTAAAGTTTCAGGAGGCCATCTGATATATACTTGAGCTCTCTTGTGCTTGTTGGAATGACTGACGGATCTTGGGAGAAGCTGCCCAGGTGGCTTCTTGTTAGAAGGCCTTCTACTTACCTGAAAGATGATGTTGATTAGCATGGGGCTTGGCTGTCCCTACACAGTCAGCCCTTTACATCTCTACCTTGATATAGGTGGACTTATACTCCAGAGAAATGAGTGTGGGCAGTTTAACTTTACCTGGCCTACCATATAGAAGGCAAAGTCAAATGTTTGTTTTCCCTAAAAAATTTTTAAGTATATGAATGCAAAGGTTTTTTTTTTTTGTTGTTCCAATTAGTTATATATGACAGTAGAATGCATTTTTGACACATCATACATAAATGCAGTATAACTTCTTATTCTTTTGGTTGCTCATGATGTAGAGTCACACTGGTTATGTAGTCATATATGTACATAGATTGATAAAGTCTGATTCATTGTACTATCCTTCCTACTCCACACCCCCTTCCCTCCCTTCTCTTCATTCCCCTCTACCTAATCCATTCCCTATCTAATATTATTCCCTAGCACACATACCCCCTTATTGTGAATTGACATCTGCATATCAGAGAAAACATTTGGCCTTTGGTTTTTTAGGATTGACTTATTTCACTTAGCATGATATTCTCTAGCTCCATGCAAATGCCATCATTTCATTCTTCTTTAAGGCTGAGTAATATTCCATTTTGTATATATGTCACATTTTTTTTCTTCATTCTTCTGTTGAAGGGCACCTAGGTTGCTTCCATAGTTTAGCTATTGTGAGTTGAGCTGCTATAAATATTGATGTTGTTGTGTCACTATAGTGTGCTGGTTTTAAGTCCTTTGGGTATAAACCAAGGAGTGGGATAGCTGGGGCAAATGGTGTGGTTCCATTCCAATTTTCGGACACTAATATAAAGTTTGGTTTTGGTTTCTCTAATCAACATAAAGCCATTGGAATGAAGATGCTCAGGTTCCATTAGTGAAGAAGGTGTTGCATTTGGGCTGAAGCTCATTGTTTTTCCTGGTGAGGGAAATAAAGGAATTTCTCCCTGCTTCTACATGAGCCACAGTTCTTAGGCTTTAAGTTAATGCTAACGTGGCTGAAGCAGAACCATAATAGTCCTTTCTCTTTAGGCTGAAATGATTACTGTTGAAAAGAATGTGGTACTGTCCATATTGTCCTGACTGGGCTGTTGTCTTCTGGAGGGTCTGTCATGTGAGCTGCTGTCTCAGCTACCCCTGACTGGGCCTCCTTGTAAAGGGCCTTGTACCCTTTTCCCCAGGAGGAAGATGGAAGTGTTTGCTTTCTCATAGATGGCACATAAAGGGATCAGAGCCAGTTAATCAAGGATTGCAGAATGTCACCCACATTTCCGGTTCCTGTGCATCATACCCCGGACCCCTAGCCCCGCTTCAGTGTGCCTAAAATCATCTGGGGAGCTTGTTAAGAATGCAGCATCCTCTTGGTTCTACCTCTTTTCTATCTCTGGATTTTCAAACAGGCTCCTAGGGTGTTCTGATAAATATGGGCTGTGGACTATACAGATGTGACACTGGGGGAAACATGGACATGTCCGTTCTCAAGCTCACTCTCATCTGCTTTTAGAAGGATGAAGTATGTGTGAAGTCATAGGAGCTGCCATCTGATGTGGGATGTTCAGTCAATCCACTCAATCATATGTATTGATTGGGACTGATTTGCTACAGTCACTGTTGAGTCCTGTGACTGTTAGGTTTAGGGAGAGGGTATTGAGGGACAGATGTTGCTATTTCTTCACAGCAGGGCTTTATCCTTGATAATGGAACTGAAAAGTAACTGCCCAGAATTTCCTTAGGAAGCACAGGTGAAGTCACCATGTTTTGACAGTGTCCTACCTGGGTGATTCAGAACCTAGAAGAATCTGTCCCTCATGATCAGGAGTACCAGATTTGAAAGGAATTTCCCTATTCAACTCTACATGTCCTTGGAGCACATTTTTATAGACTTCTTGCCTCCAGGGGCATATCAGCCTTGGGTTGTTATTCCCCTATTAGTTGTTTAATTCAGTTACTTTATGGTTCCCATCATACATTGCTCTCGTGAAAAAGTAGATGATCCCAAACTTTGGGGATGCTTCATCACTGGGGAGTGCTGAGAATCCCTGGGAATACACAGCCCTCTATGTCAGTCTGCTGCCGGGGAGCCTGGCATTGTCTTTACACTTCTGCTTGAAGCCCACTGGGAGCTGAAGGAACAACCATGCTCTCTTTGGCTGTTGCTGGCTTTCCTCCTCTTGTCCTCTCAAGCACTTGTTGCATAGGACATGCAGTTGCAAGTGACAAAAACCCCACTGAAAGTTACAAATGACTTCTCAGTTACATGAGAAGGGATGAATGGCTTCAGATATAGATGAACCTAGAGGTACAAATGATGCGATGTCTTTCACCCTTTCTTTCACCCTCTTCTTGCTTTCTCCTGTACTTATTTCAGTTTTAGGTAACCTCTGACCCTGGCCTTGTGGTGGCTTCTAGCAGCTTAGCAACCTCCTGGCTTCCCATTTGTCTCAGGTCCCATCCAGAGAGGGTTCCAGGTGGCCTAATCTGGATTGTCAATATACCACCAGGCTGGGGTACTTTGGTGCTTTAATTGACCCTGCCTGAGACCAGAGCCTCTTCTGGCCAATCCCTGAGAATGACTGAGGCACCCTTTCCAAGACAATTGGAGATGTTTGTTGCACAGGTAAAACCAGCAGATTCCATTAACAGGCTGAAAATTAAATATTTGGCTTAGAAGAAGGCTTTTCGTTCTGGAGACAAAATGTAGAGAAATGAGTCTTTCTTTCCATACTGAAAATATTGTGGATTTTGATGGTGGAGTCCTTAAAACTCTCAAGGACTTCCAAAAAGGCTAACAAATCATTCTTTTTGTTTGTTTGTGGTGCTAGGAATTAAATGCAGGGCCACCCAGTACACCAGGCAAATGCTCTGCCAGTGATCTTTACCACCAGCTCTGGGCCAAATTCTAACTTATCTCCCCCTGCAACATCCCCAGGCCAGCTAGGATGTTCAGTTTCTTTGCTGTTGGTTGGAATTTTATTGACTCACAGTGATTAAGAGTGGCTATCTCAGCCTGGTATGGTGGCACACGCCTGTAATCCCAGCTACTTGGAAGTCAGAGGCAGGAGGATCACAAGTTTGAGGCTAGCCTGGGCAACTTAATGAGGCCTTGTCTCAAAATAAAAAAATAAACAGGACTGGGAATATAGTGCAGTATTAGAGTGCCCCTGAATTCAGTCCCTGGTACCATAAATAAATGTATGTATGTATAACAGAATTGTACAAATTCACACAGTGACATTGTCCCTTTACTTTTCAGTATGTAATTTATAAAAAGAAGTTCTCCCACCTTTCAGTGGGGGAGTTCTCTTTTATGTGAATTTTTAACAAAGTTTTATTTTTCTCCCGTTTTCACAACTCCTCCTTGTCCCGCTGTCTTCCCCATATCTGGCCTGGAGTCCTGAAGATGTGGTTCACATTTGTGAACTGGTCATAATTCCTAGGTTTAAATCAAATAAGGATCCCAGGAGGTAACAAATTCCTGTTCTAGTGGCTTTTGCATGTGCTCAGCAGGCTGGAAATGGAAGAACTGGCAAACTGGGATGGAAAGTAGAGCAAGCAAACTATTGAGAAGAGAGAACAAAACCAAAAACTCAGGTTTTGGAATAATAGGATATGTCCTTGGGAGGTAGAGGAACACGTGTTGGAGGGTGGGAGCTTGCTTTTGGGAAGGTGTCTTGGCAGATATTTGCTGAAGAAGAACCACTAAGTATTTACAATACAGTCCTGGGGTTGAAGAGGAGAAGTTTGAAATGGGAAAATTAGAGTCTGGGGTGTACATGGCTCAGTTTGCCAAAGTCATGGAGGTTCAGGTGTTCTGTGCCTGTGGTCATTGCCAGGGTCCTGCAGCTTGGCTTAGGTCACCCTAAGTTGGAATTGGAAGTTTCAGTTTGCAGCATCTTGCTTGGATAAGGTGCATAGCCCTGTTGACCTGGAAACACGGTCCCTGAGGCACCTCTGGTGTCTTTTCAACTAGTGGGCATTTCTTATCCCCAGATCTCTCCCTTCTTAGCATCTGCTAATTCTGAAGGCTGCTCTTTCTATAAGCTTTAAGAAGATAGCAGAAAGTTATGTCAATTATATGGTCTTTATTTTTCAGACTGCAGTGCATATTTTATTAGCTTTTTCCTTAGGAAGCTTGAATATTTCAGAGACCACCAACAGGTGTCTGTGCAATTTGAACCTGTTAAAGAAAGACCCCCACCTTGGTCAACAGACCTGACGTCTGAATTGTTCAGCATTCCTTCCTTGGTCAGTGTCAAGGAAACAGGCACTCTGGCTCTTGCTCACAGGAGTCACTGTCTTTTCTTTGTCACAGGCTTACTAGGCCCAGTGGAAGCCCTGATGGGGCTTCACAGTTTACCCCAGTCTGCTGGAGGATGCTGGGCCCAGCTGTTAGACTTCTGCCACGTGGCACTCTGTAAGATGGTGGGACTAGAGGAGGGTAGCAGAACCCAGGGTATGTTTCTCCCTTGGGGAAGTATTCTTTTTTCCTAAGATATTCTCAACCATTCAAGGTCTTTTTACCAACATTATTTGCTCTAGTGCTTAATTGAATTATGGAGAGAGGTGTTGAGGCCTCTGCAAGGGAGAATCCCAGCTCGGCCCACTTCTCTTGGAGTGGAGGCAGTCATCCCGCCCAGCTGAGAAGTGTTAGGGTCCCTTGCATATAGTAGGGCCCCTATAAGTGCATCTGAACATTACTACTGATTTTGACACATAGCTATCACCCCTCCCCCCACCCCTTTTGTTGATACTGGGGACTGAACCTAGGGGCAGGGACATTTTACCACTGAGCTACATCCCCAGTCCTTTTAATTTTTATTTTGAGACAG
Source organism: Marmota flaviventris (assembly GCF_047511675.1). Lineage (NCBI taxonomy): Eukaryota > Metazoa > Chordata > Mammalia > Rodentia > Sciuridae > Marmota > Marmota flaviventris. Next base: position 14,116,961 of record NC_092514.1, on the reverse strand, counting down.
GATCTTGTTAAGTTGCTGAGGCTGGCCTCAAACTAGCCATCCTCCTGCCTCAGCCTCTCCAGTTGCTGGAATTACAGGTATGTGTTACCATACTCATCAACACAATATGTACTCTGTAAGCTGGGAGATACTCACTATAAATCAGAGTGTTCTTTTTCCCTTTGTCAGACCCGTCCCATTTCTGCCAGCAGTATATGTTGCCCTATGAATGAAAAGCCTACTTAAAGCAAATATGCAGGTCACTATAAAAAAATATTTTTATCTCTGGTCCTCTGATAGGCTTTGGAGGATTCACAAGAGCTGGCCAAGTGGGCAGAGAGGCAGAACATGCCTGCCTTCAACCAAAGTCAGTTCTGTGGCCATAGACAGAGTCAGAGACAGAATCCTGAGCGTACTTGAGGTCATGAGATGGTGGATGAAACTTTGTGAGCTGTCCCTTTCTTGTGTGGTGATATGAAAAGTGGCCATTATATTTCCTGTGCCATCCTTTTGTTTACTTGTTTATTTTGATAGGTTCATTGCCCATCTGAGCTTTAGATGAGAAAACGGAGACTGTCTTTGTTTCTCTAGTAGAAATAGCACAGCAGCATGGTGGAGAGGAAAGGCCATTTCAAGAGGAGGTGGCAGGTCCTGGACTACACAGGGGATATATCTAGAGAAGGATGCTGGCCCAGCTGGGTGACTTTTTCTGCCAGACAGTTGACAGTGATTTTCTTTTTCTTTTTTTTTTTTTTTTGTTATAGAAACAGATTATTTATGAGACAGTAGTTTTCACAAGCTTGATAACAAGCAAGACAGAGATCCTGGCCTGAAGGAACCCAAATGGCCAAGAAAGTGGTAGTGATGATTGGAGCCCCTCACTTTCTGTCTAGTCTCCAGCTGTTCTGCTTAATCTGTGGCCATCTCTGAAGTCTTCTGGGCCTTAGAATCCTCATTTTGTAGATGAGGAACCTTTATCCTCTGCAGGATTATGGCCTTCTTGAGGATAAGGACACTTTCTAATCTCTAATATTATTTATTCAACAGTGTTATTTCGTGTTGGGCACAGTGCTTGCTAGGTGCTGGGTACTCACTGTGAACGAGGCAGATGGGGGTCACCAAACTTGAGGACCAGAGCCTTGTGTCGGAGATGTGGACCCCGCTTTAACTCCGTAAGTGTTTCTCATCTGGAGGAAGAGGGGATGGGTGTGTTTGGAGTTCATGGAATGCATATCTCTGGGCCTCAGTTTTCTCCTCTATTGAGTTGAGGGGGTTGGGCTCCAACTAAGAAGTTTTAAGGCTGTGTTAGCTGGGTCAGATGCCTAGGGTCTTGAAAGTGGCGGAGGGAAAGTTGGTTGTCATCCTTGCTCTAGAAGACCAGAGATAACCCTCATTAGTTCTCGAGCAGGGAAGGTCAGAAAAGAAGTAGCTCTTGAGGAAGAAGGCCAGGGGACCAAGGCCAAATGTTCAGCAGTTTTAGAGGTATAAACGAGCATTTTGGATTAAGATAGCCCTAAATTGAGAGGCTACATATAATTTTAAAACTATCAGAATTGAGCTTGGGGTATAACTCAGTGGTAACTGAGTGTGAGGCCCTGTATTAAAGCCCCAGTGTAAAATATAAAATACACATATCAGGACCAATTTCCCCAGCATCCTGATTCTTTCACAGTACCCAGCAGTGAAAATAGAACCCACCAAATAGCCATTTTAGTGGAAGACTTTCTTGGAAATGGAACAATAGTTACAATGTTTACTTGAGTTTAGGTTTTACTCATTATTAGCTGACATTATCAATTTTACTTATTATTACTGGCACTATTGATTTTATCTTAGTTTTGAAAGCAAAATGGACTCTCTCACATCGTAAGGAGGCAAGAATATGTTAACTATATACACAACCTGCCCATTCTTACCTAATACCTGCAGTTTATAGAAGTGTCTGGGCAAGGATCTCCCACCGTCACAGGGTGCTCATATCAGCAACCAGATCACCGTCACAGGGTGCTTTTTCTGTCTCTCTAGGTCATGGCTTCCAGCTTCTTGGACCTGAGGCTCCAGAGGAGGAAATGACTGTTCCGGGCTCTTGCTCCAGCTCAGTTACGGAAACTGGACCTTCATAGGGTGTGGACTTACAGAGAGAACAGGAAAGTTTCTCTTTGAAGGGCTTTAAATTTGTAACAAAGAAAATAAAAATGACGACTTCATCTATCAGACGACAGATGAAAAACATTGTGAACAATTACTCAGAGGCTGAAATCAAAGTCCGGGAAGCCACCTCCAATGACCCATGGGGACCATCCAGCTCTCTGATGACCGAGATTGCTGACCTGACTTATAACGTGGTTGCCTTCTCGGAGATCATGAGTATGGTGTGGAAACGGCTCAATGACCATGGCAAGAACTGGAGGCACGTGTATAAGGCACTGACCCTGCTGGACTACCTCATTAAGACAGGCTCTGAGCGTGTGGCCCAGCAGTGCCGTGAGAACATCTTTGCAATCCAGACCTTGAAGGACTTCCAGTATATTGACCGTGACGGCAAGGACCAGGGCATCAATGTGCGTGAAAAGTCTAAGCAGCTGGTGGCCCTTCTCAAGGATGAGGAGCGACTGAAGGCTGAGAGGGCCCAGGCTCTCAAAACCAAAGAGCGCATGGCCCAGGTGGCCACTGGCATGGGCAGCAACCAGATTACCTTTGGCCGCGGCTCCAGCCAGCCCAATCTCTCCACCAGCTACTCAGAGCAGGAGTATGGCAAGGCTGGGGGGTCACCAGCCTCCTATCATGGCTGTGAGTAATCTAAGCCCTTCCTACCCTGACTTAAATGGGCACCTTATGTAGATGCAGTACCCAGGGCAGCAGGTAGCCTGGGTTGCCTGGGGCTGAGGATGTGGCAGCCACTCTAGGACTTGATTCTGTCCTCAGTTCTCAGCTTTTGCATACTAGACAACAGTGCCCTAGTCTGGGTTGAGTTATGTTCACAAAAGGGCTTTCAGTCCCTTGGCTGCTCTGTGGGTTTCATTCTGTGCATCTGGGCAGGGTGGCTCCTGTGTTCTCAGGAGAAGATGGGCACCAAGGCAGGTCTCATTAGCTTTTTCTTCTGAGAAGGTTTGCCAGCATAGGAATTGCCTACTACTACTCAAGTAATGGGGAGCTGATTGATAACTAGGGGGAAATGAATGCTCTTTTTTGGTAATCTTGTTTCCTTAATCTGGTATTAAATTTTTTTTCTGTTGACTGAGCTGTAGGTCTCTTGAGTGGCTCAGTGTATTCTACTTCAGCATCACAGAGCATGGAAATTGGGTGTTTCTGTTTTGTGTAGAGAGGGAAAATTGCTAAAAAACCTCCACAGGTTGTTAATGTGAGCAAGGCTTCTTTTCCAAACATGCAAAAGGAGTGCTCTGTGATTTGGTTGTGTGGTTGGCTCTGCACTGGACAGGGCTGGTCTTTTTTCTGGTTTTGCTTGTCAGTTCACTTTGGGTATTTGTCCTGTGTTCGGAAGTGATTTCAGGGAGCAGAAGTAGAGTTTAAGGCCTGTTAGAAGCTAATGTCCTGAACCACATTTGGCATCCTGGCCAAGGTCTTAGGAATAGTGCCCCTTCTCCACCCTTCCAGTGCTCTGTGGCCATGGTGCGAACCCCACATTGAGATAGTTGGCTTTGGTGGCTTTATATAAGGATAGGGAGGTATAGAGCTGGGGGAGTGCAGAAATTGTATTTTCTGACTACAAAAACAAAAATGCAGATTTTTATGCTCATGCTTTCTGGAATTAGTAACACTATATCAGCATAACAGTAAACATTTTTTTTGAAGAGTTATTTGTAGTTTGGCAAGCCGGTCAACTCTTGCTTAGTCAGTGGTTCTGTCATCAGACCACTTGCCAACATTTCCTGCTTTTGCAGGTTTCAGTTTGACTTTGTCCCCTTACCACAGCATTTTAAGAAGTGTGTCAAATGAGAAATTTGCATATCAAAGTCAGATTTTTCTGCCTCTAGGAATTCTAAGTTATCATCAAACTTGGAGCAGTTAGAGTTTTCTTGTCCCATTTTTAGTTATTGTCATTTTCTCTTGGTTTAAACTGTTCTTTTTAAGCAATGGTTGTAACCTTCATGAAACCACTAGAAAATAAATGGTTTATAATGTACAGAAGTTTCCTTTCGGGTTAAATTTGCACGTATATACAAAAATAAATAAATAAAAAGAAAGTCCTTTGGTTTCCTCTGTCAAAAGAGGTTGTGGTTGAGATGCATGACCGAGGGGCAATGGCCCTCTTCTTTTCTGTGCCTCTCACAGCCAGTATTCTTAAGAAGCCAAAGGATACAAAGCAGAGCTGAAACAGTGTCACGTTTAATGAACAGTTTGTGGAACATTCCACGGGCAGGGGTGAGATGGCGGCATAGGAGCCTGGTCATTTGATTGGGCCTCTCCTTAAACTAAACCCTGGGTCTCCAACCACAGGCCCTACCAAACTAAATAATGTTCCAGGTCTAAATTTTTCCTGTTTCCTCAAACCTTGAGCTTCAGCTACATATTTAGGGTTAGAATGTGGTCAGTGGGCTCTTCACAGCTTCTGAGCAGAGGGGACCACCGTGTGGTGATTGGGACCCTGGATGGTCTTGTCTTACACCCCCTGCAGGGCTGCTGCGCATCCTCTAATGGTGTGTCTCTCTCTGTGTGTATGTGTGTGTGTCCCTGCCCAACAGCGCCTGAGGCCTCGCTGTGCCCCCAGCACCGCACAGCGGCCCCGCTGGGTCAGAGTGAGGAGCTGCAGCCACTGAGCCAGCGCCACCCTTTCCTGCCGCACCTGGGGCTGGCCTCCCGCCCAAATGGCGACTGGTCCCAGCCCTGCCTCACTTGTGACCGCGCAGCCCGAGGTGGGACGGCGGTTTGCTTTTCTCCTTCCTAGAAATGCCGGGCGGCTTGCTGGGGGGTGCTTGTTGATCCAGTACAGCCAACTCTCTCTTGACTCCTGTCCTGCCTGTCTCCTCAGGAGCTCATGCTTCACCTCATCTGCTCACATGTCACTCACTTAGGAGGGGTAGGCATGGGGTGATGGCTCCTGTTCTCCCTGCGCCCCACACTCTGACAAACTGGATGGCCACTAGTAGTGGTGGATCAAACCACTTGGTTTATTGATGTGGAAATGTATGATTTAAACCTCACAGTGCTGAGCAAATACCAGATCCTCACTTGATGGTATTGGAAGCATCTTTAATGTGCTAAAAGATGCCTTGCTAAGCATCCAGTGGGCTTGTTTTTGCTTCCCAGTGAACTGCTGTCATTCCTGAAATCCCCATTATCATGGTAAACAGAGAGTTAGCTGTACTGTCAATTCTAGGTCAAGGTATTTGAAGATACTGAATTCAATGGGTAACTAAAAATGGGGCTTCTCTTTTGATTGATTAATAATGTATCCTGGTCAGAGCTCACCCTGTTGTGGGTTAAACTGGAAAGAGATTTGCATTGTCATCCACAAGAAAATGCTCTGTCTGAGCTCCCTTTACTCCCGACGGGGGTTCCCACTTGGGAAAAAAAAAAAAAATCTCTTCTACTTAGTAGAGGGTACTGATAGCAAGCCTTTATGCACCTTCCCTGATAAGGTGGCCATGCTTTATTTAGCCCTGGAGATAGTTACTGTTCCTTCATGCCTCATTAATGCAATAGCTTGTTTGACTTGGATTGTGTGATCACTGTATTTAATTCTGGAATGTTTTCCTTCATGCCCCTGGCTTCCCCTAACAGTTTATATAGGAGTTTGGCTTTGCCATGATTTTGGCTTCTCTTAAAATGATGTTAGACAATGTAAGGAGGACTAGGTTTGTACCATCAAGAATGTCAGGATCAAAGCTTGTTTGGAAGAGTTACTCAAAGGCCCATGGGTTATAGGTCCATTTCTTCCTTATTGATTAAGGGACTGTTCTGGCAGATTCCCGCAGAACTCCATGGAGCTCCTCTGATTTTCTATGTTCTACCCATTCAATAATCAATAAGGTCTGTTTTGAGCCCTGATGATTAGTTTTTGGTTCAGCTGCCCTCTGGCTTTCCCTTTGGTCAGCTGGCTTTCTTGGGACATTTGCATACTAAGATCAGGCCTGCTGTCTCCTCTTCTGGGTACCTCCAGTCTCCTGTGTGGTTCTCTGTGTTTGGATAGTCACCCCCCAAATCTGGTGAGTTGCTCAAGGTATATAGCCCATGGGATGTCTCCTCTTCTTCATCTCTGGTATGAATTAAAGATAAAAATGAGTATGTTTTTCTTTTTCATGCACCAGATGAATTTTGGGCAAAAAGTGTTATGTGGAATTGCAGTCCATCCTTAACTGTTTGGTTCTGTCCACATCTCTCACCTACCTTGTCATGGGTGGGGGATGGGGCCTTGTCCCATGTTTCTTTTCTGTTCTCTTTTGGAGCCTCCTAAAGTGTTGAGAGTAAGGTAGGTGCTTAAGATATGTGTACTTATGAATTTCCTTGGAGCACATCCACTTGAAGTCTAGCAGTGGAGAAGTCAGAGTAATACAAACTATTCAGAAAAAGGTCTTATGAAAAACAGGGGATTTGACTCTGGATTTGTGAGGGGTATAGGAGCAGAGGAGGCAGATTGCTGAGAAGCCCACCTTGTACTACAGCCACAGCTGGAAGGCCTCTCAAGCCTTGGATTGTTACCCTAATGGACGGTGATGTGATGGTGTTTGAGGACAGCTTTCTTTAGCCAGATCTCATTTCATCCTCCCTGTCCTTCACTGCCCTCACACATCTGTAGATCTGACCTTGGAAATCTCTCAAATTCTGTCCCTCAATCTCATTCCTTGGCCTCAGTCCAGTGTAGCCTTCTAAGTGGTTTCCTTGCCCCCCTTCCCCCCAATCCATCCCTCATTTTTATAAATGATACTCTGAGGTTGTGTGGTTGTGCATGCCTATAAAGCCAGGAGCTTGGGAGACTGAGACAAGAGGATTGAAAGTTTGAGGCCAATCTCAGCAACTTAATGAGACCCTGTCTCAAAAAAGGAAAAAGAAAAAAAGGACTGGGGATGAAACTCAGTGTAAAATGCTCTAAGTTCAGTCCCCAGTACCAAAAATAAGCAAACAAGCAAGCAAATAAATAAATACTACTCTGGCCCTGGGGCCAGATGCCCCTTTACATGCTGGGTTCCCTGCAGGATCATCTCTAAGCTTTTGCTGTGGCAGACAAAGCCTTCCCTGGTAAACTGCGGTCACTGTCCTTCAGCTCTGCCTATTCAACTCCCCAAGTCTGTGCAGGTCCTTGTCTTACCACAGAAGCACCTCAGACCTCAGGTTTACTTGAACACAAGGCTTTGTGTTCTGTCTTTCTGCTGGCCAACCCTGCACTCTGGCCCCAACATTCTTTCATTGCAATGTTTATTGCATTTCCATTCTGCCAGGCACCATGTGCCAAGCACAGAGCAGAGCCCCTAGCCCCTAATGGCACTTACATGGTATTGGAAAAGAAAACACAACATAAATAAATTAAATAGCCTATTACATGATGATGCATGCTTGGAAAATAGCAAAAGCAAACAAACCCCCCCCCCCCCCAAACAAACAAAAAACAGCAATAAAAAAACTCTGGGAATGTTTTAAAGTTTTTATGGGGAGCAGGGAAGATAGTTTGCAGTATGCACAAGCATCGAAGGAGGAGGAGTTAGCTTTGTGGAAGAACATTGGGGAAGGGGGGCAGCAGTGCAAAAGCCTTGAGGCAGAAGTGTACTCAGGGTATTTGAAGAACAGGAAGGTAGCCATGGAGACAAGCTGAGTAAGGGAGAGTGGTGGATTGGTGGTGGATTGGGTCAGGATAGACCCTGGCCCTCAGGCCTGCAGGGAGTGTAGTAGGGTGGGGCCTCTCTAACTACCACTGCAGTGCTTACCAAGTGATTACATTGGTAGGAAACATTCCTTAAATTCTCAGTCCATTTCAGCTTAGGATTTTTTTGTGTGTGTGTGTTATTGTTTGTATATTGTAGCAATGTCAAGTGGCTATAAAATTGCTAAATACTTTCACTGTACTTTCCTTGTCACAGACCACATAGTCCAGCTTGGTGGACTGATATGGGGCCTTTAAGAGTCTACTACATCAGGAGCCAGGGGAGGGCTTTGAAACTCAGGGAGGCTTGGTCTGAATTGAGTGACAAGGTTTAGGAGTATCCCTCTAGCGGGGTGTGTGGCAGGGCAACTGTAGGAGATTGGTAAGGAGGTCACTGGCCTCATCCATGTGGGAGATGATGGTGCCTATAGTCCAGTGGATGGCAGAAGTCTGGGAAGTGTTCAGGCCTTGGGTATGTTATAAAGAATATCCAAGAGGACTTGCTGGGGGCAGCTCTGAGACCCTTGGACAGAGTGTCTGGGAGTAAAGATGGCTGTGGTTGTGGCAGGTTTTTTTGTGGGGGAGGGGGGCCGGCATAGGGAGAAATATGCTGAAGTGTCTTCTTCTTCTTCTTCTTTTTTTTTTAAGAATTTATTTTAGTTGTAGATGGGCACAATACCTTTATTGTATTTATTTATATTTTATATGGTGCTGAGGATTGAACCAGTGCCTCACACGTGCTAGGCAAGCACTTTACCACTGAGTCACCACCCCAGTCCCTTGAAGTATCTTAACATGCAAGAGGAGATGGCAGGAGGCTTAGGGTTTGGTAGAAAATTCTGGGATGGAGATGCAGGTAGGGAGTTATTGGTACTTGAATGGTGTTTCTGGTCTTTAGCTCTTTGGCCACTTCTGGCACTCATGTTTACTTGAAGGCTTAGGGTACACTGGCCTCAGCTTGCCTATGTTGGCTGCCCCTCACACATGATTCTGGTATGCAGTTGGTTTTTCAGGATGTGTGCAGAGGAGGCTACTCAGGCCTAGAGAGTTGAAGGGATTTGTCCAAGATCACAGAGATGGCATCTGGCTTGAACTGGAGCCTGGCTGTGAACAATACACCTGTTCCCCACCCATGGTTCTGGCTACCCTCTCATGTTCTGTAGGACTGGCCATAGCACTCAGCAGGCCATGAAGAAGTTGTGGAAGTTCTTGTGGTAGTAGGAACCTACCTCAAAGACGGTAGAGCTGAATGGAGGAATCTTTCCTGTGAGTCAAGATGAAGGCTTGGGGAGAAAAAAGATCTCTGCTATTTCTGATTAAGAATGCTGTCAAGTCAGAGATCGCTTCCTCCTCCTGCCTGTCTTGGCTTCTGCTAAAAACTGGTAGAATGAAGCAGATCCCAGCTTGATAATTGCATCCCCCTTTGGCTGGGCTCCCTGAGTCATTCTCTGGAGCCAAGAGCCACAGTTGTCCGGATGCATCAGGAACCAGCCTAATGCTTTGGAGTTTTTGGTGGGAGTTTTAACCTCCAGCATTCCTGTTCTTTAAAAGGGTAAAGAAAAGATAAAGGCCGGGTGTGGTGGTACTTGCTTATAATCTCAGTGACTCCAGAGGCTGAGTTATGGGTGTCACAAATTGGAGACCTCAGCAACTTGGAAAGGCCTTAAGCAACTTAGCAAGAAGCAAAATAAAAAGGACTAGCTGGTCATGGTGGCACATGCCTGTAATCCCAGAGGCTTGGGAGCCTGAGGCAAGAGGATCTCAAGTTCAAAGCCAGCCTCAGCAACTTGGAGGCACTAAGCAACTCAGTGAGACTCTGTCTGTAGATTAAAAAAAAAAAATTATATATATATATATATATAAAATAGGGCTGGGGATGTGGCTCAGTGGTCGAGTGTCCCCTGAGTTCAGTCTCCAGCCACCCCCCTTCCCAAAAACAACAAACAAATAGGACTGAGGATGTAGCTCAGTGGTAAAGCACCTCTGGATTTGTACCAGGTATCAAAAAAAAAAAAAAAGTAGAAATCCTTATTGTCCTAGAGTGAACTAGAACAGCTTGAAATCCTACAATCAAAGTGATGATGGTGGGCTTTGCCCCATGTGGGAATTGCCACCTGCTTCTTGTCATCTGGAAATTGTGTGACAGCCCCTTCTGTCTGGGGTGATGCTTTTGGCACTCTAGCTGGTGCATTCAGCCAGCTGTGTGTTTCTGGTGTTGTAGGGAAATGTCAGGGAATCTTTCAGACCCTCGGGCTCCTCATGCCAAGGCTGCACCCCTCACACCTCCCGGCAGTACTTACCAAGTGATTACTGGAGATTATGGTCATTTAATGTATTTGCCCTGCTTCACTTCAGAAAGATTTGAGTTGGCTTATAAAACACATTCAGTGCCATAGGATTAAATACATACCAGAAGAAAGTGGGGCAAAAGATAAAAAAAATGTATATATAATAGGGCTGGGGATGTGGCTCAGTGGTCGAGTGCCCCCTGAGTTCAGTCTCCAGCCACCTCCCTCCCCCAAAACAAACCGATAGGACTGAGGATGTAGCTCAGTGGTAAAGCACCTCTGGATTTGTTCCCTGGTACAAAAAAAAAAAAAGAAAGAAAGAAAGAGAAATCCTTATTGTCCTAACAGCCTGAAACAAGGTGAGAAAATAAAACAGCTAGAGTCATACACAGTTGTTAGAAATGGATCCAAATTTGACTTTGAACTTCTTAGCCACAAACACCAAAGAGGACATATTCTCTGTGGTTTCTGGACAAGTGTTCAGGGTCTAGATGGAGGTATAGGAGGGCAGGTGTTTACTGTGCAGGTGGGAGGGGCAGGGTCTGAGCAGCCCCTCAGGACAGCATGCATAGCGGCTGTGATGGGTATTTTCCTCTGGTTGCCCCAAATCTGCTGCCCTTGCATCCAGACCTGAGCCTGGAGTCTTGCAGTCTGTGTCTTACTCTTTGGTGGCTTGATAGGAATGCCAAGGGGATTTCCACATCTCTCTGAAAGTGGAAGGGTGGCATGGCCATTGTGTTTCTTCCATGGTGAACAGCTGTTCTTAAACCCCATAGGAAGTACCTTTGGAGAATCTGAAGGCTTCTTGTACAGTGTTTCGTGTGTGTGTGTATGGCAAGTCTCCAGGGGCAGCAGGTCCTCTGACATCCTGGTATCCACCTGTTGGTGAAACTCTGGGAGTAGAGCTGGAGCTTGTTCACATACAAGAGTGCTCAGTAAGTAGGTATATGAGAAAGGAAGTCTTATATAGGCCTGTTGTTGAAAAACCTGAGGATATGGGAAAAAAAGCATAGTAATTGTTAGAAAAACCCAGCCAGCATATTCCCTCAGATGTGCTCCCGAGGTGGATCTTGGAAGGAGTCTGGGCCAGTCCAGGGATCGGAGGAGAGAGGAAGGGTGGATAGAGAAGCTCCAAGGTAAGGGCTGAGGGTAGAGAGGAACATGGAACTGAGAAGCAGTAGGTGGTACCAGCCAGGAAGAGGGACAGCTGCCAGTGGGAAAGGTACCTAGACTTCAGGGTCCTTTGGGAATGGACCAGAAATTTGGTGGGAATTGAGACTCATTTGACATTCATTTTGTTGGAATAAATGTGCTGGGAGTCCTGCATCTTTTGGAGCAGGTAGTCCTGGGGTAGAGGCAGGGGCAGGGCATCGTTGTGCTATAAAGATTTGATCTCTTCAAGTGGAAAATGGAATCACAGAGGATGCTGGTCAGTAACATGTATATGCCCTTGAGGTAATGGTTTTATTGATACATCTATCCATACATCAGATACAAAATGCTAATTTTTACCACAAGGGCTTGGGCCTTAAGTGGGACTTGAATGTGTGATGTTGTGAGTTGCTGAGTCATCATTTCCTGAGAGCCAGAAGGCCCTTGGATCACCTTTGCCTGGGCCTCTCTTTTCCCTCAGGAAGAGTCCATTCACACCCTTCCTTAAGGAGGCAGAGAGAGCAGGTGTGGTTAATGCAGAAACTCAGATGAAATCACTTCCATAACCACTAAGTCTAAAGTGATAAAAGCCAGAATTTCAACTGGGGTTTTGGAGAATACCAGTTCCCTTTCCTTTCATTACATTAAAAAAAAAAAATTTCTACAAAATAGGGAGATTAATATATATCTGTTAAAATTTCAGGATTGTGGGCTGGGGATGTGGCTCAACTGGTGGCGCGCTCGCCTCGCGTGCGTGCGGCCCGTGTTCGATCCTCAGCACCACATGCCAACAAAGATGTTGTGTCCGCTGAGAACTAAAAAATAAATATTAAAAAAATTCTCTCTCTCTCTCTCTCTCTTTAAAAAAAAAAGAAAAAAAATTCAGGATTGTGGTCTATCTCATGTAATGCTTTTATTTCTTGTTTTTATAGTTTTTTAAGAGCTGGAGTACAATTTAAACTGCTTCTTAATCTGGACCTAGAGTTTATGGTGCTCTCTAATGGTCAGAGGATGGCATTATTTTCAGTTAAAACATGGCCATCAAAATTGCAGATTGGGTATTATTAATAATATGATTGACATTGACTTGTTCCATGGAAAATTGAAATCATTGATATAATATTCATCTACATTTCTTCTAAGCATTCTTTGTAGTATAGGTAACAAACCATTGTTAATAAACTGAATAAGTATGGTAGGGAATAAGGAAGTATTTTTAGCCAGTGGACAACATGGTCACACAGCCCCTGACTGCCATGGACTTGGCAGAATAGCAGTTTTGCTAGTAGTAAATTTTTTTAAAAAAAAATATTTTTTTTAGATGTAGATGGACACAATAACTTTATTTATTTTTATGTAGTACCGAGGATCGAACCCAGTGCCTCATAGCGCAAGTCTTGCGCTCTACCACTGAGCCACAACCCCAGCCCCAGCTAGAAGTAAATTTTAAGAGAATATTTACAGTTATGTGAATAAAAATAGGAGGGAAATTGTAAAGACATTTCTTTTTGCATGCATAGGTAGGTCATATTTTGAATATAATAAAATAAAATTTGAATATAATCTCTCATGTTTTCCTCTGTTAATGTCTTCAGAGTGCTTTTCACTGTTTTAAATTCTCTCGTTAATTTTGTTTTCTGTCTCCTGCACAAGCTGACTGTTGAAGTGGGACCCTGCATGCCCATGCTGTACCTTTAGCATCCCAGCATCGTGCCTGAGCCAGAGAGGTGCTTAGTAAATACATCCTGAATGATGACTGCAAATAAATCTTAGTTGTTTTCTTTTTTTGTGGTGATCCTTTTATATGCTATGCTTATTTCTGTTGCTGTAAGTCCCAGGCATGAGTGTTATTCTTTTGAAAATGCATTTAAGAGCTTTTCCAGAAATACAGAAACATTTTCTATACAGACATATACTGGTTAATGACAGACCACATATATGATAGTGGACCTGTAGATTACAATGGAGCTGAAAAATTTCTATCATCTAGTATATTTTGTTTCTTTTTAACTTTGTGCTGGAGATTGAATCCAGTGCCCTGCACCTGCTAAGCATGCACCCTGCTACTGAGGTATACCCTGCCCTCACCTAGTGTCTTTGCCAGGTCCTTTCTATACTTAGGTATGTTTAGGTGTACAAATACTTATGCTGCGTTTCAGTTGCCTACAGTGTTCAGTACAGAAACATACTGTACAGGTTTGTTGCTGAGGAACAGTAGCCCATGTAGCTGAGGTGTGGATAGGGCTGTACCATCCATCCGGGTTTGTGTAAGTTCACTCTGTGATGCCAACATGGGGATACATCTCTCAGAAGGTGTTCCCATAGTTGAGTAGTACACTGCCATATTTGTGTGGTTTTTAAGTGCTTTAAGTTCAAGTGCAGCACCCCTGCACGTTTTGTACTTATTATCATTTAGGAATAAAAATACTGTTCTTTATTTTGCCCTTCCTTTTTTCCCTATACTACTGGCTCTCAAGTTGGCTGCCCAGGAGCTTTTAAATGGTTCCGAAGCATGAACCTCACCTCTGGCTACACCTTTCAAATCAGACTTACCTCCCACGCCCATCACAGTGGCAGGTGACTACAGTGTTCCACTGAGGCTTTGGAAAATAGCTCCAGAGATAGAGTCCATGTCATGCCATATTTAGTTGGAGCAGTCTTCCTCGCCTCTCACTTCAGCTTAGGACCATTTCAAAAAGTTTTAGGCTGCAGACAATATTCAATTCTCAGCAGCTTGGAGATTGGCATTACAAATTGGAGTCAGCCCTCTTGCTGACTCCTAATGAGAGCTCAGCCCAGCACCCTTAAAATGTATTCACCCAGTTACCACCTCTTCATTTCTAACTGGTAAGCCTGGTGTGGACATGAAGTAATTCTCACTTTTCATTATAAAATTAATGTACGTGCATTCATGATAGTGTAGAAAAATCAGGGAAAAAATACAAAGTATCCTTGTAATCTTATTACATAGGCAGCTGCTATTACTTGTTGGTGTATTTTTTTCTAAGCATATTCTTTTTTTTTTTTTTTTTGGTACCAGGGATTGAATTCAGGGGCACTGAACCACTGAACAGCCCCAGTCCTTTTTTGTATTTTATTTAGAGACAGGGTCTTACTGAGTTGCCTAGTGCCTTGCTTTTTGCTGAGGTTTGCTTTGAACTCGTGATCCCCCCTGCTTCAGCCTCCTGAGAGGCTGGGATTACAGGAGAGCACAACCACACCCAGCTTTTGTATTTTATTTAAAGACAGGGTCTCACTGAGTTGCTTAACACATCACTTTTGCTAAGGTTGGCTTTGAACTCACCATCCTCTGGCCTCAGCCTCCCGAGTGAGCTGCTGGGATTACAGGTGTGTGCCACGGTGTCTGCGCCAGGCCTGAGCCTGTTCTTTTCTACCCTTGCTGTTGCACTGTGAGTGTAACTTTGCATCCCTGCTTTTTGTCTCATGACATTGTAACAGAAGCATTTTTTTTCTGTTTCCTACATAACCCTGTAAACATTTTTTCCCCATATTCTATTATGTGTTCAATTTGTTGATATTGCATTTCTTTATTGCAATTTTTAAAATTTGTTCTAATTAGTTATACATGACAGTAGAATCCACTTTGACACATCATACATAAATGGAGCATAACTTCTCATTCTTCTGGTTGTATGTGATGTAGAATCACACTGGTCAACTTACAGTAGCTGAACTATGGAACTAACCTAGGTGTCCCTCAATAGATGAATGGATAAAGAAAATGTGGTATATATACACAATGGAATATTACTCAGCCTTGAAGAAGAATGAAATGATGGCATCTGCTGGTAAATGGATGGAGCTTGACAATATCATGTTATGTGAAATAAGCCATCCCCCAAAAAACCCAAAGGCCAAAAAATGTTTTCTCTGATATGTGGATGTTAATTCACAATAGTGGGGGTGGCTAGGGAAGAATTGAGTTACTTTGGATTTGGAAAGGAGTGAAGGGAGGGGAGGGGGTCTGGGGATAGGAAAGACAGTAGAATGAATCCAACATCATTACCCTGTGAACATTTTACAGCTGCACACAATGTATATACAAGCACATCATTTTTGCTAAGGTTGGCTTATCCACCCCCAGTGGACACCAAAACCTATAGATGCTTAAGTCCCTTATATAAATGGCATAGTATTTGCATGTAACCTATGCACATACTTCCGTGTACTTCAAATCAACTCCAGATGACTTATAACACCTAATAGGATATAAATGTTATTTATATAGTTGTTTTACTTTATTGTTTAGAGAATTATGACAAGAAAGAAAGTCTATACAATTTCTTTTTCCGAAATTTCCAATCTAAGTTTGGTTGAATCCACTGATGGGGAACCTGTGGATGCAGAATGCCAGCTGTATTCCACTGGGTGAAGGTTCCTAACTTGTCCTTGCTCTGATGTGCAAATGTTGGTCACTCCTCATGTTCATACTAGACAGCAGGTTTCAGTGATAGGGTCCCAGGTGCCTGAACTGTAACCCAGGGCTTTTGGGAGCTTCCAGGTTGCAGGGTTTTTTTTTTTAAATACTGGGGATTGAACCTAAGGACATTAATCACTGAGCCACATCCCTAGCCCTTTTTTATTTTATTTTCACACAGGTTCTCACTGTGTTACTTAGAGCCTCACTAAGTTTCTGAGACTGGCCTTGAACTTTTGATCCTCTTGCCTTAGTCTGCTGAGCTGCTGGGATTACAGGTGTGTGCCTCCATGTCCGGACTAGGCTGTGCAGTTTTGTCATACCCATCAGCTAGCAGGTCCTGAATCTGGAGAAGAACCAAAGGCCAGGTCAGGGTCTGCACCCCTAAAATCAGCTGTACTGACCCATCTGAACAACAGTTTGGAAGAGTGTTCTACAAAAACAAATCTAAAATGTATATTACACAGATAAAATGACAGTATTTGTGTTATTTTTAAAGGACATTTCCCAAAATATTAATTTGGGTTTTTCAGGGCCACCCCTAAGCTTTTTAAAAATTTTATTGTTTCATTTTTGTGGAACTGGGGATTGGACCCAGGGAGTGTTCTACCACTGAGGTACATCCCCCAGCTTTCTATTTCAAGATACAGTCTTACTATGTTGCCCAGGCTGGCCTCAAACTTGCAATCTTTCTGCCTCAACCTCCTGAGTAACTGGGATTACAGGTGTGTTCCACTATGCTTGGCTCCAGCTCTAAGCTTTGAGGGGCTTGCAGCTGGTAATTGAAATCTTACCTTGGGGTTTGCAGCAGGTAACAGATCTTGCCTTGGGTGGACTCAGTGTAGGACAGGCAGGCAATCAATAGTGTACTCAGGTGCCCAGGGCTACTGGAAGACACCTGCCAGAGCTCAGCCCCAGCCCAGGTCAGCCTTTGGTTCTTCTCCAGATTCAGCCTAGGGCTGTGTGGGATATTGGGACAGGTGGTGCAGAATGTCTGCAACCACTGAGCTGTTCTCACCCTTGTCTGTCTCTCTCTGTGTGTGTGTGTGTGTGTGTGTAAGTGGGGATCAAATCCAAGGCCTCATGTATGCTAGGCAAGTACTCTATCACTGAGCTACCCAGCCTTTTTTATTTTGTTTTGAGATGGAGTCTTCCTAAATTGCCTGGGCTGGCCTTGGACTTGAAATTCTCCTGCCTCTGTTTCCTGAGTAGTTGGGAATATAGACATGCACCACAACATCTAGCTTTAAGGATTCTTCTAATTATTTCTTCTATGTAGAATTCTTATCAGTGAAATTAATAGGAGAAGTATATAAACAAAATTCTTTCTTGAAATATTGCAAATGCTTTCTTAGTAGATTATGTCTCCAGTAGCAGATGGGAGTGCTTATTGACTGTCCCAGAACCCACAGTGGATACTATAATTTTTAATATATTTTTAAAATTTTAATTAATTACTTAATTTTGGTATTGGGAATTGAACCCAGGATTGCTTCACCACTGAGCTACATCCCCAGTTCTTCTTATTTTTTATTTTGAAATAGGGTCTCACAAGGTTGCTGAGGGTCTCACTGCGTTGCTGAGGCTGACCTTGAACTTGTGATCCTCCTGCTTCAGCCTCCTGTGTCACTGAGATTACAGGTGTGTGTCACCATGCCTGGCTAAGTACTATAATTTTTAAAATGATTACCATTTTAATAGATGGAAATTATTATCAAAATAAAAAAACCCTGATTTTAAAAAATGAATTTCCTGTTTTGAAGCCCAGGTTGAATATCCCTTATCCAAATGCATCAGACCTAACTCTAAACATGAAACTCATTTATAAAAATATTTCATAGACACCTTATATACATAGCCCAAAGGTAATTCTGTACAGTATTTTTTGTGCACCTGTGGTTTTGACCAGGACCTGTCTGTCTCCTATGAGGTCAGATGTGAAAATTTCCACTTGGGGCCTAATGTCAGTGCTCAGAATGTTTTGGATTTTAGAGTTTTGGATTTGGAACGCTCAACCTATATTACTCTAAGAAAGTGCTATAGGCATTTAATTTCTTTAAGATTATGATTGTAGTTAAAAAAAAAAAAAAGAGAGATAAGTTGTGTTGTTGAAGTTCTTGCTGCACCTGATGTGTGTTCATAAGCTTGGGTGCCTATTCTTGCTTAGTGCTGAATATGCCCAGTGACCCTTTTCCCACCCTGGCTCCTATCAGGAGAGCTGGGCCCCTAAGGCAAGGCATGAAGGGTCTCTTTTCCCTGCCACTGGTTCCCAGCCACCATGAGGCCCATATCCCAGCGCGCCACCCAAGGAGGTACACACTGTGCCTTTGTTACTTTTACTGTGGGCAGAAGCCATAGCATAGAGACCCTTGGGTAATGAGCACTGAGAAAAAGTGCTTGATGTTTTGGACAAGCCCTTCCTTTCCTACCCAACAAGCTGGTGATCTGTAAGGGAGAGAGTTTAATCTGTAGCTCAGAGAGAACAGCACAGACTTGTTTTTTATTCAGACTGAGGATGGGTTTTGAATCATGCAGACATTAGGATTGCCTTTTGTCTCTGGTCTCCCCTCCCCCGTCTCCCTCACACTGGGGACTAAACGTGGCCATTGTTTGGGATCTGCCTTTTTTCTCCTGGGGTTTCAGCTTTCTTGTCTATAAACTGAGGTGGCAGTGCCAACATCCCAGGGTAGTAATGCGAAAGTAACAGCCATTATTAGTTTTCAGCAGAAACTAAACTTGAAGTTCAGCTGATAGACAGTTGGGTGCTGCTCTGTGCAGGAACGAGTCAGTGCAGCCCCTGCCTTCTCAGAGCTGACAGTCACGTGGGAAGGTGGGTGTCTGGGGGCAGTGTGAAATGCACAGTTGGAAATGAAGACTACAGAGCTATCACTGCATGGGCACCAGCCAGCCAACCCTCCAAGCCCACCAGGGCCTATGCCAGTGGTGACTACAGCTGATGACCTCCTGCCCTGTGGAGGCCCTGGTCTGGTGAGAGACCATCTTAGTAGCACAGCCAGAGAAGGTAACAATGGAGGTGGCATTTAGGGATTTTAGGGATGAGGATGTGCTTCTCTTTCCCATTGTGGGACCATCATGAGAATATATAGTCTTAAGGAAGCGGCCCAGGCAGGCACAGGGCTCAAGGCAGGAAAGAGCATAGTGTGACAGGTGTTTGGGGAGCATGGGAAGGTAACCATGAGGTGGGCAGCTATAGTTCTTTTTTTTTTTTTTTTTTTTTTTTTATATTTATTTATTTTTTAGTTTTCAGCGGACACAACATCTTTGTTGGTATGTGGTGCTGAGGATCAAACCTGGGCCGCATGCATGCCAGGCGAGCGCACTACCGCTTGAGCCACATCCCCAACCCCATGGGCAGCTATAGTTCTGGCGCCAGGGGACAAGACAGTCTGTTCCCTGCATGTCAAGGATGCTCATATCAGTATGAGACAGTGGGAACGCCTTGAGATGAGTATTGGAAAGGACTTTGGTTGCCTTCTTAGGTGTGCTTTGACAAAATTCCACTTAAGTGTAGCCTGATATAACAGAAATGGATTATCTCACTGTTCTGGAGGCTGGAAGTCCAAGATCAAGATATCAGCAGGGTCACCCCTTCTTTCCTTCCTAGCTTCTGGTGGTGGCTGGTGCATCACTCCTGTCTCTGCCTTCATCGCCTGTGGCATCCTCCCCTCATTGTCTGCACCTCTGTGTCTCTTATAAGGATACCAATCATACAGAATATAGGATCTACTCTGCTTCATTGTAGCCTCATTTTAACTAATTACACTGGCAACAACCCTGTTTACAAATTGGTTCATGTTCTGAGGTACTGGGAGTCAGGACTTCAACATATTTTCCGTGGGAGGCCCAGTTCTGCCCCCCAAAACATGGTCAGAAGCAAGCGCTTTAAGTGCTGAGTCGGCTCCGTACAGTAGCACCACATGGAGCAGACTACTGGACCAGGAACTGAGCTGGACCAGGCAGGACTCTGGACAGTCTCTTGTGGGCTTGCTCGACCATTTGTTCAGACCATTTGCAGGTATTGGGGGAATCTCAATTAAATGTATCCAGCTTCCTGTTGCAACTCCTTAAAAGCCACTTCTGGCCCAGGCTCTCATCACTGCCCCCAAAACTAGTCAGATGGCATTGCTGCTCTGCTTAGAGCCTCCAACAGCCCCTCTGAAGGTGGAAGCTCCCAGACTCTTCCCTCATGTGCCCTGGGGATCCCTCTGCTTACACCAGAGTCAGAGCAGAAGTACCCCTACCCCTTGACCCCCAGGTCTCTGTCTCGGAGTCTTCTCCTAGACTTTCTCCCCGGCTGCTGCTTCTTCTCTTTTGCTTTGTTTTTTGTTTGTTTCTGATCTTGCCTTACTGGAACACAAGCCTCATGGGAACAGGGCCTTTCTTCAGGCTTGAGAAGGGTCTGGCATGGTGTAGTATACCTCAGTGGCACCAACTTGAGGGCCTTAAATCTCCTTCAGGGTGCTGGAAACAGGTGTGGGATTCAGGTCTTAAAATTTGGCTTTGAGTTCTTATTCTGCCACTGGTCAGCTATGTGCAAGCCATTTTATCCTTTTGAACCCTAGTTTCTTCATCTGTAAAAAGGGTTAATAGGGGGTAGGGCTGGGGGTGTTGCTCAGTGGTAGAGCATGTACTTAGCGTGCATGAGGCCCAGGGTTCTATTCCTAAAACTACCAAAAAAGACAAAAACAAAACACAACAAAAAACCCCAAGAGTGAGCCTTTCAGGGTCAGACTCCATTGCTCCCCAGCTGGGTAACTTTGGGCAAGTCACTGGCCCCTAAGCCTCAGCCCTGGTCTGTATAGAGTGAGAGTTCAGTAAGAGAACCATGAACATTGTAGGAATGTCACTTGCTTTTCACATAGTAATTTGTTTGATCCTCACAATAACCCCAGGAGATGGGTACTCTGTCTCCATTCTGCAGATGAGAAAACTGAGGCACAGAGAATTTAATCTCCTAGACCAAATGTTAAGAAGTAGCAGAGCCCAGATCCAAACCCAGGTGTTGGGGCCTGAGCATCTCCACTCAACTACCATGCTAATAAGTACTATCTCTGACAGTGCTCAGCCTAGGTCAGATCTGAGGAGGAAATGCAGAACACAGATAAGGGAATCACATCTATGGCCTGGATTATAGTCATTTCTGCACTTCACTGGAACAGTCCTAAAGCAGTGTTGTGATGTCTCCTGATTGGCAGCTCCCCTACCACTGAAGAATAGATGCAGTTCCTTCTATGTGAGTGAATGTCAGGAATGGAAGTGCACCCCACCCATCCACATACAGAGCATGTGGTAAAAAGCTGTTCTGGAATCACAGGAAAATGAATAGCTGCTTCCTGTGGGCAGCGCTGTGGGTGCAGGGTGAGAGGAGCGGCCCTCATTGCCTTTTATGCTGAAGTATTAAAAAATAAGTTATGGGCATCGTCACTCCCCACCCATAAAATTTGAGGATGTCTATTCCAGAAGAGTCACAAAATCACTTCACACCTCAAAAAGTCAGGAATTGGTAATATCCTACTCCCCAGGCCAAATTTAGATCTCGTAGTTGTCCTTAAAGTGTCTTGCCACTGGTTTGCCCAAAGCAAGAACACCTAGGGTTATGAGTTTCTCGGTTGTCCTGCCTCTTCAGCTCATCCTAGTTTTTTTCAGGGCCCTGACAGGCTTATGGTCTAGTCCTGGCCTGAGTCTCTTGTCTGCTGCCTCTTGCCTTGCTTAGTTTGATTCTCACCCTGAACTTCCTGTGATCTGGAAATCAGATATAGAGCCTTAATTCCACTCACATCAGCATTTTGCTGGGGCAGCCCTAGGTGGTGATGTGACATCACCTGATAGGCAGCCATCGTACCACTGGGGGTCCTGGGTTGGCCACATGGCAGGAGGCGGTCATGGCCTGTCCCTTTGTTGTAACTTACATCTGCCCTACGGCTAGCCACTGATCTGGCTGGGTCCAGCTTTAGGGTGCTTCTCATTTTATACCTCCTTGGTTTTTTCCCCATGTATTTATATTCCTCCTCCTCCTTTTTCTTTCTTTCTTTTTTTTTTTAATTTAATGTTACTGGGGGTAGGCAGTAACATTATTTTCTCATATCTCTTTTAATTAAAAGCAATCCTTTCTGCTCCTCCCTGTGATTAGACAAAGTGAGGGCTCTGGAAGATCCCCTGTGTTTAGAAGCCTCAGCTCAGGCAAGAGCTGCTGGATGGGAGTATCCTCAGTGGCTGAAGTCATCACTGACTTAGGAGTAACATGGGGATCACAGGAAGATGTCACAACATTGAGGAAGACTGAGTATGGATTCCCCTGCAGTTCAGTAATGAGGAAGGAATTTGGACTGGAGACTGGTTCATCCAATGGAGGAAGCTGGTCCTGGGTTCAATATGGGCTCCTCCTTCCCTTCCTCTAAGGGACACCATCCATGCAGAAAGAGAAGGTCAGAGACCAGCCAGGCTAGAGCCCAAATTGTTCCCATAGAGGCCAGGAAGGCAGGTTTTCTGCTGTGTGAGGTGGAGTATGTGGGTGCCTGACAGTGCTCTGGATCCTGGGTTGGAGAAGAGGGTACCAGCTTGGGGTAAACTTCAGATCCTGGGGAAAGGTCTAGCTGGGTCCTGAGTACTCCTAACCCCTCCCATAAACAGTGTTGGTCTCTATTTCACAGAAGTAGGAGCAGAAGCTCAGAGAGGTCAGCCATTTGGATGTGGTTCCACTGTTGGTCAATGGTAGAAACAAGATTTGTCCAGATAGTACTCTTTCTACTAGCTGGTCTTTCCCCAGCTAACATGCATGGGGGCAGAAGGGATTTCAGCATCACTTGGACACACATGGATCTTCTTGGGTCTTTGAGGCCTGACAACCTTGCAGTCTTGCCCAAAACACCTGTGTGCCTACCATCACCAGACCAAACCCAGAACACACAGGGTCAGGTCCCTTCCTCTGCCTCCCCTGGGGTCTGTGTGAGGCTCACAGAGTCATGCTGGGGACCTCACAGCTCCTGTCCCCCACACAGTATCTATTCCCTTTATTTAATATTATGTGAGTGGCTTCAGTACTTTCTAGGAAAATTTGCAAAATATAGCTGATAAGAAGCGATTTCCTGTTTTTTTTTCAATCAATTTGACTTCACTTCTTTCAAAAGTACCTGAAGTTAGCCAACTGAATCATCTTCAGTACGAAATCTCTTGACTTCAGTTTTAGGAGCACATGAGGGAAAGGAAAACCTTCCCACAGCACAGGGTACCAGGCACCCAGGTCCCACCTGGGTATCCTGGGATTAGGCAGGGTGGAATTGAATCTGGGAGATCCTGGCCCATCTGAACAGGGTGTTTCTTGTATCTTCCTTGCCAGACTGAATTTTGAGGAAAATATTCTGTAACAGACTGGAAAAAATAAAAGTGGTCCCACCCGTGGTTACAATTCTTGGCCACATTGAAGCTATTCCAGGTGGAACTGGTAATACAGAAGCCTGTCTTAGATGGGAGAAGGTCCATGATGCATTTGGTGGTATGATTAACATAAACTAACAATTCCTGTTCTTCCCTCCAAAGAGTGATGGGGAGGAAGCAGTCAGCATATAGAGAGTGGCTCTTGCTCTTTCCTTGGGTCCCTGTGAGTTGTGAGCCTTCAGATCCTCATAGCAGGGCCAGGCTCAGGTGGTCAGAAGGGTCCATTCAGGCCTGTTTCACAATGACATCTGTGTTCCCTGTCATGTGCCCAGGCACAAGAGGCTCTTTGTGGACTGAGATGCTGTCACTAAGGCAGTGGCATCTCTGCTGGAGACCCGCTGTGTGCAGCTGATATTTAGGGTTTGGTGGCTGTGAATTCTGCCACCTGTGGAGCTGAGAGCTCTGCATCCGTTTATAAAAACCACAGTGTGGAGGGGGAATACCCTTTGTCTTGATTCTCCACATTGATGTGGTGAACTATTTCCGAATTTGCCGGCTTTGCATTATGCTCACTGCTCCAGTGGTGGTGATGGTAGAAACCAGCTTAGACATTTGCATTTGAATCTGGCCTTGCAGGTGTGCTTCACAGCTCAGGGGCAAGGGAGGCCTCCTTGCTGGACCAGGTCTTGCTCAGAACCACAAGCTGACTCTGACCATGTGGGCAAGGAGCAGCTTTTCCTGCCAGGGTGATGCTAATTTTCCACAGTACTCTTTCTGGGTTGTAGGTTGGTAAGGGGCATTCTCCTTTATTCACTCATGATCTTCATTTGTTCAAAAATGGGGCATGTCAGATGCTGTGTCTTATATAAATCTAGGGTTTTGTGAATCACACTTTAGATTCTTTATCATCAGAGAGGCCGCCAAGAAGCTGCTGGGTATGAAGGACATGAACAGAGCTTAGTGGATGGGAGTCCCCCCAGAAGTATCCCCAGCACATCTGGCTGCCTTTTCCCTTCAGTCAAGGTGGCAGCATCATCTTTGTTTCTTGAACATAGGAAAGCCAGTACCTGAGCTGGCATTGCGACTTTGGAAACAAAATGAACCCAAACTGTTTCAGTGTATTGTTAAGAAATCTAATTATTTAGATGTATTCAAAGGACTTTCCAGAACTATCTAGCTGTTTTCTAAAGAAGAATAGTGGAAAATGTAATTGAAGTAATGTACTAGGATGGGGTTTGACTTTATTTTATTTAGAGAAATAACTTTTTTTTTTTTTTAAACTGCAGCTTCTTGCTTTTTTGCCTATTTATTTATTTATTTGCTTGTTGGTACTGATTAGTGGAGACATGAGGTAATTGCTTGCTGACATTTTTTGGGGGGTCCAGGGGATGACAATAAATCACAACAAATACACCATGCTTCATGCCCAGTATTATTCCATGTTAAATCTTATTGATGTATGTTTTTAAAAAATTAAGTAAAATTGCTTAGCAATATTACAGTAGAGAAAAGTTTACAGTCTCCCATCCCACCCCAGCCCTCTGCCTGAGGCATTCTCTGGCTACCTGGCCTGATCATTCTGTGGATTAACTCTGTGGCCCAAACTGCATTTAGGCCTCTTCTCCTGTTTCATTCACTGTAGCCAGGGCCTGGCCATCTAGAAACTGCCTTTGTCATGAGTCATTCCTGACCTTTTACTTTCCCCCAAAGAAAGCAGATCCTAGGAAGCACGTTTAGAATGGAAATGTAGAAGCAATATTTAGGTTAGCAAATCCTGATGGTTAGGTTTGCTAGTATGCATATTATGAAAGAGGGAAGTAAACTAATACACAATTACAACATTTTCAACTAACTACCCCTAAGCCATGAAATTGAATTCTTTGTCCATCCGCCTATCATTCAGCAGGTAGGTATTTGCCAGTCTGGGGTAAGTGCACTGAGGGATGGAGAGAGTTTGCCCAGCCTGAGGGCTGATATATCCTGGAGGGAGGCTAAATCTGCAAACCCAGGAGCAGGAGGTGGAGGTGGGTACATTGAGCTACACAGAATCCAGGGGAGGCCAGAGCCAGGAACCTGCTGAGCCAGTAGCTCCATCACACTTCCAGTCCCACATTGTCTCAGGCCTTGCTCTGAGAACTTTAGAAGAGCTGGGATGGAGCAGAGGATGGAACACTTAGACTCATGTTCCCTAAGCTCTACATCAGTTCCTGGAGGCATCTACATTCCCTGATCCACAAGCATCCTGTGGAGTGCGGGCATGTTCCCAGGGAGTCCCTGCCTGGGTCTTGTGATTGTAAAGACTCCTTCATTGGGGGTTTGTTATATCTGCTAGAAATTCACATCTCATCCCTTTAGTAAAAACTGTCTTTCCAGAGCTGCTTTTAAGTGTTCAAACTAGCTGAGTACCTTCCACAAAAATGCCTGCACCTGTGTTCATTTCTAGTCTGTGTACAGTGTTTCAAAACAAAAATGTTCAGGGTCACCACAGAAATAGGTGGGCTGTATTTTCACCAGTCCTTAAGACTATAAGATGGGAAGTACAGCTCTCAAACCTTGTTACAACTTGAAGGGAGCCTTAGTGCCCAGTGCCCAGTTCCTGACTGCAGGAGATTTTTAAGGTCAGCACTTCCAGAATACTATCGTGGTCTCTGTTTGAGTTAGTCCCTCTCTTTGGAGCAGTGAAGACCAAAGTTCTGATTTTCCTGAGACCTGACTGCCAGCTGGGGCTTACAGCCCAGAGCCTCTTCTCTCCATGGGTGCCATGTGGCTTGAGTAGTTGTGATGCCAGTTTTGATGATGATCACTTGATTTTAACCTTGGAATATCCGTAGTCCATTTCTATCCTCCTCCTGTATCATTGGGCTCTTGCCAAACCATGAAGGTTTGAGAATGGGATGTGCTCTGAATAGGGGACTGCTAGGCTTGAGAGGGACAGCCCTGTCTTTGCTTGTGGTAACTCTGCCTTCTTCCACAGCCACCTCCCCCCGGGTGTCTTCTGAGCTGGAGCAGGCTCGACCACAGACGAGTGGAGAAGAGGAGCTGCAGCTGCAGCTGGCACTTGCCATGAGCAGAGAAGTGGCTGAGCAGGTTAGTGCCCCAGGTGTGCCTTCACTGCAGTGATTTCTGGACAGGGGATGGGGCATGGACTCCTGGTGGTTCCCAGGGAGTCCTTCTTCAAGACTTTCTGATGTGCTTGGTGAGTTTACTTCATATGGCTACAAGTGTGTTCCTGTTATCCATTGACCCCAGTGCAGAAAGAGGCCTGTGCAAAGTTACATTTAGGAAAGGTTTTCAGGAATGACATTGCCAAAGGAGAAAATAAGAAAAAGTGCTTCCCAAACTCAAATATGCAGACACAGTCAGTGTCCAGGGTCCCTTGAGTGAACATAGCCTCCAGGGTCGGGCAGGTCAGGCGCGGAGATGCAGGCTGTAGAGAAAGGAAGGCCTAGCCCCTGTGGAGGCAGTTAGGCAAATGGCAGGTGCCCGGCGGGGTTGGGGGAAGGCTAGAAGTAAGTTTTCCTGGAAATGAAAGTGCTCATATTTTCAATGACAGAAATATGTATTATTTATTTATTTTTGTTGTTTGGTGGTATTGGGGATGGAACCCAAATCCTTTCATATGTTAGGCAAACGGTCTACCTCTGAGGCACACTTCCAGTCCCATGTTGTAGTTTTAGGATTTTTTTTTCCCCCAGTACCCCTTTTT
The DNA here is from genome assembly GCF_047511675.1 of Marmota flaviventris. NCBI lineage: Eukaryota > Metazoa > Chordata > Mammalia > Rodentia > Sciuridae > Marmota > Marmota flaviventris. Next base: position 14,090,187 of record NC_092514.1, on the reverse strand, counting down.
CTTTAATAAGCATGCATTACTATAAGATGGGGGAAAAGGGGAAGAAGCAGTTAAAGTAACATTAGAAGTTATCACTTTGGTTGCAGTTTTCAAAAAAGTGTAGATAGAGCCAGGGTAGCTCAGGGATACCTCTCATTTAGAAGCTGGCTTTCAGAGAAAATGTTGGGATGGTTGTCTGGCCTTTTTTGTGTGTCTGTAACTGAAATATCCTCAAGCTCAACAACAATAGACCTTTTCATTCATGGCCTGTGTCCTCACAGTGGTCTATCCATGTAGAGGCACGTGGCTCTCTAGCCCACACCCTGGAAGAAAGGTGCTCAGAAGTGCTCACTGAGAAGCACAGGGATGGGCAGATAGTTGGATCCATTTTTAGTTACTATTTTAACAAGTAAAATATAGGGAATATGATAGAATTAATGATTATAATATATAAAAGCAAAGGCAAGCTGGATGTAGTGGTGTATGCCTATAATCCCAGCAACTCAGGAGGCTGAAGCAGGAGAATAGCAAGTGAGACCAGTCTCATTAACTATTAAAAAGGACTGGAAATGTAGCTTAGTGGCAAAATATCCCTGGGTTCAATCTCCTATACTGAAAACAAACAAATAAAGCTAGGGCAACCCTGTCTTATGCATGTAATGACTTTTCCTTAAATAAATATAGTGAATCATTTCTGTTAAAATTAGTCACAGAATTATGCACTAATTTTCTGGGAGCATCTGCAGTGGGAAATGGAATGATGTATGATTTTCATTCTCTTTCTGACTCATTCCTGGGTAGTCAGATGTATGGCTTATAAGAAGACCTACTGCTTCTGTAAGTATTAAGAATTATAAAGCCGTTTTCATTTTGAGAAAAAATATTTTAGATTAAGCCTTCTTTTTCCCCAGTTTGATGGGACCTCAAGGAGGTTGAAGTCACACTGGTACAGTAATGGAAGAGCCTGCTAAGTACAAACACTTGGGATTGGAAAGTAATTATGTTTTACCGGTTGATTTTACATAGTCCTTTGAAATGACACAGACTACAGTATGCATTTCCTGTTGCTGGCCAGGGTGGCTTTGTTCTCTCTTGTGATGTTATTATCATTACCATCAACTTCAAGGTCTCATTGTCCCTCTACAGGAAGAACGCCTCAGACGGGGTGATGACCTCAGATTACAGATGGCCCTAGAAGAAAGCCGAAGAGACACAGTCAAAGTTCCAAAAAAAAAAGAGGTAAAAGCTTGCTGGGAGATAAATATTTGAGATGTGCAAGTTGTTGCCCTAAATATCCCTGAACCCTGCAGGTGAGTGGGACGCACAGTGGGTTCTCCAGATTCCACAAATAACCTGCATGTCTGTGGCAGGCAAGAGCAAAGTAAGAGATACTGAAAAATACCCAAATTAAGAGAAGACATTTAGTGTCCCAGTGCCTGAGTACTCTCATCTATAAAATGAGGATGACAATGGTGCCTGCCTCCTGAAGTTAAGGTAGCTGTTAAATTAATTTAATGGCAGTACTTTGGGGCACTCCTGGGCCAGGATAAGCCCTGGAGTAGTACTGGTCTCCATCATTGCCACTATGATGGTCTGTGCCAGGCTTCCACACTTTGACATAGAGATGACCAGGACATGGCTTTGCTTTTGACAAGCTCATCATCAATGTTGTCCAGTAAGGATACAGACCCCACCACTGCCACCACAAGGATGGGGGCTCTAGTGGCCTTCCCTGTCATAACAGGGATGGGGATGATGGATGTGGTACTCATGGGAGTGGGGGGAGCATCCCCTCCCCCCAGGAGAGAGCGTCATTGGGCCAGAGTGGTGGCTGGCAACTGAGACGCAAGTTGAGCAGAGAGGGATGTTATTCTTGGGGTAGGTCAAAGCCCTGGAAAAAGCCAGTGCCATCTTGGGGGGAAGTTTTCAGAGCCCCTAGGACCCTGAAAGCCTGTGAGGAATTTGGCAAACAGGAAATAGTTTGGTGTGTCTGGAACCGAGCTGTCCTAGGAAGTAGTAATATTGAAGAGCTGGTGAGGATGGGGCAGGAGAGGAAATGGCTTAATTTCCCAATCCTGCTGGGCCCCTCTTGAAGGGGCTCTACTGTATATAGTAAGAGGGACTGGTGAGATTTATGGCTAATGCATGGGTACTTGATGTGACTGTAACAAAATAAAACTGTCCCCTTCTTTTTGTCTCAAAAGCACGGCTCCCACCCACCGCAGACCACGCTGTTGGATTTAATGGATGCTCTCCCCAGTTCAGGCCCTGTTGCCCAGAAAGCAGAGCCCTGGGGCCCAGCAGCCTCTGCTAACCAGACCAACCCCTGGGGTGGTTCGGCGGCTCCCTCGAGCACTTCGGACCCCTGGCCATCATTTGGTAAAGACTCCATCCTTGGTCTCCTGTGTTTGCCTGCTGGATGGGTGAGGGGAACAGGCAGGGCTTTGTGCTGTCTTTCACCTGTCCCAGTCCATTGTGGTGGGGGTACAGGCTGTACAGTTCCTAGCAGTGATGCCCAGGAAGCCCTTGCCCTCTTCCCTGGGGATCAAGGCACTGCACTCTTTCTTGGTGTTTTGAATGGTTTTCTGCTTGGGTACAAGAAATGCTGGCTTCTTCCCTGCCTCACACACACTAGAAGTGACTTGTCCCTACTGTGGGACACATATCAGCTCTCTCTGCTTCAGAATCACACCTAGCACCCAGCTTAAGAAGCAGCAATACAGAGCATGAACCATCTAGATCAAGTTGCTGTAAGTAAAACTGCTGCTAATGAAGAGGGGATACATTTGCTATAGCTCTTACTTGTTATTTAAGGGAATAGTGAATCAATATAATAGAGTAAGTGAATTTCTAAGTTTTTGCTTAATGTTAAGTATAAGAGAATATCTGGCAGGAGATTTTAAACAGGAACATGACAGATTTAGTTTGCTCTCGGTGATGATTCTGGCACATGAATTTTTTAATTGCTGGGCAGGGGCTTGGCCTTGCAGGCTTCAAGGGGGTTTCCTAGCCTGGTGTTCTGGGAACTTCCTGGTGCTCTGAACTGTGCTGGCCACAGCTGATCTGGGGGCTTTCTTTCTAGGAACCCTGAACTGCATATTTTGTGGCATCTTGCCTGTATCTCTTGAGAGTCCTTGTTTTCCCAAACTAGAACCATCTTTTGTATTCAGCTCAGTTCCCTGGATGTTTGCTAAAGTGTGCCAAGTGCCAGGCTCTGTCTTGCCATGTGACGACCCTGAGACGAACAGGTAATGAATGGTCCCTTCTTTCAGGTTCCAGTCAGGTACGGGTAGAATGGAAACACAGCAGAAGAGCTGTTCTGTGGAGTCAGGCTTCCACAGAGGTTTTTTGAGGGCATTCAGGGGTGGGAGGCATCCCAGAAGGCCTGAGGGTGTGCAGCAGCAAAGATCTTGGAGGAGGGCTGTTTCCAAGAGTCTCCAGTAAAGAACAGGTGACAGGTGGTAAGAGACAGCTGTTTTCTGTTCATCAGAAGGCCCGGGGCGAGGTATGTTAGAGTCTTACAGGTGCAGGAACCTATGCTGTGTGAAGTGGGCAGCAGGGGAGGTTTGAGGGGAGAGGGGGGCATCTAGGTCACTCAGACCTCAGCCTTGCTGAGTGCTTGAATTTGGTCCAGAAGGTGGTGTCAGCCCTTTGGCATTGCTGTTGGTCCTGGTGACCACACAGAGCCCCACACCCACTTTGGTAGGCAGAATTATCCAGAGTTCTCACTCACTGAACCAATTCCAGGGTTGCTTAGAAGTTGGTTTTCACAGTCCGTGGCCTGTGTGCTTGTGCACTAGGGAGCCTGTGGTGGTTGTGGTCTTGCTGAGCACACATGACAGTGTGAGGCAGGTCAGCTGGAGCTATACACAATGTGTCCCAGGGACAGTAGGCCCTTCCAGAGAGTTTCTTTGACTTTCTTTATTAATTTGAAAAATGATTCTTCTGTCAAACAATGGCCACTTTGTCATGGATGGGATGTTTTGGGGAAAGACTGTGTAGTATCTTTCAGGGTTGTGTGATGGCTCATTGAGGAGGAGCTTATCGGCCTGGAAGAAAGTACGGCGACCAAGAGCCAGGGAGGTTGAGGAAGGTTGCACTCCATGGTGGTGGAGTAGGAGGGAGACTTGGCTTTCACACTTTACTTGTGCATTCTGTTGATTTGTTTACCAGGGATGAGTTCTACTGGTCGGGGGAGACAGAACAATAGTAATTTTTAAAGGACCAATTTATGTCGTGTCCTTTTGTTGGCTGGTGAAGAGGTCTGGGTCCTGGACTGGATCCTTGAGGTCCAACTGTGGAGTCTCCCTGGTGGGTGTGGACAGTACCACCTCCAGGGTGGGAAGCTAGAAGAATGTCAGGCTGCCATATGCTGGAGGAGGACGGGCCACTGAGGAGAGGCACTGAGTATCCTGTGGGAATGTACCTGGGGCTTGCTTTTCAGTTTCTAAAAAAGAGAGATAAAATTCACCATTTAAATCATTTTAAAGTAGACAACCCAGTAGCTTTTAATACACTCACAATGTTGTATACTTACCACTACTCTCTAATTCTAGAATGTTCATATCACCAGAAAGAAACCTCATATCCAGCCTCTGTCAGCCAGCAAACTGGTTTCTGTCTTTATGGATTTGCCTCTTCTGGACATTTCATATGAATAGAATCATACAACATGTGCTCTTTTGTGACTTGCTTCTTTTATTTAGCATGCTTTTGAAGTTCATCCATGTTGTAGCAGATGGTAGTTCTTTATTCCTTTTTGTGGTTGAATAATATTCCATGGGATGACTGTGCCACTTTTTGTTGAACCATTCAGGAACTGATGGATATTTGGGCTGCTTCTGCTTTCTGGTAATTGTGAATCCAGATTTGAAAGAGAAGATTGAAATCCAAAATTTTGGAATCTATTAATATTTCAATGTTGTCAGTGATTTTAAAAAATCAGCTGGTTGGTTAATCAAAATCTCTCTGAGTATGGCCTCATGGGGCTTTTGTCTGCTTGTTTGCCATTTCTTGCTACTTGCCCACTCAGGGCCTTCTTGGTTCTGATATACTTGGCATTCTAACCAGTGACTGGAAAAGGAAACAGACCATCAAAGCCCAGAAAGGCTATTCATTTCTCCAGGGTCCCACAGTAAATTAGATGCAGGCTAAATGCTTATGGTATCACATCCTGGCCCTATCACCTCATCCTGGATTGCCACAAAGTCCTTCTGTGGCCCTGGCATGTCCTGGAAAAGTCACCCCCAATTCCAGCATCAAGAGAGAGCCATGGTTAGAATGTGAGCTTATTTGCTTCCTGTTTTTTTTTTTTCTGGTATTATGTTTTTACACAGCTGAGGCCATGTTGTCAGTATGATTTTGCATGTGTGCGTGTATATATTTATGCACACATGTATTTTTCTACAGCTTGTGCTGTGTGTCGTGAGCATTTCCAGGCCTTTAGAAAAATCCAAATAATGTGGCACTAATAAGGCATTTCATAGCTGTGCCATCATTCTCTCAGTGTTGTGCAGAGCCGGTTTTACAGTCCCAACTCTCTGCTTTCAACAGGAAAAGATGCTATAACACAGCATTCTTGGAGGACTTCTCAGAGGCAGTGCTACCGGAGCAGAACAGCCTCAGCCAGCTCCAGGTTCAGGGCTGCATGTTCTCAGGCACTTTGCTCCTTATGCCATCTCCCCAGCTCCAGAGCAGAAGTGTGGTTGGATTTACCATTCACCTTCTGGTAAAATCCAATCGTGTGCCTTTTCATGGCCACCCCTCAGTCCTGAGATGCATTCATAAATTAGAAAGATTAGATTCTTGTTCCCATAGCACTGTGAGCCGCACCCTCAGCATGAAAGAAACACTTTTAAAATCACCACTTGTCCATCTTTTTTTTTGTTTTTCCTTTCCTTTGCTGTACTAGGGATCAAAACCAGAGCCTCGTGTATGCCAGGCAGGCACTGTACCACTGAGCTAGCTCCCTGGCCCCTTCAAAGCCACCATTTGTAGTTGGCCCTGTCATTACCAGTTTTTTCCAAAAGCAGTACAGGGGGCTGCTGGGCCAAGTGGCCTTGGGAGGAAATGCTAATGGCCAAGAGGAGGGAAATTGGAGCCTGCCAGGTCAGCAGGGCACTTCCTCCTTTCTTCTAGACACACAAAGCAGCCACCTGGTCTGAGGAGGCCTCACAGCCTGGTGATTCAGAAGGCTTGGCCAGCCCGGGCCTCCTCTCTGCCCACCATCCTGACTAGGACAGAGCCCTGTCTTCCGCCCCAGCAGCAGCAGGTGGTGCTGCTGGCTTCTTGGTGACCTCTGCATGGCTATAACTGCCTCCCTGTGCACATGAATATTCATCTGCGAGATGCACCGGGCTGGTGGGATGTTGCTCCTGTGAATGGACCCCACAGAGGAGGAGGCCGGAAACAGCTTGATCTTTCAGACCTGTGTTCCATCCTCCTTTCATTCACTGGAGCTTTCAACAAGCATTTATTTATTGGGTGTGTGGCATTGCCTGAACCCCATGGAGGCTGTGAGGCTGAGAGCACAGAGGAGCCTTGCAATGGCTCTACTGTCCATTCATGGAGGAGGAGCCTCCCCAAGCCAGCAGTGTTCCCTGGGGACCAGCTGAACCCTGGCCTCCATGCTGGCTGCTTTCCCTTGGAAGGAGGAGGGTGTGTTATCTGTCCCCTTGCCACCTTTGAAGAAAGTCTGTCTGGCCACAGAACCATTTACCTGTGTCAACTGTACTTTGTTCATTTTGTATAAATTCAACCCAGAAACTTTCATAGAATTCAGTATTTCTGTGTCTCTTGTGTCATTTGCAGAATGGAAGCCTGATAGAGCTCATCCAGGCTAAGCAGCTTATCCATGGTGATCTGGTGATTTGGGGGTGGCCAGGATCTGAACTGAGCACATATATCATTCTGTGTCTGAAACCCTCTGACTTATGACAGACTTTGTTCCTGCAAGCAGTGGAGTGGGAGTTCCTTCTGAGGCTGAGCTTGTTGAATTCAACAGTATGCATTGCACAGGTTACTGAACCTTAAAATTTGGCCATTTCAGCAGTAGGTTCTAAAGCAGACCGAGCCATGAGAACTAACTGCAAGTGTCAGAGGAGGCTCTAGAAAAATTACAACGTGGACTGCATGGCAGAGTGGGCCCTCCACGTGGAAGCCTTGCCTCTGAGTCCAGGTGGGCAGGGGCTCCACATCCTGCTGACTCATGGAGAGAGCACAACGTCCTTTTGGTGCAGCTATGCGTCATAGCATTCAGGGTGGAAAGAGTTTTTCTAGAAATGTTAAAACACTTTGTTTTAACTCTTAAAGATACAAGCCTATCAGTTTGGGGGAAACTGTATGTTCATATCATCATTGTGCAAGAGTGTGTCCAGATGGAAAAAAAAAAAATCCTACTTTTGCACATGCATACCTGCTGAGGGCTCAAGGTGGAACTAAGGGCCCAGGCTGGTGGGCATGGCCTAGGAGAGTTGCAAGGCCAGTCTGGGCCTAGCAACAGTCTGGGTCCCTCACTGCTTAATCTTTGTCTCATTGTCTGCCTGGAAAACTTCTGTTTATTCTTGAAGATGTGGCTTAGGTGTTCCTCCCCAGGAAGACAGGGTCACCTTGTCTTCTGGCCCGCTTCTGTCCTGTTCACTGGTTACGGGCTGCCCAGGGTCTGCAGGCTGGTGCAATGGCTTGTGTCTGTTATTTCTCTCACAGACAGGACTGTCCTGGGGCTGGGCTGGGGCTGGGGTTGGGGAATGCTGAACAAATATGGCTTGAATAGAACAGTTCACTATTTGGGGAGGGGACTAAAATCCCCCAAAAGATTCTCGAGGACAGCCATGGTTGAGAAACACTGGTTTAGTGCCCCCAAGCACCATGTTAGTGAACGTCACTCAATCTGAGACCTTTGTTAACTCCCCATTTAGACTGCCAGGACAGAGATGAGGAGCAGCTCTCATCAGGTATATAATCAGAACCTGCTAGAAGTAGTCACTGTTGGTCACTGAGGGTTAGAGCAGATGAACTGCTGAGACCCTGACTTTTCTCAGTTCTTTGTTATTTCCCTCCAAATCTTGATAGACCTGGTGTTCACACAGTTCTGAGTGTATGCAAAGCAGCCCCAGCCCCTGTTCTTGTGGAGTGCACATTCTAAGGCAGACAGTAGCACCCTTCTCTAAGCAGGAATGAGTGTTGGGGTGGGGATATAGCTCTGTGGTAGAGCTCTTGCCTAGCATGAATGAGGTCCTGGGTTCCATCCTCAGTACTGAACATATACACACAAAAAGAGGGCTCCAAATGTTTAGGGTGGCATGTGATGGGATGGCATGGAGGCTGCGTGGTGGTGCCCTGCCTTCCTTGCCAGTTACCCACTTGGTATGTGTCAGGAGAGGCAGTCAGCTTTAGGAGACAGGAGCCAGGTGGCTGTGTCTTCAGGCCGTCATGCTCATCCAGATTCAGATCCGCTTGACTCCGCTGTCCCCCAAAACCCACTTTTCTCCTCTGCCCATATGTGGCCTTAGGAGCTCAAGTTCTGCTCTGCTGCAAGCATAGTGGCCATCTTGAGTGCCCTCTTGGCCACACAGCATAGAAAATAAAGATCTCTCTGCAGCTCATGTACTACTTACGGGATTGGGGTTAACTTGAGCCCCCAAGAACCCTCCCCAGTTGCCAGTGTAGTGTGTCTTCCCCTCAGACTGGGAGTAGGTGAGGGAAAGTTCTCCCAAGGATTATTAGGGTCTCCTCACAGGAGATGAGGGTGTGGGGGCTAGAAGTAATCTGGGCACATCCCCTGACAGGCAAGAATAAGGGAAGGACAGCAACTGTCTGGTTGCACAGGGGATGTGCCCAGTGTGGTCAGGGCTGCAGGGGCAGCTGAGGCTCTCACCTATGATCTCCATTGGCAGCCCAGCTGAGAGAATGTGGGGCTCACAGCAGGCTCTCTCCTGCTCCTGTGGTTCTTTAGGTGCCGGTGAGCAGTGAAGAGGAGCAAGTCGTGCTGATGTTCCCATGGCTCACAGGTGGCATTCTTTGTCCTCTCCGTTGTATCACAGGCAGTTCTGAAGACACTTCACACAGCTCTTCTGGCTTGCATCCCAACTCTCTCCTCAGTGAGCCCTTTCTACCACATTACCTCTCTCCAGTCAGTAAGGAGAGCCACGGTAGAGCTAGTTGCCTTCTTTGGGAGTAGAGTGAGGGCCAGTCCCATCAGTGTGGTTCCAGCAAGGGCCAGATTCAGTTTCCTGAAAAGGTGTTCATTATGTGAGGCAGAAGTGGACTTTGGAGAGCAATTTCAGCCCTGGGGGAGGTGGTTCTGCATGAGATGCTGGAAGACTTTTTTGTGAAGGTTCAGAAGGAACTTCTAGGGGGGAAACAGGTGTTTCTGGAGCCTCTGGAAAAGGTGATGGGCCCTAGGGCAGGAGCAAGTGAAGCAGGAGTTGTCAGGCAATGAAAAAATGAAAGTTGACCATGGAGTGTTGGGAGGGAAGCTTGCAGATGGAGGTACCCTCCCCTTGGCTGTCTCAAGCTCCTGGGTGTGGTCACGACAGCAAGCCTGGGGAGGAGTGAAGGCAGCATTCTCTTCCTCACTCTCCTTGCACTACTCCGTGGTTTGCCAGTTGATCCAGCCAAAAGTTAAAGAGGCAGTAGGACAGTGTCTTGGGATGGTTTCATAGGCCCAGAGAAAAGCCCCTTGGCATTTTAGAAACTTGAAAACTTGGTAAGATGATTAGTAGTGGGTTCATCTTCATGAAAGCCAGGGAGTCTCTTTGCCATGCAGGAGCAGTAATGCTAGGGCTGATAAGGGGCATGTGTAGAGATGGGAGTTCAGGGAGCTCTCTGAGCTCAGGGGAATATTTCCCTGCTCCTAACACGGGGTGTAGTCTGTGCCTTCTTCTGTTGGCCCTCCCTGAGCCTCAGCTTAGCCAGGTTGTCACAGGCTGGAGTTGCCCTTTACTCCAAGAAGTTCACAGTTGATCGGAGGCCCATAGGTAAATGAGTAGATTTGGTGCTCTGTGATAGTCTAAAAGAAGGAGGTGGAAGATTCCGGAGAAGTCAGGAACACAGGAAGAGAAGGTAGAAGGTGAAGGGCGAGGGAAGACAGAAGAGCAGGCAGAGAGCTGCCTTTATTATCTTGGGGAGCAGTGGGACTGGGGCAGGCGGTGGAGGAAATGAGGATGTCTTAACTTGCATCTGTTTGGAGTTCCATAAGAGATCATGTTTGAGAAGATAATAACTGAGGCTTTCAAGAATTATGGAAAGGGCTACTCAGATTCAGAAAGCCTATTGGATACCCACCTAGCCTTATCATTGGAAACTGTAAGGAAAGAGAGTACCTAAGTTACCCAGAGAGTTGGCCATCTAGTAGGAAGGAGCATAGTTAAATAACAGCCAGACCATGACAGACACAGAGGACAGTGGAAGTGTCTTCAGTGTGTTTGAATAAAAACACTGTTTACCTAGACATCCATTCCTAGCAAAATCATTGTTCTGAGGATGGTAGTGAAAAAGGCCATTTCTATTTGGAAACAGTTACAAAAAAGTCAGCCTCCAGAATTCTGTATTCGATGAAGGTGAAATGATGGCACCTCCTGGTGACAGAACTCTAAGAAAATTTAGAGTAAATTTCCTACCCTTAGCACAGAGACTCTGAGGAGAGTTCTTCAGGCTAACAGGAAAAAAACAAAAACAACAACAAAAAAAAACAACCAGATTAGAAACTCAGATCTTCAGGATAGAATGAAGAGTGTTGGAAACGGGAAATAATGCAGGAGAATATTTCAAAAGTAATAAAAAAATGTGCTGGAAACAGCACACCTGTAATCCCAGCTTCTCAGGAGGCTGGGCAGGAAGATCACAAATTTGAGGCCAGCCTGGGAAACTTGGCAAAACCCTGTCTGAAAATAAAAAGGGAATATAGCTCAGTGGTTGGGCACCACTAGGTTCAATCCCCAGTTCCACTCCCTCACCCCCAAATTGTAGCCGGCACAGTGACACATACCTATAATCTCAGCTACTAGGGAGACTGAAGCAGGAGGTTTACAGCCCCAACAATTTAGCAGGATCCTGTCTCAAAAGGGCTGGGGATGTAGTTCAGTGGTAAAGTATACCTGGGTTCAATCTGCAGTTCCAAAAATAAAGTCAGTACAGTAAAAACAAAAAAAAAATTTTTGAGTGGCACATCTTATAAATTGATGAATTTGTTGTTCCCCATAATTGGCGAATACATATTTTTTGTAGTTATATGCAAGATAACTTGCAAAAAAAAAAAAAGCTAGCTTCAACAAATTTTTGAAAATTGGGATCATGTAAGAAACATTTTTTGATCACAAAGCACTTACATGTTAAAAATTTATAACAAAAAGATAAGTATAGAAAACACCATGTGCTTGAAATTTTAAAAACACTTGTAATTCTTTTTTTTGAGAAAACTTTATTAACACTGTTCCCCAAATATTAAATTTATACTTCTACTCTACTGATTTTCCTTTCATTAGTCTATTTATTTATTTTTGATTGGTTCTTTCTACTTATACATAAAGGTGCAATTTTCTGTTATATTTATATATGCATATAGCATGATTTTTAAAAACGCACCCCACATTTCCTCCCCTTTTCCATCTCTCCTTTCTTCCTCTCAGTTTTCTATTTTACTGACCTTCCCTATGTCTTTATGATATCTGATCTTCCCCTCCTGCTTTCCTTTATGTTGCTCTAGCTTCCACACATGAGAGAACATTTGAGCCTTGATTTTCTGAGGTTGGCTTATTTCACTTAGCATGATGCTCTCCATTTCCATCCACTTACCAGCAAATGCCATAATTTCATTCTTTCTTTGGCTGAGTAAAACTCCATTGTGTATATACAACCACATTTTTTGCAATACATTCATCTACTGTTAGGCATCTGGGTTGATTCCATAATTTGATTATTGTGATGTGCTGCTATATACATTGAGGGGGCTGTATTGCTATAGTATGCTGATTTTAGTTCTTTTGGGTAAATACCAAGGAGTGGAACAGCTGGGTTAGATGGTGGTTCTATTCCTGTTTTTTTGAGGAACCTCCATACTGCTTTCCAGAATGGTTGTACTAGTCTGCGGTCCCATCAGCAGTGTATGAGTGTACTTTTCTTTTGAGATCCACCAGAATTTATTACTGTCTGGTGTTCTTGATGATTGTCATTCTGACTGCAGTGAGATGAAATCTTAAACACTTCTACATTTTTGACTGAAAGAAGAAACTGTAATGAAAATCAGAAATATTTAGAACCAAATAATTTATATATTTTCATAACAATTTTGGGGACAGTTTAAGAATTAACAAGAGAAAAAAATTACATCTTTAAGTGTTCACATTAATAATAAAGAAAGTTGCAAAATAAATGAGGATATAGTGACATTGCACCAAAATAAAGCAGAAGGAAGGGGGCTTCAAAGAGAAGAACAGAAATTAATGAAATAGATCATAAACACATAATAGTATCCAGAAATGAGTTGGCAATTGAAGAGTAATAAAATAGGTCAATCTCTGGTAGGATTAATTTTATAAAAATAGAAAAGGCACAAACAGGAATGAAACAACATAACTGCCACTGCCAAAAGTTAATACATAGCAGGAGTCTATCCGATCCAACTCTGTGCTTACAAATCAAAAAACTTAGATATGGATAAAATAGAAAACGTGGCAGAACAGACTGAAGAATAATAGAAAACCTATAAGTAGAAAATAGTCCTATCATCAAGAAAGTAATTGAATCAGTACTTAAAACCCACATCCCCAGATTTAACCAGAGAGCTGTATCTAACATCATGAGAGAACAGGAAAATAAGGAATGTTCCTGCTCATTTTATGAGACTAGCATAACCTTAACAAAACCAGACAAAGACAGTAGTGTGAGAACAAACATTTTAGTCCACTTTCACTTATGAATATTGATGCACAAATTCTAAGGAAAGATTGTGAAACCAGAAAAATGTACAAAAAGATGAAGTATATCATGAAAAACTTGGTTTGTAAGAACTGAGTCAACACTGAGTGTGGTGGTACACACCTCTAATTGGGAGGCTGAGACAGGAGGATTGCAAATTCAAGGACAGCCTCAGCAAATTAGGGAGGCCTTAAGCAATTTAGCAAGACCCTGTCTCAAATAATCAGAAAAGGGTTGCAGTGTGGCTCAATGGTTAAGTGCCCCTGAGTGCTATCCCTGGTACCCAAAAAAGAATTGAGTCATCAGAAAACTTACTGATATTCCATATTAGCAGATTAAAAAAGAAAAATCATGTGATGATCTTAAAAGAAGCAGAAACAATGTAACAACATTTTATTAGCTATTCATTGAAAAATTCTTGGCAAACGGAACATTGGGGAGCTTCACAACTTGATTAAGCACTTCTAAAAGGAGAAAAAACTATAACAAACATTATACTTAATGCCAAAATGTTGAAATTGATCCTGTAAGATCAAGAGTAAGACCAAGGATATCAGGGATCTGCCCCTCTACTTTATGTTGTAACTTTGTAACTGGTGGTTTCTACTCAGTGCAGTAAAACAAAGAGAAAATTTGTAAAGGACAAGAAAGAAGGTGCTAGACAGTCAAAATTTGCAGGTAATATAAAAAATTTGGTAGATAATTAGGTTAAATTATTAGAATTATTAGAGTTAGAAATTAAAATGGCTTATAAAATTGTTAGAGTTCAGCAAGATTGCTAGATTCAAGGACAAAATTTTAAAAGAGATTACTTCCCAGGGATGATACCAAGTTCCTAGAAATAAATCTTACAAAGATCATATAAACCCCTTATGGAGATAGAGGATAAAAATTTAAAAAAATTAAGTTTCATGAAAAGATATTAAAGATTTAAGTAAACAAATCAATCCTGTGATCTTTTTTTTTTTTTAAAAAAAAACCTTTATTATTATAACACTTCTCCCCAAATTGATCTGTAATTCAGTGCAATTCTGGTCAAAGTCCCAAGCAGATTTTAATCCATGTTGCTGGGATGAGTCAATAAAGCAAAGGAAGGTAGAGGAAAGACTTGAACAAGCACCTTATTAGAGGACTCGTGAATGACACATGAACATATGGATGGATGCACAACTTCATGAAGCGATAAAGAAGCGCAAATCAAAACCACCTTAAGGGCTTGGGATGTAGCTCAGTTTGGGAGAGCACTTTCCTAGTATGCTCGAGGTCCTGGATTCAGTCCCCAGCACCAGCACCACAGAACAAACAGAAAACCCTACTATAAAATATTTCTCATCTACCAGATTAACACAAATGAAAAAGTAAGATGATAAGCACCAGAGAGGCTATGAGGCAACTGCCAGGGCAACGAGACTTGCATTCCCTGATGAGGGGTGTAGATTTGAACAACCATTGTGGAGGTGCCTTCAGCATTACCAAGTGAAGGAGAAGGGACCTGTGGCCCCACAGTCATCGTGTATGCACCTGTTCCAGAGGATGTGAATGAGAACCAAAACAAAATGAGCCAGTGGCTTTATTAACAGAATTATTAACTGTGGCTTTTTTTTTTTTTTTTAAAGAAAGGGATACTACACAGCACTCAGATGACAAATCCCAGCTACACCTCAACACAGATAAATGTCCTAAATGTGGAATGAACAAAAGCCAGCCACGAAAAAGCATAATCAATTTCTATTTATATAAAGTTTAGAAAGTAGGCACAATTAAGCAGCATAGCATTTAAAAGTATCCCTAATTATAAACTAGAAGGGAAAGAGAGTGGCTAATACACAGTTCACAGTGAGTGAGGTGTGGGTGTAATGCTTTGGTGACAGCAGTGTCTGAATGTTTGTCGTGGTGTTCCAGTATAAGGGGACGCTGGGTCTAGTTCACATGTGTGCTTGCATGGTGGCTGCACGACAGGACTGATGCTGAGCATTAGATGCATGCCGGGCACTTGTGACCCATTAAATCAGTTTTGTCACTCACAATCTGAAAATGTCTAATGGCTTAAGCTGGTGGTATCTCGCTGTTTTGTTGTTCCTCTTAATTCAGTATTCATACCTTTTAGGAAGCAGAAACCACTCAAAGCACTGGGAGAGGATACCTTCAGGTGCCTTTGGAGAGGCAGGACAGAGTGGGTGGCTCTGGGGCTCTTTGACTGAAGGGGAGCCTGGGTTCTGGGGAGACAGGCTCCTGTGGTTCCCCATAGTCTGTTGAGATTGGCATTGTCTCAGAGAGCCCCTTGCTTGCCCCCATGTGGCAAGAGAATGTGCAGAGAATCTCTCAGCTGTTTCCTCTCCAATCCTTACCAGAGGGTCTGTCCTAGATTTCCCCACCCAGCACTTTCTCTCTCCAGGTGCTGGGCCCTGGCCGCCAGCCTGGCTAGTCTGAGAGAGCACCCTTTTGGTGGCTACCTCACCTGGCACAGGGCACTGACCCAGTTGTGGCCCACAGTATCCTTTTCCACTTAACCCCAGCTGCTCAGAACTTTCTGAAGGTATCTCTGAGTTCTGACCCCACCTTTTTACAGGTGCCAAGCCAGCTGCCTCTGTGGACCCGTGGGGAGTGCCCACCACAGCCAGCACACAAACAGTCCCCAAGACCTCAGATCCCTGGGCAGCTCCGCAACAGCCTGCCCCCAATGCTGGGAAAACAACAGATGCCTGGGGTGTAGCCTCAGCTACCAAGCCCATACCTGCTTCGGGTGAGCGCCTCCCTGCTCGAGCTCTGAAAGCCTCCACCCAGCAGCTCCATCTGGCTCCTTGGCAGCTGCCCATTGGTTTGCTGCATTTGCTTCTCTGCTTGCCTTACACTGACCTCGGGTCCCGATCCCCAGATCCAAACACCCCAGTACGAATGAGAGTTCACAGGCCCCTCTCTGTGCTCCACAGCTTACTCCAGGTGTGCCACCCACGAGGGTGTTGAGAGGTCTGGACTGGTCCCAGCCATGGGTACTCTTGACCCTGGGCACTCCTTCAGGTCACTTCTACAGATCTGCATCCAGCGTCCAGCCACAGCTTAAATGTACCTTTGTCCTTATGTTTGGGGTAAGGACCATCGAGACAGTGGCAAGTGGACAGGCTCCCTTCTCCCTGCTGTCACCTTCCCAGCCAGGTGACTGGAGCCTATCTGCTGTCTTTAGCTCTTAGTTCTAGTTCTGCCCTGTGAGATAGGGTAAAGAGGGAGAAGCCCCCCTGGCCTTCCCATCCTCGGGATGTAAACTGGGTGACTGCAGTGCTGCAGGGTCTTGTGAAGTCCCCACAGTCACTGGCTTCTGTCCCCCCAGGATCCTTTGAGCTGTTCAGTAATTTCAATGGTACAATTAAAGACGACTTTTCTGAATTTGACAACCTCCGAACTTCAAAAAAATCAGGTAGGTAAAGGTGGTTTCTGTACTGTTCTGTGCATTTGACTAGCTTCATTATTGCAGAAATAATAGCTCTTGAAACCCAGCAACTTTATGCCTTTTCTCAGTACTTTGATCTTAAGAGCCTGAAGCTTGTAGTTTCATGAACTCATACATTGACGCTGGAAAGTCATGAGAGGTTGAGGTTTTTCTCAACTTTTCCTCAAGGTGAGTCCCGTGTTCTGTGTCTGGTTGCCTTTCTCCCAGGGCTGTGATCCATGTCGGCCAGAGCCCCAGGCTGCATGCAGGTGTTCACTCTGGCCTCCCTGCCAGGGTGGGCTCATCCCAGGTCTGATACATCTTGTTACCTTCCTTCCACCAACCTCCTGCTTCCTAGAGGTGTTTCCTTGGGTATAAATGGGGATGGTCTGTGTCTACTTCCCTCAGATGGCAGTTTCTGCCCAGGAGACCCTGATCCATTCCAGACCCAGCTGGGCTGGGAGGGCATGGGGGTTGAGCTTGGCTGGAAGCTGTAGTAGGGAAGTCCTGGGGTGTACTCTCATGTACCCTGTGTAGACTGAGGACAGAGCTAGGCAGCCTCTGTCCATCTTGGTCCTTATCTCCAAGCTCCATACAGCAACTTCTGTCCTTGGCTTTCCCCTTGTCCTTCCCACTTGCCCATCCTACTCCTTCCTACCCTTCTGAGCCTCTCCCTTCTGTTTAAGCCCCCCTTCAGCTGCAATCCCTGGCCTGATAAAAGGAACAGCAGCCCGATCCTATCCCCATCTTATCCTCTGCCCCTGGGCTCAGGGGCTCCCAGCCAAGGTCCAGAGGCAGCTTTAAAACCCTGCTGCTTGCCAGGCTTGGGGTGGGACATGCCTATATTCCCAGCAGCTTGAGAGGCTGAGGCAGGAGGATCACGAGTTCAAAGCCAACCCCAGCAAAAGTGAGGTGCAAAGCAACTCAGTGAGACCCTATCTCTAAATAAAATACAAAATAGGGCTGGGGATGGGGCTCAGTGGTCGAGTGCCCCTAGATTCAATCCCCGGTACCCAAAAAGCAAAACAAAAACAACCCTGCTGTTTTCACCTTTTTTCTTTTGCTACATTAAAACAACAAGATTGTGCTGGGTGTGGTGGCACATGCCTGTAATCCCAGTGGCTTGGGAGGCTGAGGCAGGAAGATTGTGAGTTCAAAGCCAGCCTCAGCAACTTAGGCTCTAAGCAATTCAGCAAGACCCTGTCTCTAAATAAATATTTTAAAAAGAGGGCTGGAGATGTGACTCAGTTGTTAAGCGCCCCTGGGTACAATCCATGCAGGTCATAGTGCAACCTAATCTGTCCTTGCCCACCCTCTCCCTCTGAGCTTCTGAAAAGGCAGCTTGGCCATTGTTAAGTGTTGACTTATAAATATTTGTTCCCAATTAGAGAAGTATTCCTATTGTAGAAAATTTGGAAAAGTTTATGAAAGAAAATGAAAATCATCTTTTTAAAATCATCTTTTTCTCAGCCACTATATTTCCCTCCAGTATCTTTCTGAACTCTTATTGGTCTTTTTTGTTCAGATCTGCTATCAGAGTTGAGTTCTGCCCCTGCTTTCCTGAGTTTTATGGAATAACCAATTGGAAACATTTTTTCATGACTTTAAAATGTATTAGAAATAGAAATAAAACATATACATATATGTATATATTTATATATGTTTTTGCCTCTATGGCTCAGCAATATTTTTAGTTATCAATTTGGGGGAGAAAATTTTAGGTTGAGTTCAAATTGTGCTAATGCAAATAATTCTGTGGTGAACACCTGTCTACTTAAGTCCTGGTTCACATTTTGCATTTTTTCCTTGGGCTGGATCCCTACAAGTGGGATGCCTGAGCATGACCATTTTGGAGAACCCAAGCCCTTGGGCAGCAAGCAGTCATGTCCTCTGGCCTGTCTCAGCACACCCTCTTCCGGCTGAATTTCAAAACATAGTTTATTTTCTTCTTGCTATCAAGAACATAATGTTTCACTGT
The DNA here is from genome assembly GCF_047511675.1 of Marmota flaviventris. Lineage (NCBI taxonomy): Eukaryota > Metazoa > Chordata > Mammalia > Rodentia > Sciuridae > Marmota > Marmota flaviventris. Next base: position 14,071,891 of record NC_092514.1, on the reverse strand, counting down.
AGAAAATTTAGAAAATGAAAATGTAACATGATATATTAAAAATTAAGTTATCTGGGCCTTATCACTAACCCCAAATAACATCTTAATATTTTTCGAGGATTGTGCTGTATGTACTTTTTTGTATCTTGCTTTTTCCACTTAACCATTTTGATAGTTTTCTTTGTTCCTCGTTATGTATCATTCTGTCCCTATTGGGTTATATGGATATGTGGTTTCTTTAACTGCCCGTGGCTGGCTGTCTCCATTTGGGGATGCTGGAAAGGGACTGCAGGGAACACAGCTGCATGTATCCTGGGAGTCAAGGCATTGGGCATTGATGCTTATGGGGGTGAGAGCATTAGGTGCATGGTCTTAGACCCCTACACTCATTTTGCCACTTGTGTCCCTGTCTTGCAGCTGAGTCTGTGGCCTCTCTGCCATCCCAGAACAATGGAACTGCAAGCCCTGACCCCTTTGAGTCTCAGCCCCTGACTGTTGCCTCAAGCAAGCCCAGCAGTGCCCGGAAAACACCCGAGTCTTTCCTGGGCCCCAACGCGGCCTTGGTGAACTTGGACTCACTGGTGACCAGGCCCGCCCCAGCGGCCCAGTCCCTCAACCCCTTCCTGGCCCCAGGTAGGCACATGTCTGGGCAATATCCAGCTGTTCTGCCTGAGAGTGGGTGTACTGCAGGTCTCTAAACCTGACTCTCCCACCTTGGGGACTCTTCCTGCTGTGCCCCACCTAGGGCTGCATGGCCTGTGGCCAGGAGGAAGTGGAACTCCAGAACCTGTGCTGTCTCCTCTCTCCAGGGCCACATGGGGTGGGGCATGGAAGCTGCTGTTTAAAGCAGGGAGAGTATGGGGGAAACGGCTCCTCCTCTTAGTTTAGAGCACTGAGCAGAAGCTCTTCCTACTCAGTGCCCCTGGCAGAGGACCCTCCGGCAGGGGCCATTATGAGGTCAGATAGAAGTAGGCAGGGTGCTGGGGCAAAGAACAACCAAAGTTTGCTGCACAGTATCCCTCCTTGAGGGGGAACTTAACTTGGCCCTCTAGTATAAGCCAGCCTTGGGATCCAGAGACCCTCACCACAGACCCTGGTGCAGGATTCTGCTCTCGTCCTCTTAGGGGCTCTGCATTAGTTGCAGAACAGGCTTCGAGCTGCTTCATCCAGCATCCAGGGTCACTGAGGTCTGGGCGATGGTCTCCCTAGCCTAGCCCCACCCTCTTTTCTCTTGTGGACCACATGCCCTTGGCTCCACTGAACTCTGTACTAGGACCCCTCATTACCTCCATGCTGTGATTCACCACTCCCTCAGCCTAGATCCTCGTTTCCTCCAGCACCTAGCTCAAATGACTTGCTCTTCTAGGAATTTCTTCCCTGCTGCACAGACTGACCTATACTTGGAGTTCCTGGGACCTACCCAGCTTGAGGTCCTCATGAATGAGGATGTGGTCACAGGGGAGGGTGGCCCCTTAGGTGAAGCTAGATTAGGACATGAGCTCCTCAGCCATCCTGGAGTGTCTCTCTGTCCAGAAAATCTCCTGTCCCCTTCTGCCAGGGAGCCCCTAGAGGCCTAGAGGAGCTGACCTTGTCCATCAGTTCTCTGAGAGCACCTTGTTGGGGCCTTGAGGCAGCTTGGCCATCTGAAACCCATCCAGGGTCTGGGAGCTTTCGACAAGATAGACAGGTTTGGGCAGCCCTATTGGAATCCAGGGCGATTCTCCAGGCCCATTATCCAGGCCATGCAGGTAGTCCTGGCTGTCATTTTTGTAGTTACATGGACCAGAGACATGGTCCTGGGCTCTACACTTAGTGAGGGTCTACTGCTCCGCAGTCTTTTGTTTTCTCTACCGTGAATCAGGGTTGACTTACAAAGCCCTCATTGCAGGCTCGAGGAGGAGGAGCTCATCTCCCCCAGTATGGGTCAGAGAGTAGCAGCCTTGTGTCCATGGTGGTGACTCAGGCTGTCCTTTGACAGGCATGCCTTCTGGACACAGCCAGGCTGGACACTCAGAGCTGGTAGTGCTATGTCTCTCAGCAAAGAATCACTAGATGTTTTGCTAGCAGCAGAAGAGACTTTCTGGTGTGAGGGAGGTTTGGGGACTTCAGCTTCTTGATGTCAGGACTTCCCTGAGCCTTCAGAGTGCCAGTGGACAGGGCCCACGGTGTCGTGTATTCACTGAAGGTCATGTGCTGCAGTTCCTGTACTGCTCCCCGCATCTCCCCACCACTCACCCTCCTCTCTCCCAGACATCTGTGGTCACAGCTGGGGAGACAGAATGAGGGAGCAGGCAGCTGTTTACTGCTGATGGTGTCCTGGGTGCCAGCCCTACAGAGGAGCTAGAATCTCTGAGCCTGGTGTGTCCTAGAAGTGCCTTGTTTAGCTTTGTGACCCCAGATAAGTCACAGCTTCTCACAGCTGTCGTCTTCTTACCCTGTGTGATTCCTGTGGTCATCGGATGTTTGTTAGTGCCTCCTTTGGACTCAGCCAGTACTGTAATGGGCATAGCAAGGAACAGAATACAAACCCTGACCTGGAGCTCAAAATCTAGACAAGAGCTGACTGTGGAGGGTGGCTGTGCTGGATAGTATTCTCCGAAAAGCTCAGTCCTTGTTCCTCTTGCTCTCTCTCCAGGTGCAGCTGCTGCCTCGGCCCCAGTCAACCCCTTCCAGGTGAACCAGCCCCAGCCGCTCACATTGAACCAGCTGCGGGGGAGCCCAGTCCTGGGGAGCAGCGCATCCTTTGGGCCTGGCTCAGGAGTAGAGCCCGTGGCTGTGGCCCCTATGACCTCAGCAGCCCCACATCCAGCTGTGGGGGCTGGTGGCTCCTCTTTGACATCACTGGGCCCTGCAGCGATGAACATGGTGGGCAGTGTGGGCATTCCCCCATCAGCAGCTCAGGCCACCGGCACAACCAACCCTTTCCTTCTCTAGTGCCCCAGGCTTCGACCTCCCTGAGTGAATGCCTGGAGTACCAATGTCAGAGGACTCGTAGCAGGGACTCTCGTTTGTGGGGTGGCGGCTGAGAGTGTGGAGTGTTAGGGCTTTTCAGTTCCAGCTTCCTGGTGAAGGGTTGTCCTATGGCCCTGACCCTTAGACTGAGCAGCACATAGCTGTCCACGCTGTGTGGGGTAGGCCTGCCCTTGCCGCCGCCTCCCAAGTGGTCAGCTCCCAAGCTCCTCTGAGGCCTTGGACAAGGAAGCAAAGTCATCAGTGTTGCTCTGGCCCCAGCCTCAGCCCAAGGGTCTCTGGCTTACTGCCTAGCCCCAAACTTGGGACAGTCGCCTCGTCTTTACTCCCACCCCGCAGCCCTAGGGGCACTGCAGGCTGTCCCCAAGGTGGATGGGATGAAGCACCCTTCCCATCCAACACTGACCTGTGGGAGAGTGGTTGTGCATATTTTTCTTTTTCTTTGACTCGTGTGTGAGTTCAAAGTAAATACCACCGTGGACAACTCTTGAATTAAATCCACTAGAGCAAGCTTTAAAACTAACCTGAGCATAACCCTGCCACGTGGCTCTATGCTTGTACACGTTTGCACATATTTTGTTTAGTACAGTTTCATATTTGAGTTTGCAGAATTATCTAATAGTCTTTTTTTGGCTAATATTTTTATAACGTGGTTCTTATTTAACTGTCTAGTTTTGATAGAATTTACCAGGTCAGGCTGACTTAAGATCTTGGCACGTGTCATTTTAGTGGTTTAAATCCTCTTATTTATGGTTTTAACTGTAAGAAAATTTAAAAAGGAAGAGATGTTTGGATGACAAAAATATGCCTTATGGAAAAACGAAAAGCAAATTCTTTATAGGGGAAAGTATGAAAATTTGATTACACAAAAAAGATGATGTTTATTTAAAAAAACAAAAAAACAAAAAAACCTCCAACAGCAACAAAAACTCACAGCCTCCAGTTGCCTTTTCCTTTCTCTATTTTGGTGATTTACAAAAACCAGTTGACTCTCAGCCTTTTTAAGGCTAGTTCATGAGAGAGGCTTTTATTTCTTAACAATATGCCATCTTGAAAATTGAAAAAAACTAACTTATGAATGTGACTCACCAGTTTTTACCAACTAATTCCTTTTTTAATTAATGTCATGCAGGGATTTAGGGACTTCTGTTTACAGTGGGAATCTGAAGTGGTGGAATTTCCCTTAGCCTTTTGTCCATGCTCTCCTCTGACTCGGTCTATGCTCAGGTTAACGACAGGATCGGGTCCCAGAGGTCCCTGGAGGATGGTCCCCAGGCTGAGACAGAGGCAGGGAACCAGGGCTGGCCCTGATCCATCTACCTGCCAGCTCTAGGCACAGGTTGCAGTTTGAGAAGTAATCGTCTCTTATTTTCGAGATGAAAAAAAAAAAAAAAATCATTCTCACATAGGATCGAGTTTTAACATGCACTAATATCTCCCACTCCCAACCTCCTGCTGTTCTTACCCCATCCACCACTGTAAAGAAAAGTATTAAGTCCCAGATTATAAATTAGAAAAGACTTGCTTTTCCCCAGGGAAGGGACAGTCCCCTGAATCCTGTGTCCTGGCAACTTGCCTGGCAGATATTTCTGAAATCGAGTCCCAGCTTGGACTTCTCACCCCCAGCTCTAAAGGCAGCCGACCACCTGCCAGCTCCTCTCTGTTCCAGGAAGAGATCCCACCTCAGCACCAGCATGGGAGGGATCCACAATGGTTTCTGGGCTGCCAGGAGGCCACTCGAGCTCTGAGTGAGGACTGCCTGCTTGGGCCACTCCTCCCAGAACTGGAGGCCTGAGGCCAGCCTTGGTGCATTTGCCGCCCAGGAAGGCAGGTGGCTGGGTTTCTCTTGCTTGGGGAGGGTGGGGGGCACCATGGGATGCCGAGGCAGGGCGCCTGCCCAGGATGGTGCTCTCCCTCAAAAGGTGCAGGGCCTGGGCCAGCGTATAGGGTGGTATACCAGACTGCTTGGGGTCAGTGATTCTTTTGTAATAGACAAGAGTCCTTCCTTATGTGACTGAGGCCCCAACCTAACAAGCCTCTGGGCCACCCAAGAGCAGCCCTCCCTCCGCCCAGCTCCTGTTACAGGTCATCCTGAGTGCACGTTGTCCCTGTTGCCCACTGCACTGATCATGAAGCCACCAGTTGCTGCCACGTGTGTTGCACACATGCTACTGTGCCCCCTCCTGATGAGCATCATGGTGGAGGAAGTCACCCAGCCATTTCCCTGTGGGCCGGTGGCTGGTTTTGAACTTGTGTTGACTGTTGATACTTATTTACTGTATAAATATAATTTATCATTTGTATCATGATGCGGTTTCTGGCTGTGTCCTTCTGCCTTCCATATTGTCCATCCTGTGCCACAGAGGGTTGGGCAGGCTAGGGAGCACATTCCTGCCCATAAACAGCCTGGCTTACCATCAATGAGGTTATCACCCAGCCCAAGTGTTCTTCGGGGGGAGGCCTGCCATCTTGGGGTGCAGTTAAGTGTGGTCTCAAGTCCTCTGCCCCTTCCTTTGCCTGCCCCTTTGCAGTGGTGTTCCAGTGGAGGCCTGTTTTGAAGGAGACGGCAGCAAGTGTGCCTTTTCCAAGGCCTGGCTTCCGTCTACCTTAGAGGCCTCCCAGAAGAAGCTGCTACCTCATCATTTGGGGTAGACTTGTTTTGAGCCCAGGGGAGTGGGGAACTGGTTTGGTTAATGTGTCATCAAATACTTTACTCTTTTTCCCATACATAGACCAGAAGGTTCCCTCCATCTCTGCATCCAGCTCAGAAGTCAAGGATCTCTGGGGGGTGGAGCACATTCTCCAGCAAGGCAGGACTGTCACTGTGCCCTCCCCGCTGTCAGCAGCAAATGGTGCAGCAGGGGTAAGTGACCATAGTAGGCTCCAGTTGGACACTGGCAGCTGCTGGTCCTTGGCAGTGACCTGTGAGGTCACCTGTCTAGAAGACAGGAAAGGACCTGATAAAGTTGTGTCTCTTTTGGCAGGGAGGTAGTAGGGGAAGAGTCTCCTGACCAGTTTCCTCCGTGACTCCAGGCTCTGTCCTCTAGGAATAGCCCATCCTTTTTGTACTCCGCCTGCTATAGCCAAGGTGGGCATCAGTGTGTGCTGCTGGGGGGCTTGGCTCCCTGCCTGCGGGTAGACATTCCTGGTCAAGACCTGTCATGTCAAAGGTAGTGTACCAGGCTCGTGGGTCTTGCTTGGCAGTGTTCTGAGCTCTCTGCTTCCCATCAGTTCCACATACAAATAATTGCATTATTTTGGTTAGAGAATTACTTTTGATCCTCCAGTGGTTGCATCTCCCAGTATGGTCTTCTCCTACACAGACTTGGAGTGGCCAGTGGGACATGAGAGCAGGCAAGAGGTAAGCAGGGCCTGCGTGTGGCTGGTCCTCATGGTATGACCTACTGGCAGCCTGGCTAGTGGGCTATGAGAAGTTCAAATGCGTGGAGAGGCCAAGTGGTGGAGAACTGAGGTGCTCTGGGCAGTGACCCCAGATAAGCTGTCAGATAATAGCACCTAGGAGTGAGCACAGTACCACTATGAACAACAATAATAAGTTGTCTTAAATTGTAGAGTTTGGGGGTAATTTGTTAACACAGCAATAGATTACAGGAGCATACGAAGTTCTTTCTCAGGAGCTGCCAAATCCCCTTGCTGCCCTTCCCCCTCTCTTCCCTCAACTTAATGGTAGTCCTCACGGGTCTATGGGATCACCATGGGAGGGCCACCCCCTCATCCAACTGAATGAAAGACTAGTTATTTTGTTCAAATGAGTAGTAATTTTTATTAGGAATTTATTATTCAGAGCAATTTTCAATCTTGCCTCCCCATTGGTTCTAGATACAGTCTCCTTTTTCAACATTTTGACCCAAAACTTGAGATTGTTTTTGTTCCCTTTCACTTCTGCTTGCTAAGTGGTCAGTTCTTTCCTGAGTACAAACATCATTGACAGCAGCTAGCTCCCACTGTATATTCTACTATCTGTCTCTGTCTCCTAGAGTTGTTGATTTGGCACAAACCGACTTTCATCTTGGGTGACATCATCTGCTTGTGTGGTATGAGTTTCCTGCTGTCCATCCAGTTATCTGTGCTCAGTTCCTGACTGCCCAATTGGTGCCCCTTAAAGTAGTTTTTGTTTTGGGTTACAACAGAAATCTACCCCTAATAGCAATTATCATGCCTAGGCTATGTAGGAACAAACACATCTCAAACTGCTTGAGGCTAAACACAATAAAAGTGTTTTTCTCACAAAATGCCCAACAGCTGGGAACTGTGAGATTCGTGTTTTTGTTTGTTTGCACCGGGGATTGAACCCACAGGCACTTAACTACTGAGCCACATCCCCAGCCCTTTTTTGTATTTTATTGAGACAGAGTCTCATTGAATTGCTTAGGGCCTCACTAAATTGCTGAGGTTTGCTTTGAAATAGCAATCTCCTGCCTTAGCCTCCAGAGCCACAGGTTACTACACGCAGCTCTCCTTCATGATGCTGCCATCTTCAACACATAGTTCAAAGGGCTCACTCTGTTGACAGGAACAAGAAGGATTACTCAGGCAGTTAAGTAGGTCAGACCTCTAAGAAGTGAGCATTTTTTTGGTCAGAACCACTTGTTTGGATCTACAAGGGGCCTGGGCAATGTCTTCCAAAGTGTGCCCAGGAGAAAATGGAAATGGTCTGGTGAGCACATCATTGTGACAGGAGTGAACCAAGGAGCCATATGCCTCAACTGCTCTTCGTGTAGATGGTTACTCATCCATCTTGCTTCCCATGTCCCAGGCACATATTCAAGCTGTCAATCTCCAAGTTCCCCATTGCATAGTTCTCAGTGACTAGCAGGGGCACAAAGGACTCTCCTAGCTGATGGTGATGTTCTTTGCCTCAGCACCGGGGTATGCATTTGTAAAAACTCAGATGTAGCACACTTAGGATTTATGTATTTTGTTGGATATAAATCTTCAAAAGAAAGAACAAAATGGGCTGGGGCTGTAGCTCAGTGGTAGAGCACTTGCCTAGCATGTGTGAGGCACTGGGTTTGATCCTCAGCACCACATAAAAAAATAAAATAAAGGTATTGTGTCAACTAAAAATTTTTTTTAAGAAAGAAAGAACAAGGGCTGGGGCTGTAGCTTAGTGGTAAATTGCCTGCCTCCTATGTGTGAGGTACTGGGTTCAATCCTCAGCAACACATAAAAATAAATTAAGATACTGTGTGTTCATCAATAACCAAATAAACATTTTAAAAAGAAAGAACAATATTGAACTCTAGTTAATGATAAGCATGCTAAAATAGAAAGCAGCTGGTATACTGAAGTCTGCAGTTTATTTTGAAGTACACTAAAACCAAGATGGACTGAAGGAAAGACAAACAGTTGGACAGACAAGAAAATTCAAGTATAGTCATTGCCCCTCAGTATCCGTGGAGGATGTGTTCCAGCCACTCCCTAACCCACAAATACTCTTACATAAGTGGTTTAGTAATTGCACATTATCCCATATTCTTTAAATCATCTCTAGATTATTTATTATATATGTAGATGATATACAAATAGTTGTTATGGGGCTGGGGTTGTGGCTCAATGATAGAGTGCTTACCTTGCATGTGTGAGGCACTGGGTTCGATCCTCAGCATCACATAGAAAGTAAATAAATAAAGGTATTGTGTCCATTTACAACTAAAAAATATTTTAAAAATAGTTATACTGTATTATTTAGGAAATGATGAAAGAAAAAAGTCTATCTGTTCAGGACAGACATGATTTGTTTTTCTGATTTTTTTTTGATCTGTGGTAAGTGCAACCTACAGATAGAGAGTAGGAAAATGGTCCTGGTAGAATCTAGGTGGTGGGTATGAGGTATTCACTATAAAGTTATAACTTTTCTTTGTTTAAACAATTTGATAATCTTGGGGGGCAGAAATGGACAATTAAACTAACGGTGGCCCACCATGTCAAAGCTGCTGACAGATGGGGCAAACTAGCCTTTAGGATTGAACATGGATTTGAGAGGGTAGAGGTCTCAGGCAATGACAGGAAAAGTTGGCTGGCCTAGGTGGGGGTGAGGCTGTAGTCAGAGGAGACAGCATCTTTAGGAGCTGCAATAAAATAAGGCCAAGAAGTTGGTGGGCAGCTGGCAGTGTCCCAGGGACTTGTGAGCTGAGGCAGGAAGAATGCATGTTGGAGGCCAGCTTTAGCAGCTTAGCAAGATACTCAGCAACTTATCAAGACCCTGTCTCAAAACACAAAATAAAAGGACCAGGAATGTAGCTTAGTGATAAAGTGCCCTGGGTTCAATCCCCACTATGAAAAAAAGAAAAAAGAAGTGAGGTAGAGGGGCCTGGGGTTTTGTTTCTTGTGGTTTCTCTGAGTCGTTCTTGAGTGGAGGCTGAGGGGAATCATTGTGTTGAGGATGGAGGAGAGCCCCCTTGTGGATATGACACCTGTGAAAAACCAGAGGGCACAGGCTTTTGTGTGTTCCCAAGGGGCAGCCTCTGGAAGGACTACGAAGATCGTGTCTCTGGGAGTGTGGGATGCTGTGGCAGGACCAGGAGGAAACTATTTGGTGGAAGGGATGGAGAGGGTCCTGGAAGTTTGGAGACAGAAGGTATGAAAGAGTTTTCTCAGAGACTGCAAGAGGGAGTGGTCTGAGGAAATGCAGTGGGTCTCTGGGCACAGTGAGCACTGTGGAGGGCTGAGTTGTGGGCAGAGGTGGGCAGTCAATAGGCTCCATGATTGGGTGGATGGATGGGGAGCCCCCACTGGGGCTGAGGTTTTGTTGGGTGAGTGTACAGAAAGGAAGAAGGGGCACAGGTGTTGAGGGGAAATACGGTGAGTGTATGTAAGTGATGACCACAAGTTCTGTAGTGGATAGGACAGACAAAAGGAAAGAGGGGCTGACAGCTGGCAAAAGGCAGCTGGCTGGCAAGTGGCTTGGAGGTCCTGAATGGGATGAAGGGCTGTTGGCTTGAGAGCCCCAGGGAAGGACCACAATGGAAACAGTTGTCTAAGAAAGGGAAGCTCAGATCCAGGTTTTGCAGGTGATGCAGTTGTTGGTACCAAGCAGCTCTGACCACAGAAATGGGAACTGAGGCATAGAGGAAAAGATCACTGTAAGTGAGGAGGTTGAAGAAGTGGCCAAAAGTGTTTGAGGGATCATCCTCAAAGACCATGATGCCACTAAGAATAGCTGCAGAGTAAGTGATCCATGTAGGCACACCTTGGTGGACACTGATGGTGATGTGGTCTGATGGCTTGGCCTTCAGGAAGGAGGTGGTGGTCTGGAATGCTGAAGAGCAAAGACACATTCTATCTCTGGGCCAGTGGTGAAAAGAGAAAGATACCGTTCAGGGGGGCTATGGGGGCAGGGCAGGTTTTGGAAGGCAGGACGCTTTCCATTCAGAGATGATGTTTGGTGCCAGGAATATTTGTTGACAGATACGGAGTTCCAGAATGCACAGTGAGTTGGGGGAAGGAGACAGGTGTGTCCTGAGAGAGAAAGGGTCGGGGAAGAGGGTCTTTGGGCAAGTGCCAATGATGGTCCGGGGCCACATGCAGCTGTGAGTCTCGCAGTCTGCAGGTGGGGAGATGGGAGCTGTCCTACATCCTGCTGAGGGTAGTGTCCAGGCCAGAGCAGTGTGCATGCTAAGGAGAGCTCAGGGACTGGGCAGGGACAGTTCTACTGCTCATCTCTGGAGGCTCACCTGAGGCGGCAGGAGATGCTGCCTCATGATATGCCAGGACATGCGCGTGGGGGTGAGGAGGCTCAGTCTTTGGCATTCCTGCTATGGTCACAGAGACCTGTTGCAGGTGGCCCAGGACCCCATGGATGCCAGGGGTGTTGGGCTGCGGGATTTTCCAGAAAGTTGCATTTCAGTGAGCAGCCTCCCACCTTTGGAAGGTTTCCAGACTCTGTCCTCAGGCTGTGTGGGGGAGGCAGGAAGAGGGCAGGCTGGGGGTCACTGTCCTCAGGGTATCTTGCCATCAAACTCCTGCCAACAGGACTTTCTCCTTGCCCAAGGAGGCAGGTAGTCATGGGGTGCAATTGGCACAGCGTCAGGCATTGAGCAAGTGACTCTACTTCATACCTGAGGTGGGTGACGTGTCCATTTTAGAGATGAGTACTGAGGTGTCAAAAAGGCCACACCCTGGCTGTAAGCAGCAGAGCCAGTGTTACATCAAAGCTCTGGTCCTGACTGGCCATCCTGGTGTTTTCACCTCTCACACTGCAGTTTTCACCTCTCACAGTGCCCTGAAGGACTGGGGAGGAGAGAGGTCTGGAGGCCACAGCCCAGTGACCTACTCCCATGGCAGGAGGTACTAAAAGGGAGAGAAGGCAGCTAGGCTTTCTGAAAATGTAATACTTTATTATACAAAACAATCTTATTGTCCCCAAACCCCCGACAGCACCAGGCTGCACTTTAGGCTGTGGCTAACTCTGAAAAGAAGCTCTTGGTCATTTGAGGGCCGACCAGGCCAGACTTGGGGTGGGCAGGTGGAAGATGCCTTCTCCAGGGGGATGTCCTATGGCAGGCTGGGCCCCTGTGTGTCCACAGGTCCAGTGTCGTAGCCCAGCTTTCTCATGTCCTTGGTCACCACATTGAAGAGGAGGGTAACAAAGCCCTGAGAACGGACCCGGGTCACTGGAAACAGAGGGGCAACATCAACCAGGCTGGGCTGGGGCAGACAAGCCCAGGATACTTTGAGTTTCTCTCTCAGCCTTAATATTCTCTTCTGTAAAATGAGGATGGCAGTGCTCATGGGGATTCAAAGGGCTGCAGTGGGGTAAATGACATGGCAAGCCCTCTGCTCCAACCAGGCGCTCATCTGGGAGGTGCTCTTGGAAAATTCTCAGGCTAGCTCCTGCAAGTACCAGGTTGCAGGTGCCTGGCAGATCCCTGGCCTTCATCCCCAATCTCTTTCCAAGTATCCTGGGCTCGAGACCCACCTAGTCCCTCCCCAGGCTCCAACCTGCCTCCGGGCTGGGGATGGGGGTGGAGGGCACCAAGCTTTACCTTCCCGGCCTTCACCCTGAGCCACCACCTTGGGGTCTGTGTATTCGGGTCGCCGTCCCATGAACCAGCTGGGAACACAGGAAAACATGGGTGAGCAGGGCCCTGCCTGGGAATTCTGGTCTCAGATACCGGCAATGGGCTCTCTAGGCTTCAAAACCCAGTATCTCTCCTCCAATGTATCCCCTATGAGCCAGGACCTGGGCAGAATCTCCCTGGGCCCAACCTCCCTCTGTCCAACTGGACACCAAGAGTGGTGGTGTCTCTTGTCTGGGCCTCAGGGCCACTGGAAGCCTACTAGGGCTTCTGCCAGGTCTCAGGTGTTCTGCAGCCCCATGCCTGGTGTTAGGCTTTTCTGGCTCAGTCTTCCGTGGGTCTAAGTCACAGTCACGAGGGACGAAAGCTGAGGGGTGAGGCTGGGCTGGGCTAGGTAGAGCCTGAACCCAGGTGGAAATCCCTGAAAGCTGACAGCTAACTTTGGGGGAGAGGACAGCATAACTCCAGTATCCCTGGGAAGGAGGGCCCCACTTGAAAGAGGGGCCAGATCTACTCCTCAGTTTCATCCCTGAGTAGTGTGGGATCCTAGGACAAGTCACTTCTCATCTCAATTTCGTCAAGTGTAAAATGAGGATAATATTGGTACCTTCCTCTTGGGGTTGTGAGGTGAGGGCACTCTGTCAACTGCCATCTGAACATTACCCTTCCTTGGTAGGAACTGGCCCTGGGATGCTCTGAGCGGCAGCCATGGTAGTGACTCCGCAGGCAGGCCCTGCTAAGGGCAGCACTCAGCCACAGGTTCTGGCCCCAGCAGTCAAGTTTCCCCTCACAGGAGCTTTGCTCTACAAATGCCCGGTGACTCTCCAGGCCACAGTTCTGCAGTGGCAGGGCAGGGACAGGGTAGCTAGGAACCACTTGCCTCTCCCCTGGCAGCTCCAGGGCCTCAGGACTGAGCATGAAGGCTGCACCTCGGACACAGCCACACCCACTCAGCCAAACAAGGTGCATTATTCCCAGCTGGGTGGGTCAGGCAGACGCAGATTCTTCCCAGCTTGGTCACCCGAGAACAACTCACGTGCCTTCGAGCCTCTGTCCTCACCACGAGCAGTGCCAGGCAGGCCCCCTGGTAACGGTGACGAGCCACACCACTGCCCACCCCCTTCCCTGGTGCCAGCATGGCTCTGTTCTTGGGGCTCAGAGCTCTGTCTGCAGGTTCTACAAGGCTGCAGGACAGGAGGTTGTGTGGAGACCAGAGCAAGGGAGCGTTGCTCACTGACTCCAGGCTCTGAGGAGAGGGACAGAGTGGTACAGGGAAGCCAGAGTTCCTGCCGGCAGCTGTCCATTCCAGGAGACTGGATGGGTGGGGCCCCACCCCTCTGTGCCTATCTTCATCACAGAACAAGGCTCTAACAGCATGCACCTCACAGGTGGCTGAGGGCTGAGCCAGGGGGACCAGTCCCACCCTGAGGACCAATCAGCAGCTGAAGGAAGCTGGATGGGGGAGGGTAGTAGAACAGCAGAGAAGGGAGCTTCTGGAGGATGCTCCTGAGGGACCGACCGATGGACTGCATCTCCATGGATACTACATCCAAGAAGATTCTGTCATCATACTTCACTAACCAGAACCTCCTGTTTATGTAAATTTTTTTTAAAAATTTTGTCACTGGGGATTGAACCCAGAGGTGCTTAACCACTGAGCCACATCCCAGCCCTTTTTATTTTGAGACAGGGTCTTGCTCCGTTGCTTACAGCCTCACTAAGTTGCTGAGGTTGACTTCAGACCTGCGGTCCTCCTGCCAAGCTGCTGGGTTACAGGCATGTGCCCCTATACTGCACTGTTTTCGTAATGCAGCACACACTGCCTTGAACAGTTGAGAGCCTGTGCAAAGGGCAGGAAATGGCACTGCACTGAGCTGCCATCCCTCAGGTAGAGGCAAGATGATCACTTGCTCTGCTGGCTGTCAGGCCTCCCTCCTCAGCATGGAACACATTCCTCAGGGACCTCATCAGGAGGCCCAAACTCTCCCTTTGGAGGCTGCGGAGCAGAGCAACACTGTGGCAGGATGGCTATGAGGACTCTCAAAGCCCTTCCCCAAGCCTGATGACATTCCCAGGTTTTCTGGACACCCCTGGGGGTGGGTATTGCACCTCCAACTGACACTGACCCAGGGCATCTAGCTAAGCAGCCCTTTCCCACCTGGTAGACTCCCAGAGGGGATCCTAGGGGCAGTGGGCTCCCAATCCTTGACCTGAGGCTAGTGGAGAACATTGTTCCTCCTCCCTACAGACCTCAAAGCTCAGCATGGCTTCCTCTGCTCTGAGCTGTCCCTCTTCCCGGCAGGGTTTGACCAGGTCCCACTCAACTCCTGGCCAGGTTGCAGGAGGCCACTTGCTGGTTGCTGCTTGGGGACCCTGGTGGTCCTTCATTTCTTGTCAACCTGCCGGGAAGCAGTGGTGGCTTGTACCCATGTGAGCAGAGGGGCACTTCCATCTGCAATCCCCAGGCAGTCAGCTGAGGCCTGGTTCGCCTTCTAAGTGCCTACCTACATGTGGTAGGGGATAAGAGTCTTTCCCACTGGGCTTCCTCCAGCATCTGTCCCCTGGGCTCTCTCCACAAGACCCTCCCTGCCTTCCTGATGTCTCCCCAACACTCCGCCACCTTGACACTTACTGGCCATAGCAACCTGGCTGCTCCTAATGCACTAAGCCCACGCTCTCCTCAGGGAACAGCCAGTGCTTGCTGTTCCTTGTGCCTGAAACATTCTGCCCCCATGTCTTCCCAGGGTGGCCGCTTGGCTCCACTTGTCTTTGCTCAAATGCTTCCTTCTCCCTGAGGCTCCCACACATAAAGGATTTAGTAGCTGACTGATAAAAGCTTCCGGGGATTATTGTTACTGTTTTAGGAAGGAAGACTCCCACTGCTGGATTGTACCTGGTGTCACACTCTGGAGTGAGCATTTTCCCTTCAGACACGAGTTTTTCCTCTGCTCCATCTGACACAAAGTTTTAACAGAGCACAGAGTAAAAATGCACTGCTTGTCACTGTGGTGGCACATGCCTGTGATCCCAGCTATGAGGGAGGCTGAGGCAGGGAGGTTTGCAAGTTGCAGGCTAGCCTCAGCAATTTAGTGAGAACCTGTCTCAAAGTTAAAAGGCCTGGGATGCTGCTCAGTGGAAGAACGCTCCTGGGTTCAATTCCCAGTACCAAAAAATAAAATAAACAGCAAAACAAACAACATCAAAGTGCACAGCCTTATGCTGCCAAAAAAGTTATTGGTAACTGAGCAGCCCCCAAATCCTGGGGACCTGTACCCATTTGTCCCCAGTATATGGGGCAGCCCGAAGGCCTGGCAGGTTTCCAGGCACATCACCAGGGATGGATTATGACAGCCACTGACCCACTAGAACAGGAGGTGATCTAACTACAGGTAGAGAACTCACCTTGTGAACTTCTGCAGTTTAGACGTAGACTCTGGCACAAACATGGGGATGGTCCTTTTGTGCCTGTAACGAATATGTTCCCACATGGATATATTGAGGAACAGGAAAGTAAAGGCCCTTCCAGAGCCTCCACCAGGCCGTGAGTGGGAATCCTCACAGATCAGGCTGCGTGGCTGCAGCCTTATAGAGGTCAGAGTCCTTTTCTTTTCAGGACCCATTTCCTCCCCTCCCCACCTGTGTCTGCTGACAGTGCGAGCCTCACACTATGGCCTCTTTCCAGAAAGGCCACACCAACCACATTCCATGCTGAGCTGCCCAGGCGCTGGAGACCCAGTCTGAGCTCAAGATGGAAAAGGCAGGGATGGCTGCCTCAGGACAAACCTGAAGAGTAGGAATGAAGGACCCATGAGGTACAGGCTGTGGCCCAGGGATTCTAGGACCTACCGGCCAGGAGAGAAAGGCACGTGCACCGCCCCATAGCCACGGACCACATCATTCCCGAACACGTCTGGTCCATACACACTGAGCACGATCTGAGGCCCTTGGGAAAGACAAGACCAGGGTCAGCAGGTGGGAATCAGGAGAGGTGCAAGGCAGGCAACAGAGTGTGTCCAGCTGAGTCAGAGGATGGCACTCAAAGCCTTGGGGACAGGAGATTGCTTGAGGAAGGGATATGAAAACCTCAACTGCACTGAGGGCTTCTGCCCACCCTGCTATTTCCCGTGCCTCTGCTGGTACTTGGGCATGGGGAGATGAAGCCAAAATGCTGTCCCAGCTCTGACACTTGATGGATACAGAAATGCTTCAGAACCCAGGAGCCCATTAGATTATACCTGAGTGTGACCACCTCCATCAGAGATGAAGCTCCCAGCGTAAGAGAAACTGGCCCTCTGTTGCTCTGATTGGCCCTGGTGGAGGGCGCTCTCTTGGAGATGTCTAAGACAGAGGACTTGCAAGTATCTCCCTTTATACTAAGTTACACTTAGAATGTTCTTTCCTCTGTATCCTGTTGACACCAAAGAAGGTCCATCAAGTGCCTTCACCTAATTAGTTCCTCTGTCTCTATGTGTATGGGCTGGCCAAGTTTACAACCTGCAGCTACTACTGAGCAACCTCAGGCAAGTTATCTAACCTCTCAGCTCCTTGGCTTATCTCTAAATCATTGGTAGCTGGGACTGGTGGCACGTGCCTGTAATCTCAGCTACTCAGAAGGCTAGAACAGGGGGATAGCAAGTTGGAGGCAACTTAGTGAGACCCTGTCTCTATAAAATGAAAAGGGAGGTAGCTCAGTGGTAGAATGCCCCTGACTTTAGTCCCCAGTACAGCCACAACAACAAATCCCTTGGAATAGTTTCTAGTGCATAGAAAGCCCTCGATTATTATTACAGAGGTGTTTGTTCTCTTCCTATCATTGCTCCTGCACCAAAGATGACTGCAATTCTGAATTTTATGAAACCACACCTTCACTTTTCTTTAAGCTTTCCCTGCCAAAGAATGTATTCCAAACACAGTACTTCAGTTTTACCCACTGTTTAATTTTATATAAAAAGAATCATACAGTATATACATTTTTATACCCAGACTCCTTAATTCAAGGTTATATTTGTGAGATTCACCCAATGGTTTCATTTACAGGGGTTTGTTCATTTCTGATGCTGTATAATATTCCACCATTGGAATATAAGGCATTAACTGTTCATGCTAGTTCTTCTTTGGGGGCTGTTATAAGCAGTGAGGTGCTAACCATATTTGCACAGGCTCTGTGCACCCTTCTGTTGGGTATAAACCCAAGAAGGGAATTGCACAGAGCAGGCCTGCATATCTGTTTTCCAACAGGATGGTGTCAACATGTCCCGCTCACCAGCAGTGCTTGCTGAGTCCTTACTACTCAACACCCTCACTGGTCTTGGCATATCTTTCTTTAAACTTTAGCTACTCTGGGGAGTGAACAGTGGGAGGTCACTGTGGCTTTAATTTACATTTTCTTTCTTTTTTGTTATCTCTTCTTGCTCATGGGATTACAGGCATTAATTAAGAGCTTCTGTTCATCAGAAGACATTAAAAGTGCAAAGACAAGTCACAGGATTCACATGCATCCATAGTATAATCAGCAAGAAAGTGGCCGTCCACCTGGGATCAAACCCAGGGCCCCACAGGTAAGGCAAGTGCTCTAATAGTGAGCTACATTTCCTGCCCCCAAGTATTTTAAAGATTTTCTTAATAAGGTTGAGACTTTCCCCTGTTTCTTGTTCACTTGAATGTCTTCTTTTGTAAAGAACCTGCTTTTTGTAGTTTGGATATCTGGTGGATCCCAAAGCTCCTGTGTTAATGCAGAAATATTCCCAGGTAAGATGGATGGACTGTGAGAGCTGTAACCTAATCAGTGCATCCTAGTTTGAAATGGACTGTGGGTGGTAAATGTAGGCACGTGGGGCGTGGCTGGAGGGGGTGGATGACTAGGGGCATCTTCTGGAAAGGGGCATCTTCCCTGTGGCCCTTTTGGGTCCAGAGCAATTGAGTTTAATTAATCCCATGCATGTGAGTTCAACATAAACTTTTTGTTCTCAAAGTTGTTCTTGTCAGGTATTTTGGTCACAACAACAAAAAAGCTAACCCTGTTCAAATCTCTTGCCCAGTTTTCTACTAGATGGCCGCTTTCTTACTGATTTATAGTACGGATGTGTGTGAGTCCTAATTCTATTTATTTATTTATCTATCTATTTATTTATTTTTATGTGGTGCTGAGGATTGAACCCAGGGCCTTACACGTGCTAGGTGAGCGCTCTACCACTGAGAGTGGTAGAAACCACACCTTTACTTTTACCTATGCACTTTTAATGTCTTTTGATGAACAGAAGCTCTTAATTTTAATATGGTCAACTTCATTGGTTCCTCCATTACAGAATGCTCCTGGAACACCTTCCCTTACTTTAGTATCATGGCCACTGGCTATCCTCCCAAAGCTTGTTTTGCTTTCATGGTTAGATTCACCTGAGGTCAGTATTCATCTTTTCTATGTGTATCGAACTGTCTCACCACCATTTATTGAAAAGGTCCTCTTTTCCTTCCCACTCTGCAATGCCACCTTAGTTGTGAATCAACTCTACATAAACTTAAGTCTGTCCTGGTGCTCTCTAGGAATATGCTTATCTCTTCCCATGCCCAAACCATTTACACTATCTTATTATTGTAATAGTATAACTGCTTTATAGTTGACGTTTGATATCTGGTAGAACCAGTTAACTTTGATATTATTATAAATTACATAATCTTTGTTGTTTTTGGTATGTACTGGGGAGTAAACCCAGGGCCTCATGCATGCTATGCAGGCATGCTATCACTGAGTTACATCCCCAGCCCTGTAAAGAATATATTTTTTAAATACCATTTTAAAATTTATTGCTAGCACACAGAAATCAAATTTTGGGGGGGTGGGGGGCGTACCGGGTATTGAACCCAGGGGCACTTAACCATTGAGCCACATTCCCAGTGTCTTTGTATTTTATTAGAGACAGGGTCTTGCTGAGTTGCTTAGGGCCTTGCTAAGTTGCTGAGGCTGGCTTTGAACTCACAATCTTCTGGCCTCAGCCTCCCTAGCCTCTGGGATTTTCAATTCTCTTGTATGAGTTTGTGTAAAACAGTCTGGGCGTGGTGGCACATGACTGTAATCCCAGGAACTCAGGAGGCTGCAGTCATAGGAGGATCACAAATTCAAGGCTAGCTTTGGCAGTTAGTGAGACCCTGTCTGAAAATAAAATAAGCCAGGTGCAGTGGCGCATGCCTATAATCCCAGTGGCTTGGGAATCTAAAGCAGGAGGATCAAGAGTTCAAAGCTAGCTGCAGCAATTTAGCAAGGCCCTAAGCAACTCAGTGAGACCCTGTCTGTAAATAAGATACAAGAGGGCTGGAGATATGGCTCAATGGTTGAGTGCCTCTGGGTTCATCACCCAGTATCAAAATAATAATGATAATAATAATAATTTAAAAAAAGGGCTGGGGATGTAGCTCAGGGGTAAAGTGTCCCTGGATCCAATTTAAAAAAAAGTCTAAACATAGAAAAGGTACAGTAAAAATACTAGGCAAAGTTTTACAGCTCCAATGTAATCTTCTGGGACCACCATCATTTAAGCAGTCCATTGCTGACAGAAGTATCATTATGCAGAGCATGAAAGTACTGTGTTTTATCTCTTTTGATCATGTTAAGAATGTACTTGACCTTCCAGTATCTGGAGATACTATCTTATTTTTGCTAGTTATCATTCATATTGTCTTGATTCCTGTGTGCCTCTTTATTGAATACCAAAAACTATTTTTGAAAAAAAAACAACAACAACATGGAAGTAATTTCCAAAGAGATTTCTTATTTGCTTTTTCTAGGTGCTGGGCTGTAATAGTCTTGAACTTTAATCCCAAATCAGGGGCTGCAATCCTGAGGTAGCTCAGTTTCCATCTCTCCTTACAACAGGGCAGCTCTTTAAGGTTTCCTCTCAAGTTGGCCTAACCTGACCCACCTCTGAACTTTCAGAAGTCACAGCACAACATGCAGCAAATAAACTCAGAAGGGGGAGTAAGGAAGAAGTGGCACTAAATGGGCAAGTGCATCAAAAGCTGGTGCCCAGATGACAGGAGTGAGGATCTGACGTGGACAGTGGTGTGCAAGGTGACGCAGAGGCTGTCCTGGGGCAACGTGTAACAGCTCCAGCCACCACCCCCCCACCCCACCCCCCCGTCACTGCAGGGCCCCCCAGACTCACAGCCATAGGGGTTGGTGCTCTTAAAGGTGACATCGATGGGGAAGTTCCACACAAGCACTCTCCGCACATCTTGGCTCTTGGATGTGATCTGTGAGATCCCCTCTTCTAGACCCTGTGGGGACAATGACAGTGACAGCTGGCCTGAGATGAAGGCATCACACAGCTCCCACCCCTTATCTCGGGCAGGCAGTCAGAAGGACTGCTTTTTCATCTACCTTCTACCCAAACCTGAACCTCCAGAGGGAATGGAGAGCCTCCTAGGCCTGGAAACTTTATGCAGAGTCCCCCATCAGGATGTGGTGACCCCAGAGGCCAGCCCTTCACCAGGTACTTGATCTACTCTTGCTATGGCAGGAAGTGGCAGTGGCAGTGTTTGTACTCTCACTCCTATAGCACTAGTCCTCCTAGGTCATTCCCATATATGTGCATTATTTTTCCACCACAGTCTTTTGACTCTACTTTCCCCTCTACCTACCCATTTTTTGCTTCCCATACAGCAAACTCCTTGAAAGAAAGAGCTGTTGCCCTCACTGGCTGCAGTCTGTCCTCTGCTGGGAGTTACTGGCCATTCTTACAGGAACCTGTTCCAGTCTGGCTCCATCACTGTACCAAAGGGGTTTTTATGAATAACAACAGTGGCCTTGACATTGCTGTCTCCAAGTCATTTTTCTGTCCTCATTCTACTTGACCCATTAGCAGCATTTGACAGAACTAGTGATTCTGGAAGTTGTTGATCTTCTTCCTCTTTCTCTCCTTCTCCTCCATGTTTTTTTTTTTTTTTTGGTTGTTAGTTTGTTTTTGAGGTGGAGTCTTGCTATGTTGCCCAGAACTGGCCCAAATTCCTGGGCTCAAATGATCCTCCTGCCTCAGTCTTCCGATCATGAGGACTCAGAGGCTGCTTTTGCCAAAAAACACTGGACTCCTCATTTGTGCCTGCAAATGTATCTCTGCCCCCATTTTGCATCTGTCTCCTCCCTGAGTCACCCTGGATTCCAGGAACAGGCCTGGTTGGGAAACATCTTCCAATAAGTAGAAACTACTCCCCTGTTAACAGCAACTTTCTTATCCCCACAAGCTTCCCACCCCCAATCCTGAGATAATGATCAACTGGACCACCATTTGACTCAAGCTGCTTGACTAGACCTACTTTTGGCTCCCTTACCTATATAATCTGGAAGCTCATGGCAGTACCCCTGGGTTAAGATGCTTCATCTCACTTATCTCCCCAATATGGCCATATTGAGTCAAGTTTCCTTCCTGCTATTCATCATTACTTTTTGTAATGGGTGAGTGGCCAGGCCTGATTTGTTGGGACCCCCGGAGTCAGACCTTTGGCCTAGGACCTCTAGGAATATTTTGAGTAGTTGGTGTCACCATAACTGACCAATGTGCTTCTTGATATTTTTTCTTCCCTTGGTTTCTGGAGGCACCATAGTGTCATGGGGCTTTGTTTTTTGGCTCTTTCTTTTTTTGTACTGGGGATTAAACCCGGGGTACTTTACCACTGAGCTATATCCCAAGACCTTTTTATTTTTATTTTGAGACAGGGTCTCACTAAGTTGCTGAGGCTGGCCTCAAACTTGCAGTCCTCCTGCATCAGCCCCCTGAGTCATTAGGATTACAGAGTCCATCACTGTGCCATCACCTATAGGGCTTTGTAATTCATGGTGGCTCCTGATCAGTCAACCTGGTGGTCCCTCTATAATGTCACAGTGTCCTGAGCTACATCTTTGACTGCTCCTTTACCTGTACATGGTGATCTCCTTGGTTTAATGGCTTTCACTGTGGTCATATGGTGATGATTCCCAAGAATCATTAGACTTCTATCCATAGTCTTCTTGCAGAAAGACAATGGCTATGCTACTTCTAGGTGCTTAGGCTAAGCCTTGGTCTTATTCTTCACTCCTCTTTATCTCAAACTCTACCTCTGTTCAACAGGACAACTTGGTGGCTCTGTGAAATCGAACCACCTCTCATCACCGCCATTGTTGCCACCATTCTCTCATGTGTGTTACTGTAGCAGTCAACTGGTTTCCCTGCTCTAGTCCTTGCTCCCAGTCTAGTCTTAGCATAGAAGCCAGAGGAACATCTTCTGGGGGGTGGGGGGGCTAGGGATTGTACCAGGGGTGCTCTACCATTAAGCTATACCCCTAGCCCTTTTTTATAATTTTTTTCTTTAGTTGTTGATGGACCTTCATTTTATTTATTTATTTTTATGTGGTGCTTGGAATAGAACGCAGTGCCTCCGGCATGCTAGGCAAGCGCTCTACCACTGAGCCACAGCTCCAGCCCCCACCCCCACCCCCAGCCCTTTTAAATTTTGAGACAGGGTCTCACTAAGCTGCGGAGGCTGGCCTCCAACTTGCAATCCTCTGCCTCAGCCTGCAGAGGCAGTGGGATTACAGGTATGTCCCATCACACCCAGCTCCAGAGGGAGCTTTTTCTTCTATTCAAAACTCTGATGGGGTCCCATCTCCCCCTGAGAAAGGTCCTGGTCCCTATCCTGACCCACTGAGCCCTACAAGATCTGTTCCTGTGCCTCCCCACTTCATCTCCAGTTATCTCCTCCTTGCTCACTTGGTTCACTGGCCACACTAGCCTCCGTGCTGTCCTTAAACATGCCAGGAACACTCTGACCTCAGGGCCTTTGTACTCTCTGCTTCTTCCCTCTAGAAAGTATTTTCCACAGAGCTTGTTTCCTTACTTCCTTTTCTGTTTGTAAAACATTGTTTAATCCTCACATCAGTTTAAGAAGTGGAGGCCAACTTATGTAATCTTTCTAAGCCTCACTTTCCTCTTCTGGACAACTGACATGCAAATATTATTTGCCGGTAGCCATTCACTGAATAACTATTATGGAGTCCTCTGGGTGCTGGGGATACAGTGGTGACCAAAACCAGATCCATCAGATCTTTACTCAAAAGTGATCTCCTTGGTGAGGCCTTTCCTGGCTACCTTGTTCCAGCCTCCCTCTTTTCCTTTATACCTCCTGTGTCCTGACTTCATTTACCCCCTGTGCTTTTCATTAGCTAACACACCACAATATTGTACTAATTATTATCCATCCTCCCCATCCCAAGGATGTATACTCAGGAAGATAGGGACTTTTGTCTGGCTTTGGTTACCACCAAGACAGCTCTCTAGGGCTGAACTGCCTGCACTGTTCAATTTTCCTCTTTGCTGACATGGGTGAACTCACAAGGTAAAGTATGTGGGTAATTGCACACTTCCGGGATGCTCCATGGTAGCTGTGCTCTCTTCTCCAGCTTTACCAGGAACAAATGTTTGGATTCCTTCTGACCTTGTGTCTACCTCTCAGTTGATTCTGGAAGGGAGGGGGAGGGTGTGATGGACACCTTCAGAAACCCTAACAGTCATAAAGCCTGTGAGTAAAGGAGGACCAAGAGTCCAGCTTACCGCCGTGGGGGCCCAGTCCTGTCCGTACACAAAGCAGTACTTGCAGTAGAGGTCGTCATACTCTGGAAACTGCGGAAAAACCACAGTGACTCTGTTTATTGGGGTTCAAGCTGAGTCCTGCACATTGGCTATGCTAGTGAAGATGATAGGAACTGTGAACGTGAGGCACCAGGGGCGGGGTCTAAGAGACAGCTGGGGATGTAGACATGGAGTTCAGCAGAGG
The DNA here is from genome assembly GCF_047511675.1 of Marmota flaviventris. Classification (NCBI taxonomy): domain Eukaryota; kingdom Metazoa; phylum Chordata; class Mammalia; order Rodentia; family Sciuridae; genus Marmota; species Marmota flaviventris. Next base: position 14,048,105 of record NC_092514.1, on the reverse strand, counting down.
CTGGAGACTGAGATGAGAGAGTCTGAGGGAAGAGTCCTGGGCTGTCACTGCCCCTGAACCTCTTTGCTGTTTCTGTCTTCTGTCTGATATGCCCTTCCCATTCCATCATCGGGCAAACTCCTACTCATTCTTCAAAACACCCTTGAGGGAGCCTGCCTTGACTCCCAGTCTGACTTAAGGGTCACTTCTTGGTTCCATCAGCCTCTGTACTTCCCTCCATTAAGGCACTGGATACTTATGCCAATGTCTGTCACTCCATTTACCTGTGAAGAGCCAACAGATTTCATGCCTTTCTGTGTACCCAGTGCCTGATACAGGGGTGGGCACAGACAAGATCTAAGGGAATGGGGTTGATGCAAAAGGTCTGAAAATCCAGGGAGCCAATCAGATCGCAGAGCATATGTATATGGCTGGATCTAAGGGCTTGAGGACAGGGAGGGGTTCAAAGAAGAGAAAGAGGAATAATGGGGGGTGGAAAGTTCTGAGAGCACCCAGCCCTGAAAGGGACAGAAGGAAATGGGGATAAGACTGGGCAATAGGCCAAAGTTGGGGTGGACAGGGTAGGCATATGGAGCAATATCCTGATGAAACAGAAAGGCAGACAAAAAAACCTACTGAGCATCAAGCCTGGGAAAGCTATCTCTAAACCATCACCTCCAACAAACAGCTTGGAAGGACAGTGTAGTAAAGCTGTCAGAGAGGCCTGGGATCAAATCTCACCTTTACTCCTGGCAAGTTTTCCCAGCTGTAAAGTGGGAATGTTAGTAATACCTTATTGAGTCTTCTGGGTGCTGGGGATACAATGGTGACCAAAGGACTGTTATGAAGAACAGTGTTGAATGCTGAGTCTGGTACATAGTGAGTACTTGGTGAATGTTGGCCTTTATTTATTTGTAATAAATGGTTCTTATAAAGTGTAGGGGGTGAAGAGTAGCGTCCCTTTGATCTGACAGGCACACGCCCCCTGGATCATTCCAAGCCGTCAAGGTTGAATCTGACTCATCCAAGCATCAGATTCTAACCCAAGTTCCAGGATGGGGCGCGGTCCTGACGTCCCAGGCACATTCACTCTGGGAAGCGGCCCTGCGTCCTAGTTGGGCCACCGCAGCTCCCATTATTCCCCGGAGGCTCCTGCCAGTGACTCAACCAAGTGGCCACGATTCAAGCCCGGAGCCACAGGCTTGGCCGCGTGCAGCCTACGGACCAGCTCAACCTCTCGAGGTCTGTTTTCACTCCTGCACGTCGTAGCTAAGGATCCCCAGCAACTTGGCGCCCAGCTTCAAGTTCTGGTTCTCCTCCCCGCGTAACTGAGAGAGATTCCGCGGAATGACACGGCGGCTCTCCAGCCCCGCGGGCTTGCGGAAAGGGTCCTGGGGGGACACTGGGGGCAGGCCCGGGCGGGGGTCCTTGGCTGCTCACCTGGGCGCTCTCCACCTGCCCGTTGACCATGAGTAAGAAGACGCTAGGACTCGCTGCCGCCATCGCAGGGCTCGGGGCTCGTGAGACCCACCCTGGCCGCAAGCGCGGCTGCTAAGAGGCATCCGGGTCGCTGTGGAAACAGACGGCGTGGCGCAAGGGACACGTTTGTTGGCAGCTGCAATTTCGCGAAAGAGAGTGTCGGGTGTGGAATGCTGCGCAGGCGCAGAGGGTGCTCTCTGGGGGCGGGACTTGTGAAGGGCGGGACTAGAAGGGGAGGAGCTTGGCCAAATTTAAGCCTGCCGGAAGCCATGTGTTAAAAAAAACATATGCTCATTAGCCTCTAGGTGTCGCTGTGCACTACCCCGAAGAATGCAAAAGACCCAAGCGGAGGGAGGATGCTGCAGTGCTCAGAGCGACCACAAGCCGTAGGGGTTAAAGCTGAAGGTGGGGTGCTTAGAACCAAGCAGATCCTGGCCTCAGACAAAGGGTATGTGCCTTTATGGCTTTTGAGACCCTCGTCCTGGAAAGTGTTTATTAAACAAACTTGGAAGGGACTTCAAGAGTCCTTCATCCAAGGTCCTTGGTGTGAAACTGATGAAGCTGAGACCCACCGAGGGTCAGCACCTGGCACCGCACTCAGCCAGGGCTCACGGATCTGTCAGGACTCTTCAAATCACAGTTACTCCCCGGCCACCAACACCCCTCCCCAGTAGGGGTGTTGCTGTTAACACAAGGATCCAGCGGCTCTTGGAGCTCACCAGAGTTTGTATTTCCACATTTATTTATTGTTATAATTAGGGCTGATACTTGCCTCTGCTACTAGAATGCTAGCCCCGAGTCCAGAGACCACATCAGTCTTGCATCCTCGTTGCCTGGCACATAGTAAACACCCGGTAACCACTTGTTGAGTGAATGAATAACTGATTTCATCTCCGTTTTAGGAGAGGTGACAATCACAGCAGCACTTCAGTAGCCAATTCATGATTCACACCCATGGGTTCACAAGACTGTCACTCTTCTAATGCCCAGTTCTGGGCTAGATCCAAGGGTGCCTCCTGGTGGAGGTGTCAAAGAGAACATTAGAGATCTTATCTAGGATCCAGGAAATCAGGGGAGGAACAGATGTGTAGATGTCAAGGGAGACCTGGCTGCCATCAGGGACTCCAGTTCATCACACCCTGCAGACCGAGGGAGTCCCAATAGCCACCTGTGTAGGAGAGAGACCGTGTGGTTACATCCCAGCCCTGAACAAATGAAGCCCTCCCCCTGCTAGGTGAGCAAGGATACCTGATAGGGGGGTGCTGTGGGTAACCAGGGGTCACACATCTAATACAAGGAGTTGCCAGATAATTTGGGACCCGAGTGCCACACATGTTCCCAGGGGAAGAACTGTCTAACTCCCCAGGGACTTGCTCATACCCCCTTCCTCTCCTTCTCACACCAAAGCTTGGCAGTTACAATGCTTTCTCCCACAGATTCTACCAGCTTCACTCAACTTTCCTTACTGTGGGCTTTGAGGCTTGGTATTGCACAAAATTTGGCAAAATGCTTGCATTATCAAAAAACTGGGGACAGCCAGTAGTTTGGAACCTGGTTACATAATGGGGGAATCTTACCAATAGGCAGAAGCTTTGGATGACTCTCAGGGGTATAGATAAGTCTGATTCCTGGGTGTTGGGGAATTGGAAACACCAGAGTAGGGTGGGAAGGTGGCTGGTCTGAGGCTAATGGTATTAGAAGGGACTTTGAGCAAGGAGTCTCAGGACTTTCTGGAATCCTTACCACCAGTTCAGGTGGATCTTCAGGAGGCCTTGTGCACTGGGAGCCCTAAGGCAGAACATCATCAAGTATGGGGCAGTTAGATTGGCAAAGAAAGACCCATCTGCAGTCTGTGATGTGCAACAGTTGAATACTGTGCAGCTCGCAGGGTGGGACATAGGAATCTGCATGAGGTGGAGGCAGAACTTCAGCCCAGGCAGACTTTCAGGTTGTGCACCAGTCCAGCTTGGCTGGTTATTAATATATGCCAAACTTTCCTACCCACACCCCCTCCAGCCCTCTGGCTTCCTGCCCCTAGCCACCTTCCTGGGCTCCCTTCGGTCCTCCTTGACACTCCCCATTGCCTCCTCACTCTTAATACAACCCCTCCTCTACTGAACTCTCACATAGTACCATCAGGAAGGCTTGAAGACCATCAGGATGTGGAACGCACTGAGGCTGGCAAGGTAGTGTTCAGTGTAAACTGCTCATACAGAGATGGGGCTGGAAGCAGATTGAGGCAGAGCCGGGTGTCCCTCCCATCCTCTCCCCCTGCATCTCCATATCTGTGGTGCTAACAGGCAGCTGTCCATGACAAGCCCATTCTCTGGGGCTCAGGGACTCTGAGGATTATTACCCCTGAAAACTCCCCAGCTTCATCCTGGCTACCTCCTCCAACCCAGCATTTACCACCACTCTCAACCATCCCCGGCCTCTGCTCCCATCCTTACGAATATCAGGTCCAAACCCTTGGGCGTGGCACTCCCCCCACAGAAGGAAAGATCGAGGCCGGGTGGCCAGAGGGACAGGCTGCACAGAATTGTTGAGAAATAGAAGTTTTGGTATTTGTGCCAGGGCCAGACCACCAAACCCAGAGCCACTGGGGGCTTCTGGGAACAGAAGCAGCTCCTCTGTGCCAGACTTGATCTCACACGTGTCCAACCACAATTGATTTGGACCCAGGGTCATGATGAAGTGAGACTGAGGCCAGCTGTGGAAAAAAGTGGGTAAAGGGGAGGTGGAGGGCCTCCATCCTGGACCAGCTGTCAACCACCCTGAGCTGCCCCTGCCAAAGCAGCTGACACTTGTGAGCACCCAGTCTCGCGAGATGAGGGCTCCCTCACAGGGGTAACGGTTGTCTAGGAAGATGCTTGCCCGCCAAGGCCATGTGTCTGGGCCCTACATCTTAGAAGAATGAGGCCTCAGGACTCAGTTCTGGGTCCTGGGGCCCTGCAAACCTGCCATCCATCCCCTGCTGACCTCTGTAGCCTAGCTCCCACTCACCCCTCCAGTTTGAAATCTGACTGCCTGCAGTGGTATCCTGGAGAATCTCAGCTTCTTCATCACAACCAGAGAAGTGTTGTGAGAATTAAAGATGTCCAGTACTTAGAACATACTGAAGTTGGGTATATTTTTAGCTATTTTTATTCCTAAACATAGTTCTTGGGATGTTTATGGTTTTTCATGCTGTTCCCTCTACCTAGCATTTCATCCCCTGACTTATCTACCTAGAGAACTCTTATTCAACCTTCAAAACCCATCTTTGTGAAATCTTCCTTAAACTTCTTCCCCACCCCCATGGCCCCACAACCTGCTCCCTTCTTCCTACCCAGAGGTGCATAATAGATGAGTGTCCACCTCTACTCGCTTTTCTGTCAAGACAGGAAACTCACTCCTTACTCAGGCAGCTAGGCTTCCTTTAGAGTACCATCCATTTACTACATCCTGTTAATTAGGACCCCCCCTTGGGTTCTTCAAAGGTCATTCCCAATCTGCATGGAGCTCCTGCCTCTACATTAGACACCTCGGCTACCTATCACTTTCTCTGTTCTGGACTCAGGTTCCTGCTACCCAAACCCAAGATCAGGTTACTGGTTTAAAAATAAATTGTGTGTATCTGTTGGGGGGTGGTTCTGGCGATTGAACCCAGGGGCACTATTCCACTTAGATATATACCCAGCCTTTTTTATTTTATTTTGAGATAGGATCTTGCTAAGTTGCCCAGGCTGGCCTCAAACTTGCCATCCTCCTGCTTCAGCCTCTCAAGTAGCTAGGATTACAAATGTACACCACCACCCAGCAGGTTACTGGTTTTAAGAGACCTTGGGTTTGGACAGTCCCCTCTGTAACAGTTCTCTCCTTTCCTGTCCATTTCCCCACCCTCACCCACAGCTCTTTACCAAATAACAGCAACAGCAGCAGGAGCCATATCTGTAGATTGTCTTGGGTTGAGTCTTCAGCTGGGTCTGGCTTCCTCCTCTTCAGTCTGGGAAATTTAACTCCTCTAGTGTCTCCTCCTCACTGCTCCCATAAGGCCCATGTCACAGGGCAAAGGAGAACTGGCCTGGGAAAGAGGAAGCTGTCCTGGCAGGGCCTGAGCTCAGACTTATGGGTAGGCATCCTGCTTACAGACCTTGGTACTGGTGGGCTTTGCAGCTCCTCCTGCCAGGATCCCATCCTGGTTATAAGGGACAAGGGACTCCTTTTAGCCCTGCCTTTTGTCTAAGGTGAGAGGCAGAGAGAGTGACTGGCTGAGATAAATAACCACTCATACTCTGTATATCCGGTGAAGCTCTGAGCTCCCATGATTGCTGGCCTCTACAAGGCCAGGGCTCCCAGCTGTGCAGGGGACGCTTAGAGGAAATGACTTCTCAGGATCACTGTGAGCTGGAAGCAGAGTGGGGAATTGAACTGGGGGGTCCCTGTAACTCCAAGTCCCCAAGTCATTCCTCTGGAAAACCTTTCGTTCTTTCTTCCTGCCTCTGCATGTTACCCTTCAGTGGAGGGGACACATCTTATCTACCTGGAGAATTCCTATTCAGCCTTCAAAACCCAACTTGGTGTGAAGTCTCCCTCCCTCAAATTCAAGGGAGAAAGTCCCTAGAGCAACTTCTTCTAGGAATCTCTACAGCCTGGGGTTTAGGCCAGGCTTATGGCCTGTCCTTGGTGGATCCCTCAAGCCCTTCTTTCTGCCTCCATCTCCGTCTCCCAGCCCCAGGTACCTGAGCACCACCTTCTTAGCAATGGTGAGGGGTTTTGATTTTTATTTTTTAAAAATATTTTTAGTTGTAGATGGACACAATACCTTTATTTTATTTATTTTTATGTACGCTGAGGATCAAACCCAGTGCCTCACAAGTGCTAGGCAAGGGCTCTACACTGAGCTATAATCCCAGCCTGGGTTTATTTTTCATTGAGGAGAAATTTGCATACCCTATCGTCAACCACGGTTGAAGTGTATGATTCAGTAGCCTTCTGCACCGCTCTTCTTTGCAGATGCTATTCCTTGGTGCCTGGAATGTCCTTTCTGCTTTTTCTGCTTGAAAGATTTCTAATGAACTTCAAGAGACAGATTAATGCCCTCTTGTCCAGGATGCCTTTTTTCCGGACCCTCCAAGTTGGTTCAGGGACCTTCTCGTGGCTCCCCTTGTCCCTCAGTCACAAACTACCTCACTAGTAGTCTGACTCATTCTTCCTGACCAGACTCAGCTTGAACTTGAGGGATTAAGGGGTCATGCTCAGCCCCTGGTGTCCAGTGGAGGGTGGGTGCACTGGAACTACCACTAAGGGCTTGTTCATGAGTGAATGGACAAGTGGAGGATCTTTGAGGACACTCTGGAGGGTCTAGGACCTTGTGAACCTGAGCCCTCAGGTTTCAGCTAGAGGAAGGGCCTAGAATCAGAAGCAGAGAGAGAATGCTCAGAGCTCCCAGGCTTTGGCAGAACAACAGCATAAGCAGATATGGGTCTGGGACAGAGAATAGGGTACAGGGCCCTCAGCCTATTCCTGACATGGAGTTTGACCCTGGGCCAGTTATTGCCTTATTGTGGACCTCATAATTTTCATTAGTAAAGGAGGGCATTGCCTCGACTACCTCAATGTCCCATTAAGTCATTTGAAGGGGCTCACTCAGGGGCTGAGCATGACCCCTTAATCCCTCAAGTTCAAGGAAGGAAGCTCATAGAGCAGCTTCTTCTCGGAGTTAACCAGCAGAGGGCGCTTTAGAGAAGCCAGGCAGCCTGGGTTCCAATCCACACTCTGACCTTCAACAGCTGTGTAACTTTGGACTGATTTCTCAACCTCTCTGAATCTTAGTTTCCAGGAAAATGGGAATCATAAGACTTTCTCTAGCAGAGCTCAGTAAATGAAGGCAAAGGTAATGATGCAATTGGGGTTCAGCTTGGAGTGTAGACAGGCAATTTGAATCACTGGCCAAATTCTTAAAAACATTGTATGTCCTTAAAAAATTTTAATCTTTAATCCAATGGATACAAACTCCATGTTGGCCAAAGCCAGGCAGATATGTGAAGCGTGCCAGCAGCTCACATGCTGGGCACATGACATGGCAGTTAGTCTCAAAGTTCAACAGCATGTAACAGAAAACCCAACTAGGGCTTAAATATATATGGGTCATTTGTCTCAAACATCAAGATGGACCACAACTTGACCTTCCATTTTCCTCCTTCATCTCCTCTTTAGCATGTATATTTTTGTTTCATGACCACAATGGCTATTTCTGCTCCAGATGTAGTGCCCATGTTCCAGGCAGAAGGAGGGGGTAGCCAGGGGATTCCCAGCAAGACTCCATGTAGGATGGGACATGCACCATTGGTTGGATGAAGACTTCCACACATAGCCCGTTAGCCTCATGGAGACCTCTAGCAGCCAGGGAGTCTGGGAACTTGAGTATTTGTCATTCCAGGGTCATAGGATGGGATGGCAAGGGCAGTTAGAATGAAGTGTTGAGTTAGCTGATTCCTCACTTCCATAAAGAACCAGTCTAAAATCACTTTGCATGCTAGGCAAAGTGTTCTACCACTAAGCCACATCCCCAGCCTGCTTCTGTTGAGTTTAAAAAGCTGATCTCCACATCTAGTTTTCATTTTCTTCCTCTAATGAAAGCCAGGACCAACAGAAGTATTTATCTGCTTTAAGAAGACATAACAGTTCAGTTGTAAAAATAACCAGAGGAATAAAAGGGTGTGTTTTAGATCCCAATAATTGTTGAGGTTGGGAGGTATTTAAAATATCGATGGTTAGGCTAATAAATCAGTGGTGGAACATTTGCTTGGCATGCAGAAGGACTTAGGTTTAATTCTTAGCAACACACACACACGCGCGCGCGCACACACACACACCCACACACACACACCCACACACACACACAACACAGGCAACAGCCAATCTGATCAGATGCCTGATTGAAACATGCCCAGCCAGTCTGCAGGAATGCCTGTTGATGGGCCATAACTTCATGTACCACTAGGCCACCGCTCCCAGTTGTAGGCCTTGGGGTCCATAGCTGCTTGAACTTCCCATTCTTAAAAGATAGATGTTAAGCCTCCACATTTCTGGAGATCTCCTTATTTCATCATGTTGTAAATTTTTAAAAGTCACCAGGTAAATCAAAGAAGAGTCATTTTTGGTTATTTTTAATTTCTCACTTTTTTTTTTTTTTTTAGTACCAGGGATGGAGACATTTTATTTAGCACAGGTTCTCTCTGAGTTGCTTAGGGCCTTGCTAAGTTGCTGAGGCTGGCTTTAACTCTCAATCCTCCTGCCTCATCCAACCGAGCCACTGGGATCACAGGCACATGTCAGCATGCCTGGCTAATTTCTCACTTTTGGGGCATGGTATGGCATTGGTGTGGTCTGGGTCATGTAGCTTGTGGGAGGTGGCACTACTGGCTGTTCTCTAGGGTCCTGGATGGATGGTTTTCCTTCCTCTGTGATACCATTCCATCTTCTTTCAGGAATTACAGCCAAAGAGAGGTGGTGGAAAGAGTGGGAGAGGCTCTCTGGGAGAAGTCACTGCTGAGAACAAGGAGAACGCAGAATAACATAGTTGTTAAATGCACTGAAGTTGCCCAGGCTGGAATATAGGAAGACAGAAGGATGGTTTTATTTCTTAAAAAAAAAAAAAAAAGCATGTCCCAGATGTGGTAAAATCAATAAAATGTTTCCATATCCATGCAGTAGTCAAGGAGAATCTAAGTGGAAAATCAAAGTGACCCTGTTTTTCTTTTGTACTTGATGAAAATTTTTGATTTTTTATGCAGTTGCAAAATCAATAGAACCATGACTTATGTCTTTTACATCATTGTGGCTGACCATAAGCACCTCTGACAGTTGTAGGAGACTTGGTTCTAATAGTTACACTCCCCACCCCACACCAAGAAATAGTGGAGTATGGTGGGGTGGGGCGGGTTTCTTGTGTTGCTTAGGGACTGCAGAGATTGCCAAGTACTTTCTCGGCTATTTAGCCACATAGTCCCCACTCTAGTCCCCACAGGAGGTGGTGGAAGTTAATAACTCTTGCACAGGAGACCCAACAGGCCCTAACAAGATTGCACAAGCAAGGTGAGAGTAGAGCTGGTCTGGAATCCATGTGTATGTGTGGCTGGCTCTTCCTAAGAAAGTGGGCTGGGAGGCTGGGGAGTTTGGAGCTTCCACTGACTTGGTAGAGACATTTGTGAATCTCTTCCCATCTATGCATTCAGTGATGTTGTGTTGGCAACTAGGAGTCAGCCTAAGAAGGAATATTTACACCATGGAAATTGACCAATGCTAAACTCAGAGTTATTTTTAAAAATATTTTTACTTTATTACTTTTTTTTCATAGAGCCACTTTGTCAGCAAACTGCTGGCCTAGAAGATGAGGTCAGAGAACTTGAACACAAGGCCTGAGTTGCTGGAGGGTTTGAGCAGAGGAGGGATGTGAAGTGTCTTTGGGTTTTTATAGCATCCCTTGTGAGGAAAACACCTGGGAGGATGTGGTCATCCAGATAGGGCCATCACATCAAGAAAATGAACATATAGGACACATGCAATACTTAGGATATATATAACTCAAAATTTATTTCTTATTTTTTTAAATGCAAATTTAACTGGGCATCTTGTCTTATATTTTTATCTAGCAACCCCACATCCAGGTGCCTGATGAGAGAAGATAGAGATTCTCAATTGCTTCTGGATGGTCCCTGCTTGACTTTGCCTGCCCAGTCCTTGGGCCATTTCCTCTTCCTGGGATATTCAGAGCAGGGTTCCTAGCTACCCCCACCCTGGTCCACACCCCAACTGCCTTTGGACCTGCCATGCTCCTCAGTCATTTCCTGAAAATCTGAGAGAGGAAACTGGATAGGGAGCAGATCACAGACAGATGGAAGGGATGATCTCACAGGAAGCCAGACAAGCTAGAATTGCCACCACACCTTGGACTCGGGAATCTTGTCCCTTCACTGACTGACACCGTGAAGTCATCCTCCTTTAATTCTTCATGAACAGGCTCTGTAATAGGTTTACTTCATGTGATGGGCAAGCTATGGCAGGGAAATGGCTCATGTTGTTTTTTGAAAGACTGGTGTGTAGAGGAAGCTCTAGAGGTATCCACGGGGAGAAGTCTGGGGAGCATTGGAGGTGGATCTGGAGGAGGGTTAAACATGGTCTGATGGAGAGAGAACAAGCAGAGGGAGGGGAAGAGAGGACACTGGTCTGAATCTGAAGGTGCCACCATGCCAGAGAGATGGGGAGGACCAGGAGGAGAAAGAAAGCCAAGTGGACGGGCGTTTGGCTATGGGTTGATATCTCTGATGACCTTTATTGTCTGCGTCCCTCAAAGATTTGGATTCTTTCAGAGGATAGAGAGCAGATATAACTCTCCACCCCCTACACCCAAGGACAGTGTTGGGCAATGTTCTGTGATGGGCAACATCAGCCTCAGGGTCAACCACTGAGGACAGTGGTGCTGCCATGGTTTGGGGTGTGGCCTATCCTCCCAAGGTTCATGTATTGAAGGTGTGGTCCTCAGGGTGGCAAGATTGGGAGGTAATATGAGCCTGGTAAAAGGTGGGGCCTATACAAAGCAATTAAGTCATTGGGGGGGTATTGCCCTCAGAGGGGATTAATGACACTTGTATTAATCCTTTCTGGGCACTTTATAATGAAAAGAGGTTTATTGAGCTCACAGTTTTGGAGGTCTTAAGAAGTGAGTTAGTTCTCTTGAGAGTGAGTAGTTGTGAAAGAGTGGTCCTGGCCCTTGAATCTCTCTGGCCCTGTCTCACCAGGTGATCTCTTCTCTATGTACTCCTGCCATGATACCACCCACCATGATGGGATGTAGTTTGGGGGCTCTTGACAGAGGCCAAACTGATGAGGCCACCCCATCTTAGACTTCTAGCTTCCAAAACTGAGAGCTAAATAAACCTATTTTCTTTATAAAGTACTTAGCCTCAGGACTGATATAGGCATTCAGGATGGAACGTAAGGCATTGAGACAAAATGAGCTCTATCTCCCCGTCCCCAGACCCTGGTGGCCTGGCTGTGAAGAGCAGTGGAAGCAGGGGGAAGCCCCAGGCTGTGTCTGGAGCCATCAGTTCATGAGGTCACCTCATCCAGTTAGGTCTCTGGAAGTCAGGGACAGATAGTTCCTGGATATTGCTTCTTGCTGTTTCCTCCATCAAAAACATACTCCTCATCATTCTGTCCCTGTAGGGATGGCTGCATGCAAATGCTGCCCACTGGGCTGCTACACATCCTGTGAGCAGATCACCCACAACATAGCCTATGCCCTCATCAAGCCACACTGCTTTGGAGCTGAGCCCCAGGCAGCAGCCTCTAGAACCCCCATTCCATCACCTTCCCGCCAAACAGGCCAAGGGCCCACTGCAGGCTCCCCAGATCTGGGATTTTTATAATCCCTGGCCCTCATAGCAGGCCTTTGCCTCCTTGAAGGAATATGCTTCCATGCCCTATGTGTAAGGCACTTTCAGGCAGAAATCATTCCCTCCTATTTTCCAGGACACATGGGGGAAAGACAGGTTGTCATGGCCTCTCTGTGTTGAGGCAAAGATAGATCAGGGAGAACTGGAGGAAGGAGGAACGTGTGTGTGGGTCTGTGTGTCCCGTGTATAAGTTTTCCTTGAGTGTTTGTGCAGATTCCTGTGTGTGTACCCAGAGTTTGTCCCAGGTACTTGTGTATCTGTGTGTACAGTCCCTGATGTGAAGGTGTGCTTTTGTGTGTATGTGTATTTATGCAAATTTGTGTGTTCATGCAAATCCCTATGTGTGAGAACGTAAATGTATATGTAAGAGCAATGTGTGTCTGTGGGTGTGAATCTGTGAGCAGAGTGCTGTCCCTGTATTTTTGAGGGCATCCCCACGGGGGTCTGAACATGTTCACACTTCTGTGAATGTGGACATGTGGATATATGAGTACATGTGTCATGGTGTGACTGTGTATGTGAGCGTGTTGGGTTTTGTGGTGGGGGGCGTGGAGATCAAGGAGCGGGCTGAATGCTCTTGGCCAGTCTCATAGCCATGCCTGGCCCTACTGCTCGTTTCCCAGGAGACCCTGGGCTCTAGGTAGAGGGAAGCTTCACCTCTCTGCCTGTTGTCAATGGGGGTATTTCAAGCACCAAAAGGACAGGTTGGGGAGGAGAGTTTGGGACCAGGAACTCCTTTTGTGGGCCTTTAAAAAGGACTGAACTGAATCCCACCAGTTGGTGCCCTTGGCAAGCCTCAACCCAGAATGGACAAGTCTGGAGAGGTTTGTTGGGGAACCCAGGCCCACTGACACCCCAGGCTGTCAGCCTGTAAGGCCCACTTGAAGAGGCCTAATTTTGGTCTTGAGCACTTGAGTGCCTCTCACCTACCCTCTTGCTTGTCTCCCTTTGCCTGTGATGTCTATTCTTGACCTCTTCTTTTCTAATAAGCTCTGGTTGGGGCAGCAATGTTCCTACCTAAATGATTTCTGAGCCTTCCTGCAGCTGAAAGTGGCCATGTGACACAGTTCTGTCTGAGTGAGATCTGCTGGGGAATACCAGGAAGGCATTTGCACTCATGATGATAGGGAACAGATGGAGCTACCATGTCCCTCTCCCACCTGATGATAGGAATGCAGCAATCATTTTTTAATCATGAGGCAGGAGAGGCACAGTATCAAGAGAATGATAGCAAAGTGGAAAGATAAGAGTCTAATTCCTGATAAGCATTACTGAGCTGCTAAACCCAGGTCAGAAAAGTCATTTGGACTTCTAATGATGAAATAAAAATGAATCTTCAAGTATTTAAGCCATGGTTGGTGAGTTTCTGTTACTTGGAGCCTGACACAGCCTTCAAGGATCTTCCCATTTTGAGGATAGGGAGACTGGTATCCCTGGCTTGCCTTGCCTCCAGCCATGGGCTCCTCACTCTGGTCTGCTCAGAGTCCTGCCTAAGACTAGCTGTCACCATTTGCATGATTAACATGATCCATGTTCAAATCAGGCCTGTAATCCTGTTGAAATTCAGACCAATTCACCGTGCTCATAGGAGATTCCTTTTTGTATGATAAAGGAAGAGATCACCAATCCCATTATGTAGAAAATGAGAACAAGGCTCAGAGGGTTGAGGCTTGTCAAGGGTACCATCTGATGGGAGTATAGTTCAGTGCTTGCCTCTATGATGGGTTCTAAGGGCCCACAAGGGAAATTACTGGCCCCAAACTCTCTTCCCCAACCTATCCTGCTGGTGCCTGGAATACCCTCCATTGACAAGAGGCAGCATCTTTTGCAGATTCATTCCTTAAAGTGGTCTCCCTTCTTGGAAAGGGACATTTTGCCTGAGACCTCCAAAGACCACCCTGCCAGGCAGGTGATAGCAGGAGCAGGAGAAACCACTGAGAATTCAGGGAAGAGAAGGGGTGGAGTCCTGCAGACTGATGACTATCTGTCCTAGACATCAGGACTTTGGGAGAGGATGTCATCAGCCTCTGCAGGCGAGGTTGCGACCTGTGGTTTCAACACTTGGGCTTCCCCCTATTCCCTGGCTACTCCTACATGCTGTGAGAATGAACCAGATTACTCACAGTTGTCAGTATTGGTCAATGAAGTGTGTGTGTGTGTGTATGTGTGTGTGTGTGTGTGTGTGTAGAATGGCGCAGGTGATCCTAGAAGCAAAGGTGCCCCCCCCCCATGCTTTCTGACTGGGGTCAGTTTTCCCATCTGAGCTCATTTTTTTTTTCCAGGTGTAACTGGAGCTAATGATGCATTCCCCAATTCATCCTCTGACACACACATCACAAAGGAGAAAGGATTTATGCCCAAGTGCCGTTGATATCAAAGTGCATCTTCTTAAACCTTAGGAGCTTAGGATAGGAGGAAGGTAATAATACTGATAGAGTGGCTTTCCCCAGTGGAGAGTCCCTGGTATGTTCCACAAAGTTGTAAAAACCCACCCCCCTCCAGTGAAAAGAGGGGTGTAATGCCTAGGTCACCTCCAAAATTTCCACTGGCCCAGTGTCCATCATACCTTTCTTAAAGCCTAGGTTTCCTTTGAGAAAAGGGTCCTCACTGGCACATAGTCTGAGAAGTTTGGCTGGGCTGAGTACCCTCCACTTCAAGAAGTGGACAGGTGACTCAGGTCTGGCCAACCAGCATACTCTATTTCCTGGCTGAGCCTGTCCAATGGGAGGAGACACTGGAGCCTGTGCTGGGACTACTGACAAAAAGGGATGGCCCACGCCATCATAGGGTCTTCCAAGATTATGTGAGGGAGTTCAACATTGGGGGCTCTGGGAAGATAAGTAAGGTTATAGAGCTCAGGAAGGTCTAGAGCATGGGATCAGAGATGGGAATCTCCATTTGATATAAAGTGATTAAATAAGCTTGAAACATTTACTGTTGAGTTCATTGTTCATCACCACCCCTTAACCTGCTGCTCTTCCTGAGTCCCCATCTTGATGACATCTCCATTGTCTACCCAGAAGCGCTGACACCATCCACACCTCCCGTATTTACCTCCTCCCACATACCTCTGTCATGGAGACATCCTCTGCTTTCCTGCTGCCACTGACTAGTCCAGGCCCCCACTGGGGCTGTAGCCTGGACTGTCCTTGCCTCTTGCCTCTGCCCATCACGTTTATTTTGATGCTGTTTGCCAGAAATGTCTCTCAGGAAGATAGCTCTGCAGGATATTCCCACACTTGAAAATCTTCGGGGTATTTCAGGAGCCTACACCAGGAATCTTGAGCTCAAATGTCCATAGTGGCCAGGTAGGAGATGTGAACCAAGACAGTTGGATTTTATGTCAACACATCAATAGTCTTCATTCTCACAAAGAAATACGCTTGGTTTTGCTTTTTTCAAACATATTTCCTCTTTGTTTTATTTTCCTGATTTTAATAAGATGCAGAGCATAATGTTCAAGTCCAGTCCTAAGTGGCATCAAACACTATACCAGTTAAGGAGTGATGGGGTGAACTGGAGAGCCCATGCCTTTTCATTGATGGGGTTCCATCCCATCAGTTCAATGTGGAACTGCAAGTCTGATGCTGACAGATCTTCTGATTTTCCAAAAGAAGCCAGAAATCAGAATTTGTAAGGAATGGGATATGCTCCATTTTTAACATAGGCAAATCATTCCATGCTTTGAAAAAGCACCATGTGAGTCATTCTCTATCACTGCTGGTGGGTGTGTACACTGGCATAATCTCTAAGGATAGAAATTGGACATTAGCTATTAAAATTGCAAGTGCAATGTTCTTTGACTTGGCACTCTTGCTCTGGGTATTTTTCCTGCAGATATACTTGTGGTGTACAAAATGCTGTGTTCAAGAAAATTTATTGCGGCATTGCTTGCAATATCAAAGATTTGAATTAATCTAAATGTCTACATACCGGGTCCTGGTTAAATAATGCTATTCAGCTGCAAAAAAAAATGAGATGGTTTCTTAGATATAACATCCATACCATAAGTGACAATGACAAAACAGAGAAACTGGACTTCATCCAAATTAAAAACGTGTGCTATGGAGGACACTATCAAGAAAGTGAAAAGATAACCCAAGGAATGGAAATACATATTTGTAAATCATATATCTAATGAGGGACTTATATCAAGAACATACAAAGAACTCTTTTAACTCAACAACAAAAAGGTAAATTACCCAATTAAAAATGGACAAAGTGTTTGAACAGATGATGAATGGGCATTTTCCCAAAGACAAATGGCTGATAAGTCATAAAAAGGTGTTCAACATCCTTAGTCATTAGAGAAATGTAAATCAAAACCACAATGACATACTGCTTCACACCCACTAGGATGGCTGTAATAAACAAAAAGAGAAAAATAACAAGTGTTGGTGAGAATGTTGAGAAACTGAAGCTCTTAAATATTCTGGTGAGATTTCAAAATGATGCAGCTGCTGGGAAAAATGACTTGACAGTTCCTCAAAAGTTAAATATAATTATCCTATGACCCAACAATTCTTCTACTCAGTATGTACCCAGAATTAAATACATACATCTTAGCAAAAACTTGTACACAGATCTTCTTTATCAGCATTATTCATAAAAGTAAAAATTTACAAACAACACAAATGTCCATCAATTGATAAATGGATAAAAAATGGAAAATTATTCATCCAAGAAAGTAATGGAGTACTGATTCATAATGCAACAGAAGTGAACCTTTAAAACACAATGTAAGTGAAGAAATCCAAATACAAAAGGCCATCTATTACATGATTCCATTTATATGCAATGTTCAGAAAAGGGAATTCCACGGAGAAGCAAAGTAGTTCCAGGACTGGGGGAAAGAAGAAGGAGGGTGATTAGTAATGGATTTCTTTTTGGGATGATGAAAATGTTCTACGATTTGGCAGAGGCAATGTTTGTCCATCTCTATGAACATGCTAAAAAACACTGAACTGTACACAATAAAATGGTGAATTTAAAGGAATGTGAATTGTAATCTCTGAAAGCTGTTATTTTAAAAAAAGAGTGAGAAGTTATACTCCATTTATGTATGATGTATCAAAATGCATTCTACTGTTATGAATAACTAATCAGAACCAATTTAAAAATCTAAAAATAAGAAAAGGATCTCTTTAGTTATTGACAGGAAAACTGTATATGCTAAATTTTGTATGCAAAAGGGAAGTTGGACAAGAATTTATATTTGTATTTCTTTTTTCTAATCTTGGAGTGGGACCAAGATTTTCCACTTTATTAATCTTTTTAGAATTTTGAAACTTATGAATGCATTATTAATAATTTACCCCTACACGAGTTTAATATTAACTCAGTAGACTCAATTATTCTCATAAAGAAGTGGTAAGTTGTGGGCTAGGGTTGTGGCTCAGTGGTGGAGTGCCTACCTTGAATATGTGAGGCACTGGGTTTGAATCTCAGCATCGCATATAAATAAAAAATCAACAACTAAAATAAATAAATAAAATTAAAGGAAAAAAAAAGAAGTGGTAAGTTATGTCATATGCAACTGAGAGTTCCATGAGGCAAGGACTAAAGAATGTCCTTTGGGCTTGACTATAATTAGAGAAGATAATTGATGACTTTTCTAGGACAGAATCAGGGCCTAGTGGGGAGAGAAGCAAATTAGCTCATAGTGTTTTGAAAAGTAAATGGGAATCAGGGAGTTTTTACCAGGGAGTGTAGAACTGTTTGCCACTTGTATATCCAGGCTAGATGAAATATTTATTAAGTATTTAAAGGATACCTGTTTATTAATTTCTTCTGGCATTTTACATTTTATTCTTGGGTCAGACAGGATCATCAGACAGATATCGTCTTGGTCCCCTGGAAAAAAATGTGTTTAATGTTTTCTGGTTTTGAATGCCCTCTACTTATACAGAGAGACACATCTGGGCCTTGTACTGCACATATTTCAGAGTTAGGGAAGAGTGTCAAATTTCTCATCTAAAGGAAGACTGTCAAAGAAATATTGTCAGACCTTAGTGATAGAAATTGCCCATTTCCCATGGGCATGATTTATTAATGTTTAATGGAAATTAAGTAAGATAAATTGGCTTTTGTTATGCTGTCAGAAATAAATTTACAGTTTAATTTTTTTAGTGTTTTAGTTGTAGTTGGACACAATACCTTTATTTTATTTATTTACTATTATTATTTTTTAAAATATATTTTATTTTATTTTTTAGGTGTAGATGGACACAACACAATGCCTTTATTTTTTTATGTGGTAGTGAGGATTGAACCCAGGGCCTCGCACATGCTAGAGAAGGGTTTTACTGCTGAGCCGCAACCCCAACCCTACAGTTTAATCTTAACTCAGAAGACCCATATGATAATTTATCCCTACAGTTTACATGTCTAAATACCAAATACTATTTACCCTGGGGCTTCCCAAATACTCCTAAATATACTTTCCCTGATGTTGTGTTATGAAAAAAAAATGCAATGTCTAAGTTTCTAGCTTAACACACAGATCTTGATAAGTCACTTAAAATTCAGTGCAAAAAAAAACTCCACAAGCTGAGCAGGTTGGTGCACACCTGTAATCCCAGCTGCTTGGGATTACAATTGAGGCAGAAGGATTGGGAGTTCAAAGCCAGCCTCAGCAACTTAGCTAAACTCTGTCTCTAAATAAAATATAAAAAGGGGCTGAGGAATGTGGCTCAGTGGTTAAGTGCCTTGGGATCAATGGCCGGTACAAAAAACAACCAACCAAACAAAAAAGCCAAATCACAAAAACAAGTATAGAACAGAAGTAACAACAATATTTTTCAGGACTAGAAATGAGAAGGGACTTCTGAAAGATTGGTAACGTTATTTTTTTGTTTTTAAATCTGACTGCAATACAGAAGAGACTGGGGGTGAACCTCAGTGGTAAAGGGCTGGCCTAACAGGCTTGAGGCCCTGGGTTTCATTCCCAGCACCAGGGGTTGAGGCGGTGGTGGGGAGGCCGGAATATGTAAGTGTGTTAACTCTGTGAAGTTTACTGAGTTGAACAATTATATGTGGAACTTTATGTATACTTTATGAAAAGTTAAAAAAAAAAAAAAGTGGAGAATGTAAACAAATCACTCTGTTCTGGATCCACCTTTGGACCTTTCATTTGCGACCTAAGGAATAAGTGCTCAATCTGGCACTGACTCAGTTGGGTTCCATCCTTGTATCCGCTGCCTTCCATTTACCGGTCAAAGAATCTGTAAAAAGCTCGTGTCCCTCCACTCTTCGATCTCCACACTTTTACTATCTGCAGGGCCCTTCTATATCATTTCACTTGATGGAAACCAATCATCTCTGGAGTTCCAACTCCCAGATCGCTTCTTACAGCTCTACTCTGAGATCCCTGCTGAAAACCTTTCTCATATAGCCCCGCCTTTGTCTCCTCCGCCCAGAGCCGCAGAGAACGGTGCTCCGTACAGCTGCTCCGTGAATTGAATAAACCACCGGGTTCTGGTTACGCCTCTCCCAAAGCGCTGTCATCACCAGATGAGACAAACGCTCCAAAAGGACCCGAGAGCGGAGACGAGGTTCGCAGGAAGCGATGTGGAGACTAGCCACCGGAAGTCAGTGGAGACATCAGGCCCGTCACTCTAGAATCCCGGAGGACTGGGATCTCAGTGGTTGGACGAGATGGGTCACTCCCGGGACCAATAAAGTGGGGGCACAATGCCATAGGCTTGAGTACTGAGAAGGAAAAAGGGGCCAAAAGGAGAGGGATTTCGGGAGCTAGTTGTCAAGGTAACAGATCTAGCCTTCGCAGCCCCTCCTGGGGGACTGGCTATTCCCAGAGTTTGCAGGACTAGCTGCGATTGGCCCGAGGAGGTCCAGCCGATTGACGGGAGCGCGCGCGCACACGTGCAGGGGCGTTGTCCTCCATTCACACGGCGCCCGAGGATCCAGCGCGCATGCGTTGGAGGATGGCGCGGGGAGGCGAGCGCACCCCTGCGAAGTGCAGAGCCCCCTTTGGGCGGCTCCCGCCGGCGAGCTGGACAGCGGCGGGCACGCGCGGGCGCGCGGGCGCGCGGGCGCGCAAGGATGGAGGCGTGGTTTCCTTAGCTGATAAACTCGATTGGGAGCAGCAAATTGAAGGGGTGGGAACCTCCTCGGAGGCTGCTTAGCGATTGGTCAGAGACTGGAGGGAGCGTGGTCTTGGGGGGCGGGGTCGGGGGGGCCCTGGCTGGGCAGCGGGCGACGCTGGTGTGGTGGTGGCGGCCCTTGAACAAGTGAGCGAGCGAGTCGTGGAGACCTCCTCCGCTGGGGACGGGAGGTCGGCGAGCCCCGGGACCTCCATAAGTCTAAGTCCTGAGGAGGCGTGAGGGTGAGGCGCCATTGGGTGAGTATGGCCCCGAGGAAACCCGAGTGCCCCGCCCCTCCCTTTCTTCCTGGACCGTACCGCACCCTCCCCCAACTCGGACCCCGAGCTGGGCTCTGGGCTTCGGGGTTCCAACTCCCGCTGCAGGATGCCTGCTACTTGCCAGCCTCTCTCTTTTGCCCCCTTTGCCGCCGTGCTCGGTTTGGGGAACTTAGAGATTCTCCGGTTCTGCTTCCCAGCTCACAGAGGGGAAACTGAGGCCGACGGGGGGCGGACCTCTCCTCACCAAGCGTCTCCATATAGGCATCATGGCCGAGCCCCTAAAGGAGGAAGACGGCGAGGACGGCTCTGGGGAGCCCCCCGGGCCAGTGAAGGCAGAACCCGTCCATACCTCTGCCTCTGTTGCGGCCAAGAACCTAGCTCTGCTCAAAGCCCGCTCCTTTGATGTGACCTTTGACGTGGGGGATGAGTACGAGATCATCGAGACCATAGGCAATGGAGCCTACGGGGTGGTGTCCTCTGCTCGCCGCCGCCTCACGGGTGAGCTTCCTGAGCCTCTCACAGATGTGGAAACTGGTTCCCAGAAGTGGTGAGAAACCTGCCCGATCTCAGCCATCCAGGAAGGAAAGCTGGGCTGTGAATTTTTGTTCAATTCAGCACTTACTGACTAGGTGCCAGGATCCCAGTTAGGCACCATTTTCAGGAACTCTGGTTTTGCTATACTTTCAGCCCATTTCTACTGAGAAAAATGATAGTCCGGTTAGGTCAAGATGGAGAGCTTGTTCCTTGGTGTCTAAAAGAGAGCTGTGTTCCAGAGCAAGAGATTGCATGGTGGGAATGGTGAGCTCTGAGATGGAGAGAAAGTGTAGGGAGGGATAATGAGCCCAGGCATTAGAGCCAGCACTCCCACCAACTAACTGTACAATCTACAAGTTACTGGGCCAAATTTTCTCATCTGTAACTTTGAGCTATTAGTTCATGCCTGGTAAGATAGTTGTGAAGGTAAAATTTGATATTGTAAAGTACTTAGCAAGTTCTTTGCATATGGCAGGTACTCAGTATATGGTAGCTGTTGTTATTTGCATCCTAGAAGGGTGGTGTTGAGAGGGGTCTGCAGTTCCTCCAAGGTACCCTCTGGTATCTGTCTTTTCCCTGCTCTCCAGGCCAGCAGGTGGCCATCAAGAAGATCCCGAATGCTTTTGATGTGGTAACCAATGCCAAACGGACCCTCAGGGAGCTGAAGATCCTCAAACACTTCAAACATGACAATATCATTGCTATCAAGGACATCCTGAGGCCCACTGTACCCTATGGAGAATTCAAATCTGTGTAAGGAGTGGGATAGGAGAGGGAGGCATAATCGGGACTGTTTCAGAAGGCAGGGACCTTATTGCTAAAATTCTGGAAGGACAGGATAGAAAATTCCCATGGTTCCAGGACCAGTGCTCCTTTAGGGCATTTTGAGGGACTGCTGTTATTCTTCAAGAAGAGTACAAATGTTACAGTTTTATAGACTATATAGGAAGGCAGACATAAGATGTTCATACTACTATTTCATCTTCCTACCTCTGTAGCAGATTGATCACAGAATACTGTCTTACAGAAAATGGACAAATCTTCACAATTTTCAACATAATACTTCAAGCAGCCACTACCAAACAATGGAGTCATCTCCAAAATTAAACCTACTCGCCAGCCCTGATATAGTTGAACCCCATTTTTTATGGGGAAACTGGAAAGTCTGGGGAGAAAAGTGATTTAACCAAGTTCATGGAAAAGTTGTAGAGTAATCCAAAACCTGGTGTGCTGCTGCTTCTTTACCATGCTGTCAGCTCTTTGGGGTCCCAGGGTAACATGGTTTGTGTAGAATCAGGAGGGTCTAGTGAGGATGGGGCTTGTCCCTGTGGTGTGGGTAGGCTAGGACATGCCTCTTTCACCTTTTCCTTTTCAGCTATGTGGTCCTGGACCTGATGGAGAGCGACCTGCACCAGATCATCCACTCCTCACAGCCACTTACACTGGAGCATGTGCGCTACTTCCTGTACCAGCTGCTGCGGGGCCTTAAGTACATGCACTCAGCTCAGGTCATCCACCGTGACCTCAAGCCCTCTAACCTGTTGGTGAATGAGAACTGTGAGCTCAAGATTGGTGACTTTGGTATGGCCCGTGGCCTGTGTACCTCCCCTGCTGAACACCAGTACTTCATGACTGAGTATGTGGCTACTCGCTGGTACCGGGCCCCTGAGCTCATGCTGTCCCTGCATGAGTACACACAGGCTATCGACCTCTGGTCTGTGGGCTGTATCTTTGGCGAGATGCTTGCCCGGCGCCAGCTCTTCCCAGGCAAAAACTACGTGCACCAACTTCAACTGATTATGATGGTGTTGGGTACCCCATCGCCAACTGTGATTCAAGCTGTCGGGGCTGAAAGGGTGCGGGCCTATATCCAGAGCCTGCCACCACGCCAGCCTGTGCCTTGGGAGACAGTGTACCCAGGTGCTGACCGCCAGGCTCTTTCACTGCTGGGTCGCATGCTGCGTTTCGAACCCAGTGCTCGCATCTCAGCAGCTGCTGCTCTTCGCCATCCTTTCCTGGCCAAGTACCATGACCCTGATGATGAGCCTGATTGTGCCCCACCCTTTGACTTTGCCTTTGACCGTGAAGCCCTTACCCGGGAACGAATTAAGGAGGCCATTGTGGCAGAGATTGAGGACTTCCATGCACGAAGGGAAGGCATCCGCCAACAGATCCGCTTCCAGCCTTCCTTGCAGCCTGTGGCCAGTGAGCCTGGCTGTCCAGATGTTGAGATGCCCAGTCCCTGGGCTCCCAGTGGGGACTGTGCCATGGAGTCACCCCCACCAGCCCCACCACCATGCCCTGGCCCTGCACCTGATACCATTGATCTGACCCTGCAGCCACCTCCACCAGCCAGTGAGCCTGCCCCACCGAAGAAAGAGGGCGCCATCTCAGACAATACCAAGGCAGCCCTTAAAGCTGCCCTGCTCAAGTCCTTGCGGAGCCGGCTGAAAGGTACCTTATGGGTTCAGTGACTGGCTGGGGAGTGGGGTGCTAGTGGGGGGCTCTGGCTTGAACATGGCTGCAGGCTCTTACCTCTTACCTGTTCAACTTCCCTGGAGATGGCCCTAGTGCACCCTTGGAGGCTCCTGAGCCACGGAAGCCAGTGACGGCCCAGGAGCGACAGCGAGAACGTGAGGAGAAGCGGCGGAGGCGGCAAGAGAGAGCCAAGGAGCGGGAAAAGCGGCGGCAAGAGCGGGAGCGAAAGGAGCGGGGGGCTGGGACCTCGGGGGGCCCTTCCACTGACCCCCTGGCTGGACTGGTGCTTAGTGACAATGATCGAAGCCTGCTAGAGCGCTGGACTCGCATGGCCCAGCCCCCTGCTCCAGCCCCAGCTCCAGCCCCAGCCCCAGCTCCAGCCCCAGCCCCAGCCCCAGCCCCAGCCCCAGCAATAAGGCCATCCCCAGCCCAGCCCACCAGTCCACCCCCTGGCCCCATAGCCCAGCCCACGGGTCCTCCTCCACAACCTGTAGGCTCCACCACAGGTCCTGCACCCCAGCCTCCCTGCCCACCTCCTTGTCCTGCTTCCCATCCTGCTGGCCCTCCGGGACCCATACCTATTCCTGCTGCACTCCAGACTGCCACCTCCAGTAGCCTTCTGGCCCCCCAGTCACTTGTGCCACCCCCTGGGTTGCCTGGCTCTAGTGCTCCAGGAGTTCTGCCTTACTTCTCATCTGGCCCACCACCTCTAGACCCTGGGGGGGGACCTCAGCCTTCTACATCAGAATCACCCGATGTCAACTTGGTGACCCAGCAGCTGTCTAAGTCCCAGGTGAGGGGAAAGACCCAAGCCTTGGGGACACCTGGATCTGGGCCCAGGGAAAATGGGTTCAGGAAGTTGTCCTTGCTCCATGAAAACTGAGCAACAAGGGGTTTTTATGTCTCTGAACTTGTCCTCTTGCTAGAAGAAGGAACAATACCAATGAAGAGGTTGTTGGGAGACAAAATACTTTCTGGAAAGTGCCTGGTCTTGAGATGGGCCTTAGCTGGCACTTGGTGATTACTGAGACTGGGATACCCAAACAGGGTGGTCAGCAGCCTCAGGACCAGGGTGCCCTGCACACCTCAGTCTGCCCTTGCTAGTTTGTAACCTGCCATTATCCCCCACAGGTGGAGGACCCCCTGCCCCCTGTGTTCTCAGGCACTCCAAAGGGCAGTGGGGCTGGCTATGGTGTTGGCTTTGACCTGGAGGAATTCTTAAACCAATCTTTCGACATGGGCGTGGCTGACGGGCCACAGGATGGGTAAGATGGCTGGATCCAGCTCTTGGAATGGGGTGGTGGGGAGGGGCTCCTGGTGTGGAAGAATTCACTTATGGGATGGGGATGGGTGCAAAGCTGGCTGAGGCTAGCTGTAACCTTTCTCTTTTCCATCCCTGATTCCCTTTCCCTGCAGCCAGGCAGACTCTGCCTCCCTCTCAGCTTCTCTCCTTGCTGACTGGCTTGAGGGCCATGGCATGAACCCTGCTGATATCGAGTCCCTGCAGCGTGAAATTCAGATGGACTCCCCGATGCTTCTGGCTGACCTGCCTGACCTCCAGGAGCCCTAAGGCCCATAGCCTTTGCCTTGCCACCAGCTCCGGGACCCAGATTCAGGGCCCATGGGAGCAGGTGAGGCTCAGCTTGGATTATTTTGTAGGTTCATCTCAGACCCACCCTTCAGCCTTAAGCAGCCACCTGAGCCACCACCGAGCCATGACAGGATTGGGAGACCCCTACTCCACCCAGCAATCCTTTTCAGTATTGTATTTTTATTATTGTAATATTATTACACAGTCTTTTTGACATCAAAATGAGGCCTGTGAAATACAAGGTTCCTTTTAATGCCTGACTCCAAGTGTCATTTTTGGAGATGAGGACAGTATACCACCAATAGGGGTATAAGGAGGAGCCAGTTGGGGACCCAAGCAGTATTTTTTGTGCACAAAGCCAATTTGTTTAGGTCCATGACTGAGCCTTGCATGCCCTGCCCACTTTCAGCCCCACAGATTGTTTTCTGTGTTCTCACATGGCCAAACCTCAATCCCTGGGGGCAGTTGGGGGACTTCATTTCCATGCCTACCTTGCCCATGTCTACTTCAGGGTGACGTACAGTACCTGTGGTGAATACTGTTTTGTCATTGAGCTTTGCAGGGGCTGGGACAGGCAGGTGGTAGAAGCAGTATGGTTGTGAGGTCCATGGTGTTCACCACAGGGGAGAACATTGGTGATAGGGAGGCCAAGGATGGAAGGTACTCTGCAAATAGCCAGAGGGGGTGCCAGGGTGTGGCAGTGGTCATGCATGAATGGCCTGGCATACACCCAGGGGTGGTCAGATTACACTGCTTGGTCTAGAGTATTCCCAGACACAGGGGCCCGCAGTAGAGAAGCTGGCTAAAGTGGGATACACAAGTGCATTCCTGGGAGGTGGCTCCTGGCTCTCAGCTATTGGGACAGGGTGTAGGCAGCTCAGTCTCATGGAGGCTAGCCAGGTCCAGGCTGGGTGACTGTACCTCAGAAAAGGGCTGGGTGCTGCTGGTAGCTAGCTGCAGGTGGAAGGGAGCTCCCAGGGCCTGGCTTAGAAATGTTTGCCCTGGGGTGTGTGATAGGGATCAGCCATGGCTGAGAGTCAGAAGGCCTCTTGAGAAGCTGGTGCTCAGGGAGCAGCAGAAGCAACATAGTGGGGTCCCAGGGCATCAGAGGTCAGAGGGAGTATTCATAGTGATGGGGTTGCCAGGGAGGAATGGAGCCTGAGGGGGCCAGCCCCTCAGGTCCTGCGGATTTTCATCTCGGTGCGCTTGAGGGAGTAGTAGAAGCCCTTCCACTGGGCCCAGTTGATGCCGTTGGCATAGGAAAGGTGGGAGCCACCCAGGTAGAAGCCGTTGAGGTTGGCAAAGTGGCAGCTGCGGAACCAGAAGGCTCCTGAGGACAGGGCTGCACAGTTCTGCACAAAGAGGTCCTGGTCCCGGTCGAAGGTGGAGAACTTCTGGCCGCTGTGGTAGGACAGGGAGTCACCTGGCAGAGAGGAGGAAGGATGGGACTGCTGAGGCAGGGAGCTGAGCTCTGTGCTAGCAGGGAGAGGGTGACAACAGTGAGGGACATACGTGGCATTATGGTGGGACGGGGGCACCCTCTCTGAGCCAAATGTTGGGTAGATGGGCCTCTGTAGCACAGAGAAACAGCTGCTCCTCCACAGGGTTGCCTGGAGCAGGGCCAGGGTGGCTGAAACACACACTGGCTGGAGTTGGCTTAGAGCCTGCTGTGGCTTTTCCAAGCCCAGGAGGGCTGAAGGAGGGCCCTGGAGGGGGCCGGCCCAGCCATCTCCCCCAACAGTCCTTGCTAAAGCTTTCAGGAGGGAATACCTGCACCACCATCCTCAAAGCCTGACACATAGAGGGTGTAGCCATCCTCCTCAGCGCTGACCGCATTCGGGGAGATGGAGAAGTCGACATATTTGGCATAGGCTGTGTTATTCTCAAAGTCCTCTAAGTCTACCCGCAGCTCATACTTCTGCTTCAGGGTCAAGAGGTGCATGTTCTGCAGCCCTGTGGGGGAAGGGAGCTGGTTAGCAAGGACCTGACTGTGGAGCAGTCCCCCCTCCCACCAGGGCCATGCCTTACCCAGCCAGTACTCCCCGTCTGCACGGCCAAAGCCCAACTTGTAGTCATTCCAGCCCCGGAAGAAACTCACTGAGCCATTGAATCTCTTCTGGAAAACCTGGAGCCGAGAGGACAGGGAAGGGGAATGATTTGAAGGTCCAGTGGGTAGGGGCCTTGTCCTACCCTGCCCACCCAGGCCTGGACCCTGCAATGTGAGACTAGTTCATTAAAGGACTGAGAGTTGGAAAGGTTGTTAAAACAAGGTGCACACTGCCACCAGGCTCCTCTTTGAGGGAGGGCTGTGCACTGGCACCTACTTGGGCCCTTCACGCAGTCTCACGAGAGTCAGGAAAGGTAATCAGGGCTGGGGGTGTAGCTCAGTGGTCGAGCTCTTGCCTAGCAAGGGATGTGTGGGTTTAATCCCCAGCACTGCCTAAATAAATAAAGGGGGGTATTCTAGAATTCAAGTGCCTGGGTGTGAGTCCTGGTATTGGCTTCATGATCTGGGGCAAGTAACTTCACCTCTGGGCTTTAGTTCCTCATCTAGAAAAGCAACCACCAGGACTATTGTGATGGTCACATGTGTTAGTGTATCTTAAGCAATTGGTGACAGCTACTTACAAACTGTGCCTTGGGTATCATCATCCCCATTTTTAACAATGAAGAAACTGAGGCTCACACAACTGGGACCACCTACTCACCGTCCACTTGCCACCCTCAGTGGTCATGTCACAGAAGACAGGCACGGGCACGCTGGGGCCTGAGGGGTAGATGAGGTACACACCATCTGTCTGGTAGCCCTGGGCATAGATGTCATCGCAGTCCAGGGGCTGCTGAAGGCAAGACTTCTCCAAAGCTAGGGGGAGGAGTGTGGGAACAGTGAGGCTTACAGCATAGAGAATACCGTAGCACCCACAGCTTTTCCCAGTCCCTGGGGCTAGGGGGCTTTGTTAAATCATGAGATTTGTTTGAGGGGGGACTGCCCAAAGATCATTTCATCCACCTGCCCGACTTTGTGGAGAAGGAAACAACCTTGCAGAGCTGGGCCTCAGCGCTGAGGCCTGGCTTTCCGAACAGCCTCTTCTAGCCCAGCCTATTGGTCACGGTGCTGCATCTGTGACTGGGGGGCTGCTTACCATCTCCCCGGATCCCAGAGGCCTGGGGGGCGCAGGGAGGTGTGGAGAGCAGCAGCAGCAGCGGCGGCAGGGCCAGGAGGGCCTGGTGGCAGGAAACAGAGTCAGCTCAGCCCTGGCCCCAGCCCCAGGCACCCCCTGTTCTCTTTCCATTTGCACCATTACACATGCCACTCCTTGCCTGAAACCTTTTCCTGTCCTTTGGTCCCTCTTTGTCTTCCCAAGCAACCCTACTCTCAGGAAAGGCTGTCTACCCTTTAAGCTTAAAGAATTTCTTGCAAGAGATTCCCCTCTGCTTTCACAGTCCCCTCTCTGGCCAAGTGGCTTTGGGCCCTCTGATGCCATGAACCCCCCACCCTGGTCCCAGTACCTTCATGCTGTCAGTTCGGCTCAGAGCTGCTGGTGTCTGCGTCCCAGACTGTTAGCTGCCTCGAGTTATGTGCTGGGCCCCTGGCCAGCCACCCCAGCCCCGCCTCCCGAAGCTGCAGAACCACCCCCCTTCACACACACGACCAGCATCAGCTTACACTACCAGGGGCCAGGGGACCACCTGGGTCTCATTAGGCCTGTCGGCAGAGCACTGCAGACCAGACAGTCAACTCCCTCCTGGCTCGGGCTCAGACTGCTGCCTGGATCCCACTCCGCCAACGGCCGGCTGGACCTGTGGGCCCCTGGCACCCCCAGCTGGCCCCAGCCTGCCTCAGTCCACCCCGCTTCCTGACAGGCCCCCCTGCAGATGTCTGTTTATTCTCTCCCTCCTGTCCTGGGCTGTTTCATCAGCCATTCAGGGGGAGGACTGAAAGGGGAGGTTGGGGGTGTAGGTGTGCCTGGGTTCCAGGAGGGGCCCACTCTAGGGGAGCAGAAGACTGGGGGTGGGAGAGCTTCAGAGCTCCCTGATGTGGGAGTCAGCGTGGGCTGGTGGGGGACAGGGGTAGCAGGGGCCAGGCCGTCTCCTGGCAGGACTGGGACATTTCTAAGCCATGAGCACAAGATTGCAGGCGGCCAAATGCTCTGTCTGCGCCAGCTTGAGCCAGGGCCCCTCTCCAGCCCCACTCCCCTGCTCTGGCCACTTGGGCCCCCTCCTTTCCCCTTCCACAGTTCCCATCTGGGCCACTGTTGTTTCTCTTAGCCCCACCCCTCCTTCCTTTTTCCAAACCCTCACTTTGGTACCCACCCTGAGACCTCAGCCTTGCTCCCAGGCCCCTCTCAACCAGTTTTCTATTTCTTCCACCCAGAGAGCCCACCTATTCTTTCTTGCCTTTCATCAAATCTCCATCTTTTTCTGCCTCCCCAAAATCCTTGTCTCCCATTCCCTCCTCTCGACAGGGCTGCTTATTGCTCCAGCTTCTTTACAGATCTCTGTGCTTTTACTTTTTTGTTCTCCTTCCCTCCTCCGCACACCAGAAGAGTTGCCCTAGATGGCTGAATTTTTTACCTTGGGCTTGAAAGGAATGTCCAGTCTGGCTCTGGCCTACAGCAGGCCTCCCTTCAGGACTTCAGGATCTTATCACTTATTGCTTAATGACAACTAAACAACACGGGTCACACCCAAATCCTCATCATCAGGTCCCTGTGTCTTTGCCTACACTGTTTCTGTGCTCACCTGACTCCATTTCTTCTCCATGAGTAGCCATGGGCAGGATCTGTGTTTCTCATATGTGCATGCCCAGTACCCATCCTAGAGCCTGGCACAGAGTAGGGCTGATGCCAATTCACTCAGAACAAGTATTTTTTGAGCATCTACTATGTGCTGTGCTTTATACCCACTGTTGGGGGATACAGTTTCTGCCCTCCCCCCAGCCAGTAGCAAACACAGGCTTCAGACAGTGGATTGCAAGTATAATATGTGTTATGAAAAAAATTAGTTGAGTATATGCACACATGAAATATTCAGAGCAAAGTGAGACAGCAGCTCTGACTTAGGTCTCCTCTCTACTCCTGAGTTAGTAGATAAGCCACTTAGAAGAACCTCAGTTGGCCTCATTAACTTGGTTCTCTGATTGTTGGTAGGAGATACCTCTGTTCGCTATTGTGTCTTGACCTAGAGATTCTAGAGCCAGGCTACCTGTATTCAAATCCAGGTTCTGCCACCTGTTAGGGGTAGCCTTGGACAAATTACCTAGCCTCTCTGTGCCCTGGCTTCTTCTCTGTGCAATGATAGTAATAGTATCTATCTCACAGGGGTGTGGTAGGGATTACATAATACATGTCAGGTGCCAAGAACAGTGCCCACAATTACTTGTCAAGAGGAAAAATCTTAAACTAATTAAACTCAACAGAGTTTATTTGAGCAATTAGAAATGAAAGAGAACAAAGCAACACAAAACAAAAATGATTTGTGAATTGGGCAGTTCCCAGAACCAAGGCAGATTCAGAAAACTCCCTCCAATAACATACTCTGACAACAGTGATAGGAAACAAAAGTGTGGTGTAGAGACAGCTTAATTGGTTACAGCTCAATTGGTTAATTGGTTACAGAGCCTCTTGCAATTAACTAAAGCTCAGATATTGTGGTTAAACTCCATATTGATTTGGTCTGTTAAGCTTAGTGTAGGAGCTTAATTTGAATCAATGGCCTCCCACAGTATTTAACCTACTATAGTAATTATTTAGAAAAGATTAGCTAATCACTGTCATCATTATAAACATCATATTGTTCTCATATGAATGTCTTTCTTCTCTTAGTCCTAAAGAATAAGATCCTGATTTTTATCTGGCTCATGTCTAGCCTCCCCTGTGGCTAGATGAGGTCTCAGTTTGGGCCAATAAGATGCAAACTGAAGTGTTGTAAAGGTAGGTGGCTAGCCCCTCTTCTTCCTTCCCCCTGTCCCACAGCTTTGGCTGCCACCTTGGACAGTGGAGCTGAGTTCTCATCAGGATGACAGAAGTGATCAGGGAGGAGCTGGGTCCCTCCTGAATTTATGAAGTTGCTCCAAGACCAGCCCTGGGCTACCCTTCTCTAACCCTCTCTTTGTGGAAGAGAAAGAAACTTCTCTCTAGTTTAAGCTTCTTCTTTTTTTTTTTTCCCTTGTAATGCAACTACAGCTAATCCTAATCTCTTCTTTCAGCAAATGCCAGATAATTTTAGTACAAGACTACAAAAAGAAAAATAATGAAAAAAAACCCCTCAGTTATCAAAACATAATAAAATGTGTCCAAAGTCAAATATGAGAGAATTTTGGAGAATACAATAAAGTAAAAAGCACGGGGAAAATAAGAGAAAGACAGCATGAGAATTAAGCTGTGAGTTATCCATCATATTCACTTATTAAACTAGTTTTAAAACTTTTCAGTGGTAATATATGCACACATGGAAAAGCAGACCCTTTGTTGGTTGTAATTAATTTAACTCTTTGGGGAAAGAAATTTGGCAGTACACAAGAACCAGTAATCCTGCTTTAAAGATACTGTTTAAAATCACATACTTGAGCATATTGAAAAGGTCACGTGAATAGTGTGCAGACATTACTTGTTGGCTACTCAGCATGGCAAAGCTCCCAGGTTTGGGGGGGCTCCCCTCCTAATTAGAATGCTGATTCTCACTTCCCAGGTGTTCTTGCAGTTCCCCATAAGGCAGATGACCTTGGTATAGCCAGAGAAGTCACTGCCCTGGACTTCATTTTGGGCAATGATGATTTGAGAAGCAGAAGCAGGAAAAAATCTATTCTTGTGGTGGTGATCCCAGTGGCCTGGATCTTAGGGTCTCTGGCTGATTGGTAGTGGCTTTGCATATGTACTACTAAGTGGTCCTGGCTTGGGGCTCAGATTGTAAAATCCTGCCTGAGCTTGGTTCTTAGTTTTCCTGACAATTGGTTTGCTGTGCCCATTATTATCATCATTTTTATTATTATTATTTTTGTGTGTGAAAGACTCCAACTCATGCATGAAATTATTTTGTTTTTTGTTGCTGGGGATTGGATCCTGGGTCTCAAGCATGCTAAGTACATACTCTACCACTGAGCTACACGGCTAGCCCCATGAAGATTTTTATCTCAGGTATTATAATAGGTTTAAATCAGAATTCTTTCATTGCTGGCAACAGATGCCCACCCTGACTTTGTTGGGAAGCTTTGCTGGGAGTTTGCACTGGGGCTGGATTTGCACTTGCTCTGGGAAGCAGCCCCTTGGTGGTGAGACAGTGTTAGGGTGATGCTGCTCCATGGACAGGCCTAGAACTTTGTTAGTCTGCCAGATTGCAGAACAGGAAAACACCCACCTCCTTGGCCTTGTTTGGGTTGTTTTGTGCACCACCCTGGCTAGGGATGCAGTTGGACAGCTTTCATTCACCTGTCCACCTTTCTCCATCCTGCTTTGTGCCCCAGGTGGCTGGCTGGTCTCAGCCCTCTGACTTCTGATTGGGTCAGGTCAATGAGAAGGCCCAGCAAGATTTGGAGGGAGGGAGGCAAGTAAAGTTATGTATTCATTGTCTCTTTTTGGGTCCCAGTAAGCTGGCTTGTTCCTCAGCTAGAGATCTCAGGTCCTGGAGAGTGACCTTTCTCCACAGTCCCCAGACCCAGTGTAGGCAACGGCTTCCTTCCTAGGCCCCTTCAGATCTATGGGTGGTGACAGCTCTGGTATTACCAGACTGGAGATAAGGGACTATCTCCTGTTATGACAATCTGCTTTTTGTCACTGTGACCAAAATACCTGACCAGAACCATTTAAAGGAAGAAAGTTTATTTGGGGTTTATGATTTTAGAGATTAAGTCCAAGGTTGGCTTACTCCATTGCTCTGGGCCTAAGGGGCGGGGTAGAAGGGAAGAGCATGGCTGAGGAAAGCAGTTCAGGACCTGGAGGCTGGACAGGAAGTGGAGAGAGAAAAGGCGGGACAAGGTATAATCCCTAAGGGCATGGCCCCAGTGACCTACCTCCTCCAGCCACACTCCATATACACATATATCGTTAGCATCCAGTTTGTTCTTTCAAATTATTAATCCATCCAATGGAACAATCTACTGATTAGGTTACAGCTCTCATAATCTAATCATTTCACTTTCTGCATGAACACAAGGATGCTTGGGGGATGCTTCGTAGTTGAACCATAACACCTGCTTTATGTTAGATTTCTGTTGCTGTGACAAAATGCTGGAAAAAATCAATTTATAGGAGGTTTATATTGGTTTATAGTTTCAGAAGTCTATGGTCATTTGGTCCCATTGCTTTGGGGATCTGTGGCAAGACTCATCACTCATCCTAGCAGACAGCACTTGGGGAGGGTAGAGGGTGTGTCCCTCCAACCCAGGCCAAACAAGGGGGCTCCAAGAGAGATGGGAATGTCTGCACTTGATGGAGGAAAATTATTTACCTCATGGAGTTGGGAAGCAAAGAGAGAGAGAGAAACAAGAAGGGGCTGGGGTCCAGTATCCACTACTAGGGCACATTCCCAGGGACCTAACATTTTTCTACCAGGCCCCATCTCCTAAAGGTTCTGCTACCTCCCAATAGTGCCACAGGCTGGTGGCCAAAACCTTTAACACATAAGCCTTTGAGGGACACTCTGTAGTGTCACACTATAGAGTGTTAACACCTCATTATATTGTCCTTTCATTAGGTACTGCTCAAATAGTTCTGATTTGACTTTTATGGGGAACTGGATTGATCCAGGGAGAGGGGGGGCCCCTGAGTATAGCACACACATTCTGATGCAGAAAATTAGTGTGAGATTAGGAGGGGAAGTGAATGTAAGGTTTACAAAAAGGACTTCACTAACTACTCTCCATAATATTTGTTATGTCATTTATACATAGTAATGCCAAAGCCAGATGGATTAGGATATTCTGATGGCCCCTAATTTTTTTTTTTTTTTTTTTTTTTTTGTGGGACACCTGCTCAAGTTGGATGGCCCTTGTCCCTGGATTGGGCTTGTGCTGGTTGTTTCTTGCCTTCCTTGATTCACTCTCTACTCTGCTGGGGAGCCGCCCTGTGTGGAGTGTACCACTGGGTTCATATGTGGCCAAGGGAAGTACTGGCAAGAAATGGGAAAAGAGAGGGATTGAGGTGTTTCTCCCTGGCTCCTGCCCCATCAGGCACTGCAGTTTTGGCAATAGTTCTCCCGGGCCCCACACCCATACCATCTCCTGCTTATAGCTATGCCATAACCCCTTTCACTGGCTCTAGTGATCCTGTGTCCTCCCCTGATCCCTCCAGTCTGGCATGGTAATAGTCTCACTTTTGCTAGTCCCAAGATGCTTCAACACCCTGTGTTGCCCACACCCAAGTCAACAGTGCCTTCATTACATTTTCTTAAAAACAAAATAGAACAGCTGAGTTCATCTTCTGTTTCCTTCAAGGACCCTGATTGACATAAGATCTCCCTTTGGTTTATTCCAAAGCACATCAGCCTGTGGAATGGAACTTTTCTGTTGTCTCAGACAATAGCTAAGGGCACATCCCCCACATGTCTGCAGGTGCTGACAGCTCCCCATGGGTCTTGCTAGTAGGCAGCCAAACTCCTCCTTTGATGATCAGCTCACGTTCACCCAGAGTGGAAAAGCCTGAGGAGGGGAGCTTTGGAAAGGCACTCATCCAGCAGAGAGCACTTGGGGAGGGTAGAGGGTGTGTCCCTCCAACCCAGGCCAAACAAGGGGGCTCCAAGAGAGATGGGAATGTCTGCCAGGAAAGCCTTTGGCTGAGCTGCCCAAACCCAGGGGCCCCCTTCAGGAGGATGCAGCTGCGGCAAAATAAGAGACGATTTGAAAGATTGGGGCATGAATGCTGGGGCGGCCTGAGTTGGAGGGATGGAAGACGGCAGAGCAGGGGCCTGGGGCCTGCATGGTTATTGTTTTGGCTGGACAAGGATGTGGCATCCCCTGGGGCTTAGTGGGTGCTGTGGAATATCAGGTCAGATTGGATTTGGGCCCATCCTTGTGACCTCATTTTACCTTAATTTCCTTTTTAAAAGCTCTGTCTCCAAATATAGTATCCCTCTGCAGTCCTGGGGGTTACGGCTTCAACATGAATTTTGGAGGGAGTCAATTCAGCTCATAACAAGTACCTTCAATGCCCAGACACTTTTTAACCTCTACATAGGCGATAGAGAATAAAATACACACTTTGGCCCTCCTACAGCTAGAAAGAAAACACAAGAATAAGTAATGTTAATTTATAAGTACTGAAAAAATTTAAAATAGGGAGTTACAGTTTGGAGTATGGCAGCTAGAGAGGCTCATAGTAATGGTCAGCTCCTGGTCCAGGGCCAGGCACAGAATTTTTGTGGTGGGGAAAATACTCTCCTGTCCTGAGTTTTCCTTTTTCTAAATTGAGGGACGTTAGGAGAGAGTTGATATCTCTTCTCACTTTTTTGTTTTTTAATAGTTAGAAGCGAGGTTAGCTGACAAGAGTTCAGCGTGTGGGCCAGAGAAAAGGCAGGTTGGAGATGAGGAGAGTGTTATTTGCTAGGCTAAAATGTTTGAACTTGATCCTGAAGGCTTTTGGGGTGAAGGTTATGTTGAAATACATAATTTAGGTGCTTGATTTTACTTTGAAGTGTGGATGCTGCATATTGAGAAGAAAACATAGATTTTCTTAAAATAATCAAATTAATATATGTACATGGTTGGAGAGAAAGGAGGCATTCAAAGCTACTGTATTGAAAAAAACAGAGGTCTCCAGTCCTGGTGTTCTACAAACCTTGGATTGGGTCTTGTCTGTTTCACTGTGTTGGCCTTTTAGTAGAGACTTGTGCCCTTCAGTCAGTTCTGGGAAAATTCTTCCCTATTACTGTTTCTTTGGCTATTTCTTCTCCTCTGGTTTTTTTTTTTTTTTATGTTCTTGTTCTGATCATTTTATTTGTTAGATGCTGTGTCTCTCAAATTATCCCTTTGCCCCCATCCCTGACATTTCCCATCTCTTTTTAAATTCTAATTTCTAGAACACATCCTTAAATTCTAAGACTTCTGTTGACTTAAAAAATTAGCTATCATGTTATTCTAATTTCTCAGTTGCTCCTTTTAAAAGCCTGTATTGGGTGTGCTTTACATGTTGTAAAGTCTAGCTACTGTAAATGTATGGTTCAACAGTTAATCCTTTTAAAAAATAGACTATTTTCAGCACAGTTTTAGGTTCTAGTAAAATGGAGCAGAAGGTACAGAGATTTCCTATATGCACAGCCTACTCCACTGTCAACATGGTACATAATGGCACATTAGTTACAATAAATGAACCTACCTGGGCACATGGTTGTCACCCAGAGTTCATAGTTACATGAGGGTTCACTCTTGGTGGTGTACATTCTATGGGTTTGGAAAAGTATATAATAAAAATATATAATAACATGTGTGTGCTATTAACGTATACTGCTCTAAAAATCCTCCACTCTCTACCTATTCATCCTTTCTACTTCCTAACTCCTAGTAAGCACTGGTATTTTTAGTAGTTTTGCCTTTTTTTTTTTTTTAGAATGTCATGTATTTAGAGTCATATAGTATATAACCTCTTCACATTGGCTTCTTTAACTTAGTAATATGCATTTAAGATTTCTCCGTGTCTTTTCATGACTTAATAGTCCACTTCTTTTTAGCACTGAGTAATATTTCATTGTCCGTACGTACCACAGTTTATCCATTCATCTATATATCTTGTTTGCTTTCAAGTTTTGGTAAATGTGAATAAAGTTGTTATAAATATCCATGTACAGGTTTTGTGTGAACATATGGTATCAATTCATTTGCATAAATACCAAGAAGCACAATTGCTAGCTCATATGGAAAGAGTACGTTTAGTTTCGTAAGAAACTGTCACATAATCTTCCAAAGTGGCTATACCATTTTGCATTCCCAATCAGCAATGAGTGAACATTCCTATTGCTCTGCATCCTTACCAGCATTTGGTATTGTCATTTTTTATATTAGCCATTCTCATTGGTGTATAACGGTGTCTCATCGTAACTTTAATTTGAATTTCTAATGGCTAATGATGTGGAACATCTTCTCATGTGCTTATTTGCCATCTATATATCTTCAGTGAATTACCTACTCATGTCTTTTGCCCATGATCTAGCATTACTTGCTTTTGTATGGCTGGGATTTATTTTAGATACTAGTCCTTTGTCAAATAAATGATTTGCAAGTATTTTCTTTCACTCCGTGACTTGTCTTTTCATCTTCATAATGGGGTTGATCTTTCATACAGCACACATTTCATTTTGATTAAATATAATCTATGAATTTTTCCTTTTATAGATTGTGGTTTTTGTATAGTGTCTAAAAACTTTTTGTCTAGTCCTGGGCACTAAACTTTTTTTCTAAAAGTTTTATAATCCTACAAATTGTATTTTTGGTAGTGGTATTTTTTTTTTTATACTGTTGAACCCATCCACTGGACTTTTTATTTTGGTATCCATTTAGTATTTTTTAGCTCTAAAATTTCCATCTGGTTCTTCTTTATAGTGTCTGTACTTTTTTTGTGTGTGCTGAAGCTTTTTATATTTCTATATTTTCATTTGTTTCAGCTGTGTTTGCAGTTGCTCATTGAAGAATTTTTTTCATGACTGCTTTAAAATCTTTATCTGATTATCTGACATCTGTTCTCTCAATGTTGGTTATCTATTGATTGTCTTTTGTCTTTCAGTTTGAGATCTACCTGGTTCTTGATTTGATGAGGGTTTTTTTGATTGAAACCTGGGCATTTTATGTTACGTTGGGAAACACTGGGTCTTATTTAAACCTGTTTTGGTTGTTTTCCTCTGACACCCTCTAACAGGAGAAGGGGTGGTATTTGGCTCAGTGCTACCAGAGGAAGGCAGGCAGAAGTCCTTTGATACTCAATGGGGGGCTCCCTGGTACTGCTGGACGGTATGTGAATTTCAGCTCCCCACAGTCTCCTCCAACACTGTAGTTGGGGGGATCACTTGTCATTTCTGGGAGGAAAGTCTCTGCTCCCTGCTTGGCTTCTTCTGATAGCCAACAAGGGGCAAGGGGTGTTTATCCCTTGTTCCTGCTTGCTGAAGGGAAGGTCTGGTTCCCTACCCAGCCTGTGGCATGGATAGGGTGGAGCTGCAGTCTTTCCTGCAGCATTTGACTGGGAGAGGGTATTTATTTTCAAAGAGTTTTTCTGCTTGTTGGGTCATACTTTTCCTGGTCTCTGGGCTATATAGGAGCTTTTAAAAAATATTATTATTCCTGTCTGTGCCCATTGGTAGTCCCTGGTTGCTGAACCTGGTCTGGGATAATGAGATAAAAAGAAGCCTAAGGAAGTCTCTACCATGTCTATCTTTGGGTCCTGGGTCCCAGCCACTCTGCCTTCTTCTTTCCACCATTTAGTCTTCTTATGTTTGTTTTATACATGACATCTAGGGCTTTTAGTTGCACTTAGCACAAGGAATAGGAAGAAATACACTTACTCTTATCTTCTTGCAAGTAGAATTCCCTTTTAAAATTGTAATTAGGTATAACTTACAAACAGTGCCATGGATCAATTTTCTATGTGTGTACCTGGGGACCATCACAGAGAGAGAAAACATTCCTGGCACTCCAGCAGGCTCCCTTTTCCTGGGAGGGAGAGATGTATTATCATTTGCATCTTTAAAAAAGTCTGGCTGCCAAGAATTGGTAAGAGGCAGGAGAAGGGGCGGCAGCCAGAGATTCTTAGGACTGTGTCATCTGTCCCTGAGGTGTATGGGTGGCCTGGGCTTTGTGGATCACTTCCAAGTCTTCTCAGGCCTCTACAGACCATGTCCCTCCTCATTGGCTTGGGTCATCAGTTGGAGTCCAGCAGGCCAGCGCCATCTGATGCAGGTAGAGAGGTCCTACTCTTTCTGTTATCAGGTTCATGGTCAGGAAGCAGAAGCAAATTTCAGCCTTTGGACTTCTGGGATCAGCTCTTCTTTTCCTGTTGCCTAACCTCGCTTCACAGTGACTCCACACTCATTTGGTCAACCAACATGCTGTGTAATAGGTTGCTAAGGGCATGGTTATTGCAGCTGCTAACCTCAGTTTCCTAATCTGTAAGATGGGGCCACTATTTCTTTTTTTTTTTTTATGTTAATCTTTTCCTCCTGCTCTTCCTCCCTGCTCTGTTCTTAGTTGCTCTCATTATATCAAAGAAGACATTTGGCATTTGTTTTTTTAGGGATTGGCTAGCTTCACTTAGCATGGGGCCACTATTTCTACCTTTGGAAGAACAGGGCAGGGAAGGTTGAAGATTCTATCAGATGAAGAACTTAGTATATAACAGGAGGCCAGTAAATACATGATAATCATTATCAGTGTAATAACCTAATGGGAAGTATGCTTCTTTTTCTGCTGGGCATCTGTCCTTAGACTAACTCCCTAAGGCCCTGCTGCTACAGAACTTTCTAGGGTTTTCCTTTAATAAAGAGGAAGAGGTAAAGTCTTGGGGAGGGAGGTCTGAGACACAAGGCAGGGCCTGCTGGTGACTGGGGAGATCTAGGCACAGTAAAGCAAGTGGTCCAGAAATAGCATGTTCTGAGCACCTGCTGTATACCCAGGCTTTGGCCATGCCCCTGCATGGGAGTAATCATATCTTCAGTTTTATTGCTGAGGAAACTGGAATGGAAGCAGCTCCGCTCTGAAATGGGTAGCTCAGCTCAGTATTTGAACCGAGGCTCTCTAGAGCCAAAGCCTGGGTGTTGCCTAGTGCCCCATGTAATCCTGCTGATCTGGTCTGCGTTGAAGGAGGGTGCAGGCCAGCTGGCTGGTGGAGGGCCATATGCAGAGGCCTGGACTGCAGCTGGCTCCCTGGCTCGAGACCTTCTGGCTATCTGCCCATTAGGCCAGCTGCATGGGACGCCTCTCACTTCAGAGGGGTTTAGAAGGCCTAGGTTCAGCTAGGCAGAATCTGGTGTGTGGGGGGTGGGGGGGTGGGGTGTGTGTGTGTGTGTGTGTGTGTGTGTGTGGTTGCACCAGAGGGGTCAGCCAGCCATGTTTCTTAACTTCCTGGATGACTGCCTGGGTGTTCTGATCTAGGGTCATGGTGTGCAATGTGGGAGTTGGAATGGGGGGTGGTACTGAGGAGAGTTGGGGTCTGGAACCACATCTCAATTTTTTGGAAAGTGAGAGGTAATGTGTAAGGTTGGGTTGGCTGCCACAGCTTAGGACACCCTCTCCTACCCCTGCCACCAGCCAGTGGAACATCCAAAAAAGTACATAAGGTGGCTTCTAGCTTCACCCTTTTTACCTGCTGTCCCCAATATTAGCTAGTGCCCCCCAACTTGCACATCCGTCTTCTGTCTGCCTCAGCATCCCACTTACATGTCCTTGGTTCCTGGCTCAATTTCCCCATTCCCCATCCCCCATCCCCTGGGCTTTGCACCTCTGAAGGTGGGTACCCCCTATTTGAATTTTGTCTTCCCTACAGTTTTCAATACGCTTGGCAAGTGTTTGAAGGGCCACCCCAGGCTTGATTGTTTTAGCAGTTGAAACTTCAGTGTAAGAAACTGTTGTGAGCATTCGGAAAGTCACTTAAGCTCTCCAAGTCTCGTCATTGTAAAATGTAGGTGGTGAGAGTTATGGGTTGATCTTACCTCAGGGGATTGTGAGTCTTGCTGGGAGAAGGCTCCAGTCTCCTCTCCATATGCCTCCTGTCCCTCCCCCCATCCCTCATACACTGGTCCCCAGTTTTTCTTCTCACCTTCTGATCCCTCTTTCTTTGCAATTGCTACAGCAATTGCTCAAAAACTCTACTGTAATTCTGCTTTGGGGCTTACTGTCCCCTGCCCCCTCCCCCCAAGTAGTTTTAAGTTACAGAGCCAACTTTCTCAGCCTCCGGGGACTTTCTGTCCCTGACACCTCTCCAAGGATCCTTACCCTATCCTTACCGCCTCTCCACATTCAAATGCTAGTTGTCCACTTAGGGTCTACTGAGTACTGCCCTCCAAATCAATATGTTGAAATCCTATTTCCTAGTACCTTCAAATGCAACTCTCTTTGGAGATAGGTCTTTTTGAAGAGGAAATTAAGTTCAAATGAGGTGTTGAGGGTGGGTCCTAATCCAGCATGCTGTTGTGCATATAAAAGATCAGGACACAGACACACATAGAGGAAGGGCCACAGGTAGACTGCCACATCCAAGCAGAGAAAAAAGGCGACACCTTGATCTTGGACTTCTGATCTCCAGAATTGTGAGAAAATAAATTCTTGTTTGATCCAGTCTGTGGTACTTTGCTATGCAGTCCTAGCAGACTCAAAAGGGTGGTGGTGGTGGGCACTCAGGGTCATAGTTCAAGAACACTGTCTTGGTCAGCTTTCCATACTGTGACAAAATACCTGAGAATAACAACTTAAATTATCATAGTTCACTAACCAAGGGCCCCAAATTTAGAGCTTAGACCTTTATTACCAGGCAAATTTTTTGTTGGTTAAGACATCCATTATAAACTTAAAAATTTGGGGGCTTCTGCCACCTTGTTATGGCATTTATTACTTTATTTATTAATATTTTGGAAACTGTTCAAACTGAAAGCGTCCAAGATCTTCTTTCTGCCTGGAATCCCTATTGTCCCCTTTCTGTTTGTCCTCTTCTTTCCTGGAGATCCTCTATGGAAATAGCTCCTTGTGGGGTCTTTCCTTCTCACTGCCTGCATGGCAGAGAACTCTGGTGTTGCAGTCAGCTCTGTGGGACAGGCTGTCAGAATGAGTCCCTGAAACCTGGGCTGTGTCTGCTTCAAGCAAGGGGCTGGTGGCTGGCATTCAACAGAGATGCCCACATATTCTTCTGTATATGAGAATCAGGAACAGCCCTTTACTTCCAATCAGGAGTACATCTAATTGAATGAAAAAGCCTCTAGGTGTTCACCAAGAAGTTAATCGTAACCTATTTTTTTATAGTTAGACATTGAGGGTGCTTTAATTCTTTCCTTCTAGTTAAAAAACACCCCAACTTCTATTTTTTGGTAACATGGCCGTTAGAAAACCTCAAAACTAAAACAAACTAGAAATACTGAAGAAAATAGCAGAAATCAGCAATTTTCCTTGCTCGGTGATCATGCTTGGTGATAAGGTAGGTTGGCCAATCCTGGCCAATCCTGGAAATCATGCTTGGTGATGTTGTGTGTTGGTGAGGATATCCCTAAATTAGACTCGCCAGGTGGAAAATGGTGGAAGGAAAAGAATATTTATCAGAGCACTGTCTGCTATAGAAAAATGTTAGTGACACTCCTGGTGTCTGTCACTAGAGGACTGGCTGGAGGACTTAGTCAATACTGAAGATGCCTGATGCCAAGTGGTCTAGTCTGGTGGTGGTGGGCACTCAGGGTCATGGTTCAAGAACACTGTCTTGGTCAGCTTTCCATACTGTGACAAAATACCTGAGAATAACAACTTAAAGGAGGAAAGGTTTATTTTGGTTCACAGTTTGAGAAGTTTCAGTCCATGGTCACTTGGCTCTGTTGATTATGGACCTGTGGTAAAACAAAAACATCATGGTAGAAGGGCAGGGCGGAGAAAAACTGCTCTCCTTATGGTAGCCAGGAAGCAGAGAGAGAAGGGTCCCCAGTGACCCACCTTTTAACTGGGCTCCACCTCCTAAAGTCTCTACCATTTTTCAATGGTAGTGTTACCAGTTGGGAACCAAGCTTTCAACACATGAGACTTTGGGAGACATTCCAGGTTCAAACTAAAATAACCCCAAATCTGGTCATATGCATCCCTATTTAAAATTATGATTCCCACTGTTTTGAAAGTAAAATCCAAAGTCTGCCATGTGTGTCCCCATGATCTCTTCTCTGCTGATTGCAACCCCAGTCCCCTTGCCCTGCCTCTGCTCTTCCCTCTTACTAGCTTTGCCCCCTGGTACCTGAACTATATCCACACTGAACCTACTTTGGAGACTCACTGCCAGGCCCTTGTCCATGCTGTTCTGCCTAGAATCCCACCCCTGCACATTTCTCCCAGTTAGCCACCCCTCAACCGGCAAGGCTAAGCCACATGATTCCCAAGTCTGGGTGAAGAGTTCCTTTTGGGCTCCCACAGTTCCCTGGGCTTCCTCCATACCAGCCTGAGTCTCACTGAGGGCGGGGCAGCTGATGCTTCCTCGTTTGCATATAGCCTTTGAGTTCCTGAGGTCGGGGTCCACCAAAAGACACAATTACAATATATTTAAAGATTGAATTGGCTTTTATTTGCCGTTTTAAAATCAAGCTGAGCTTGAGGTTGGCTTTATAAGGCAGAAAAGGGTTGAAGAAAGAATAAATGGAACCAAAAGTGGATTGGTTGTTTCAAAGTTAATTTTCTTTGAATGCTTGAAGCAGAAGAGGGGATGACGTTATTGTGTGTACTAAAACTGGCTCATTTGGAGATTTGGCTATTACCTCTCTCTCTCCTGATTTCTTGAAAGATCAGATAAATCTCTTAGTCTCAGCTTGGTGGCATGAGTAACTCTATGTTTACTTGATTTGTTGGGCTTAGCGCAGAAGCTCAGTTCCGATCCATGGCCTCCTCTGAATTTTAATTGGCAGACAGTATCTTATTTATTGTAGCCCTCTGTGTTAGCTCTTCAGCACTGTGACTAAAATACCTGATTAGAAAAACTTAGAGGAGGAAATGTTTGCTTTTGGCTCCTGGGTTCGAAGGTTTCAGTCCATGGTCAGCCAACCCATAGTTCCAGACCTGACGTGAGGCACAGCATCATGTCAGAAGGGCATGGTGGAGGAGAGCTGCGCAATTCCTGGCAGCCACGAAGCAGAATGAGAGAAGGAAGAGTCAGGGAGACGAAATATAATCCCTAAGGGCGTGACCCCAGGAACCCACCTTCTCTAGCCACACTAAACCTGCCTATAGTTAACCATCTAGAACACTAGTCCTTTCAAGTTATTAACCCTCAAATGAATTAATTCTCTGATTGTCAGGTCGATGAAGGTGACTTAGGAACAAAGCACCAAGCAGACCACTCAAAAGAACCATCAATCAGGCGTTGATGGAACCGCCTGTCAATCAGCGGGGTCTCCTGGCCAATCCTGGATCTTAGCCAGTTCCCCCTACCAACTCCAGTGGGACAAGGGACTCTAAAATCCCCTTTTCCTGCCCCAAGCCCTCCCTTCCTGCCCTAAGCCCCATAAAATTCCAGTCCGGTTGAGCCCCCACGCGGTTTCTCTTCAGATCCTCTTCTTGCTCTGCCAGTCTGATAGAGTTCTGCCTGGGAGCAAAATCTCAATAAAGCCTCTGTCACCG
Source organism: Marmota flaviventris (assembly GCF_047511675.1). Taxonomy (NCBI): domain Eukaryota; kingdom Metazoa; phylum Chordata; class Mammalia; order Rodentia; family Sciuridae; genus Marmota; species Marmota flaviventris. The sequence goes on along the minus strand of NC_092514.1, from coordinate 14,003,961 downwards.
GCCTTTTAAAATCTGTCTCTTTTTGGTCGCTGCTACAGCCTGACCTTACACTGATCAGGTGATTGTTCTCATAATCGAATCATTTACCTCTGAACATTCCTGCATTAGTGCAGGAGCTTTTGGGGGACACCTCATATTCAAATCATAATATCCCCGTGTCCAGCACCATCTTCCATATATAGAAAAGCATTTTATAATTGAAAAACAAAGGGGAGGAGAGAGAGAAGAATCTAGAAGGTTCCCTGTGATACCTCCAGTTATCAGTGAGGAGTTCTGCTTCCTCACGTTGAAGTTTGAACATTAGAGGAGCACGCCGAGGCAAGCATATGAAGCAGGGTTTATTTAAAAAGGGGTAACACAGACTTCTCCCGGGAGGGGGAAGGGGGCCATAGCTGTATCCTGCTATCTCAAGAAGTTGTTCTGCCCTTTTCATATGTCCTAGGCTTCCTTTGTTCTCCTGCCTTTCCCCTCTTATCTTTCTCCTTCCTGAGTTGGTGACTAGGCCCAGGAATGCTGGGTGGGACACGGACCAAGGGTGGGAAACAGGTGGGCTGAAGGGGGAAGGGCAGGATGGAGTAGCCAAGGACATATTAATTAACAACTTTATAGCTCCATGTAGGGAGGGGCACTTCCTGGGATAGGTTACCTCAGCCACTAGTTGGAGCAGGGGGAGGTTCTTAATAAGGATGGAGGAAGGGCTCTGAAGGAATTAACACTTCAGTCCCTCAGGGGACAGTCTCCAACTTGCCAAACTCACTCAAAACTGGCCTCCTAGATCGACCTGACTACCAAAGCAATCATGGGAGCTATGACCTCAATTTTATCTACACCTGTCTATACTGACTGCCTGTCTAATTCTGGCTTCACCTGCAGGAAATCTGAGCCAAGCTGGGCCTGGAGGATGGGTCTCATGTAGGCAGGCAGAGAATAGTGAGGGCCTGCCAGGCATGGGGCGTGGCAGACAAAATGTCTCAGCACACAGTAGGCCAGGGGGAAGGGGACAGCACAGACCTAGGAGTCCAGGTGTCTGATTTTCTCCTTCCAGGACTGTGACCGGAAGGTTGCTGAGTCTCTGAACCTCAGTTTCCTCATTGGATAAACAGGGATACCATTCTCTGCACTGTGAAAAGTGACTGAGGTCATAGCTCCCATGACAACACACTGTGAAACCTAAATTGCTAAGCGAATGTTGGAAAATCATGTGTTTTTTTGTTTTTAATATTTATTTTTTAGGTGTAGATGGACACAACACAATGCCTTTTATTTTTATGTGGTGCTAAGGATCGAACCCGGGTCCTGCCCGTGCTAGGCGAGCGCTCTACCGCTGAGCCACAATCCCAGCCCTGTTATTTTTTTTTTAAATATGTATTTTTTAGTTGTAGATGGGCAAAATATCTCTATTTGATTTTATTTATGTGGTGCTAAAGATCAAACCCAGTGCCTCACATGTGCTAGGTGAGCACTCCACCATGAAGCCACAACCCCAGCCCTTTATGTTATTATTATTAATAGTTATTTCGGGAAGCTCAAGACCAGATTGGTGTTGGGGAGCTTTGAAAGGAGATGTGGGGAAATCAAACTTTCCTCCAACTGCTGATGGACGTCCCGAGAAGCTGTAAGCTGGAGTTGGGTAGAAGACACACTTATGGGTGCACTGTCTAGAGCAGGAGCCTGGGCTCTCTACAGCTGTCTCTCGCCCAGCTGTAGAGTTCAGGGACTAACCTCAGTATCCCCTCTACTGATTGCTCCTACCAACTGCTGCAGCTTGAACACCATGATTGAAACTAGGTACCCTCTTGTCATCATGGCCCTTGAGGGTGCATTGTGAACATATGGCTTTATTTGTGAGGAGTCTGAGCTGACATCTGCCTTTCCTAAGTCATGAGGGTTTCAGATATTTGGACTGTGCCCAGGAATGGTCCTTTCAATTCCTGAAAGGGCTGTCCTATGGCAGGACTGGGGCCACCTGTGGTGGGAAGGGACTGAGGACCCCTGGCAGGGACTGTCAGAAGTTGAAACATTGCTTTCTCTTCTCACACACACCAGCAGGAATTCTATACCATACCCAGCTTATCTTGATCTGTATTTGAAATTAAAAGTGCCAGCCAGATATGGCAGCCATTGGGATGGCTGGTGCCTACCTTGAATTCTGTTGTCTCTGATCCTAGATCTTGTCCTACTTCTCTAAAACCCACTCCTCATATGCCTGAAGGAGGTCTTATCCCTTTGCCCCCAGCTGCTTGGGCTGGCCCCTGTTGCTCACTTGTGGAGGCCTGGCCTGGACACAGCCATAGTAAAAGACAGGACAAGAACAGAAAAGGCCCCTGGATCTGGGAGCAAGAAGACTGCAGGCACTAGGAATAGACAGCTGCACCTCAGGGCCAGGGTGAGGGTTCAGGCTTGGAGGCAGCCATGTTGGCATGGGTGCTGGGGTGGTTGAGGGTCTTCAGCCCATCTTTCCTCTAGCTCACCACCTGCAATAGCACCTAGAGGCTGTTAGCTTGACAGGACAGTGGACTTCTGAACCCTGCAAAGAGCACTGTGGGCGCAGGGAATGAGGGATGATGCCTCATATATGCATCTATGAGAGGGTCCCCATTCCCTTACCTCTCCTCTCTTCACAAGCTACCCTCCCACTAGTTTATCTTATACTTCTGGGTTACTGCCTGGGCTCGTCTCTCACCAGAAATGTCTGCTCACCCCATGTCTTTGCCTGAACATGTTTTCATGTTCATCCTTCAGATGTGGCTTGGGTAGGAAGTCCTCCCAGTTGCCTGCATCTGAGCAAGATGCCTTTTCTTGATTCTCCTCCTTGTCTCTCCGCTCTCCCCCATCAGAGAGCTTATCACACACTACTTGCTGTTGGCCTTTCTGTCTTTTTTGGTAGACCAGAAGTTCTCTAAAGTTCATCAGTGTAATCCATGGCCTCATATGATACCTGGAGTAAGTGTTCAATAAATATCTGCAACATGGATGGATGGCTGGAGAGAGAGAGAGAGAGAGAGAGAGAGAGAGAGAGAGAGAGAGAGAGAGAAAGCAATGAGTGCACTTGTGAGCACAGGGGACAAGATGCAGCCCAAAGCCACGCCCACAGTGACCTCTCTCCTTCAGCCACATCTCACCAGCCTGCATTTACCACCTAGTTTGAATTATTATCTAGGAAATGGATTCACCCACTGATGAGGTTACAGCTTTCATAATCTAGTTATCTTACCTCTGAACATTCCTGCAGTGCCTAATATGTAAACTGTTTAGGGGACATTAAAGATCCAAACCATAACAACAGATTTGTGTTTGTGAGTATGTATACAGGAGCGTGTGAGTGTATGTAGATGTGCAAGTGCAGTTGTGAGTCTGTGTGTGACTGTTCAGATGAGTATGTGAGTGCTGCAAGTTAGATACACACACGGTGTGGCGTAGGTGGAATGGTTTATGTGATGTGAGAACTTACGTAGGATATTGGTGGGAGGTGACTAGGCACATGGATGCTTGTATTTGTGCGTGTGTGTGTGTGTGTGAGAGAGAGAGAGAGAGAGAGAGAGAGAGAGAGAGAGAGAGAAGCTTTCTCTTGCCCACCTCAGGGTCACATTCTGGGAGACTGTATTTTTGGCTTCTGAAGCTTATTTTTTCCAAAAATGACTCTGTCTCCTCACTTCCTCCCAGCCCGGAAGCTGGAGCCGGAGGTCATGAGGCCAAATGGTTACCAGCCTGGGCTATGCCACCAAGAAACTGTCTACCAGGAGGAAGGAGGCAGAAGGAGAGCAAGCACTGAGAGAGCTCCTCTTCAGGATCTGGAGACTGATTCTGGAGAGGTACCATGGGCCAGGTTGTGTGCTGTGGGCAGAAGGAAGAAGTACTGCATGAATGTGAGGCCTGCAGCAAGTGGCCTCTCCTGCCAGGGAGGAGTTCTGTCCTGCCAGCTGCTGAGCTGTGGACTAATGGGATACACAGCGGTTTGCTCCAGCCCTCCTTGGGCCCACCACACAGATGTGTGCAGGAACAGTGGATAACAAATAACGGCCAATGGGCAAACAATGGAGGTGAGTGGTATGGCTGGCCAAGCAGGCCCATATTTCTCGGAGTTAGTACAAGTTTTTGAGGGCAGTTGCTTATGGCCACATTCCTGGCACCTTGCACGACTCTAACCACTATTTGTTGGGTAAATGAATAAAAGAATGGATGAAATGATGAACAAGCCTATTTCTACAGCCTCAAATTCCCTCCCTCCCCATAGGTCAATCTGCCTTCTTGAAACCCAGGAGCTCCTTCCCACAATTCTCCCCATGGGTTCCATTCTCACTCAAGGCATCTCTTAGTCCTCAGTGGCCTGTGTACCTTGCAGGACCAGGCTTGGCTCAATGTGGCCCTTCCTGTGATTGGTTTTTTTTTTTTTTTTTGAGTTCCTGGGGCATCCCTGCCTGCTGGGGGTTGTCTCTACAGAATTTCTCCAGGTTCTGAATCCCACCCCACCCTAACTCCTCTGCATCCCAGCCCTTAGGAATTGCCAGTAACTCCCCTGCCTGGGCAAGTGATCTTAGAGCTCAGAGAGGCAGATTAAAATAACCAGGGCCTTCCAGCTGGTAATCTGGCTCAGATCAGGCAGCCTGGGCTGCACCAAACCTGTCCCAAATTAGGTTTCCAAGTCATAACCACCTGAAGGCACATCACATCCAGTTGGGAGGCAAGAAGTCTCCAGGCACCTGAACTAAGTGTGGGGAGGATGTCTTAGGAGGGAAGAAGAAGAGCAGGCAGAGGGAACACGGAGCAAAGGTACCAGGGCAGGGTGAGAGGTGAGAGGATGAGAGAGAAGGCTAGAGAGGAAGATTCAGGCCTGGGGGTGCAGGCTGGGTAGTTTGAATTATAATCTGATGGTAGTAGGGAGCCATGGAAGATGTCTGAGCAGTGTGGGGTCACTGATGCTGGGAGCATCTGTGCTGGTTACGTACTGCCGAATGGATGGGAGAAGGTGAGGGGTCCAGTCCAGAGGCAGGTAGAAGGTCCAGAGGTGGCTCTTCACCAGCTTGAAGCAGAACAAAAAACACTGATAAGGAAAGACACAGAGAGGATACATGCAGCGTCCAAAGGTACTGAGGAAAGCTGCATCAGTGATATAAGCTTGGAGGAGGGTGGTGGGATGTACAAGCCACATGCAGCGTGGTGGCACCGTGCACAGCGTAGTGGCACCGTGCAGCTCTGCACATAGTTGGTGCTCAGTGAAAGTAGGTTATACGAATGAATGGACCAATAGCCTCGCTGTCTCTATGTCGTTCCGGTTGCCCTCTCTCCTGTGTCTCTCAGCGGCATCTCTGGGCATCCCGCTCTGTGGCCCTGAAGGACCCCAACTGGCCCGGTAGGGGCAGTGCTGGCCCATGATCCCACTCCGAGCCCCTTTCCTTTTTGCCAGTGCACCCACATGGCTTCTCTCTCTCTCTCCGTCCCCCTCCCCCTCCCTGTCCTTATCTTTCCCTTCCGTCTCCATGGCGACTCACCACCTCGGCTCGCCTGCATCCCAGCCTCTGCCAGGGATTCTGAGCTGGGCTCTGTCCCTCCCTCCTCCAGAGCCCTGGTACCCGCAGCCCTGTCTCCTCCCCCTGGGGTGAGTCCAGCAGCAGCCTCCTCTTTCCGGACTGTCACATTTATTCTCCAGCTCTGACAGGGAGTCAGCTCCTCTGGGGAAACCATCCCTTGCCCCACCCTCCACCTGCCACCGCCCAGCAAGCCCTCCGGGAGAAAAGCCATCCTTGCCTCCGGTGAAGGTCTTGGTGGGCCTCTCTCTGCGTTGGATCCCCTCTCTGTTCCAGCCTCCCATGCCGAGGCCCACCTTGTCAGTCACTTCCTTTTGTCATCGGCTTGGCAAACGGGCAAGTCTTCAGTCCTAAAATCTGGGGAGATTGGGTGGGGGTGGGAAGCAGCCACCTGGGATGGGGGATGGGCCTGGGAGGGAGGGGGAGGGACATCCTGGAAACCCAGCATGAAGACAGGAGTCTGGATTCTGTCCTAATTTTTGCCCCCCTCTCTCCAAGGAGAGAAAACGGAGCTTCATGGGAAACAGCAGCAACAGTTGGTGAGTGCTGGGGCCTGCTGGGCAGGGGTTGGTGCAGTGGGCCTGGCAGGTCAGCTGGAAAAGGCTGGTCCAGGAGCATGGAGCCCTGCAGCTACCGGCTGAGGCTCCCACAGGGCTATCCCTAGGGAAGGAGTGCCAGGCTGGATCTACCAGGTTGTGGAGGGAGGGCAGGGAAAAGCAGATGGGTGCTGGGGAGGCGGATGCTCAGCTCAGAGAGGGGAAGAAATCTTGTGAGAACCAGATCCATCTGCTCAGCTGCAGAATGGGCTGCTTGGGTACCAGGACCTTGCCACTCTCTCTTGACTATCCCAGCAGCAGGGGCTTGTAGAGTTTCTTACTTCTTGGGGGGCTTGCTGACCTTCTTGGGGGGGGGGTCCCTGTTGCAAAAGGTCAGCAGAGAGGGTTTTCCTGAGCTTTGGCACCAGGCACGGAGCAGACTGCTGCTCACCTATCATCCTGGAGATTATCTCCACACCCCATGAGCTTGGGACTCCTAATCTCTCCATTGGGACAATTAGGAAATTGGGACCCAGAGACGGGAAGGACCCTGCCCACAGTTGCATGGCTGGGAACTGGCAGAGCCAGGGTTCCATTCAGGTTTTTTTTTTTTACTCTTGGGTGTTATTTTACGACTGTTCTGCTGTTCCCAGTTTGGGGCTGCCAGAACCTAGGGTACAAGTGAGTAAGGAACAGATAGATCTTGGCCTGTCTGGGAGCAGCTCCATAAGTCCATGGAGAACCCTGAGAGAAATGGAGGTGACACAGAGAAACCTTCACCCCAAGCTGTCAGCCTGCCCCCCAAAATCTGTGCACCTGATAAAATATCCTGCTTTTGAATGTCATGTCCTGCCCCCCCCACCCTCCCCAGGTCCCATGCACCATTTCCCAAGTTGGAGCTGGGCCTGGGGCCCCGTCCCACGGCACCCAGGGAGCTGCCCGCCTGCTCCATCTGCCTGGAGAGACTTCGTGAGCCCATCTCATTGGACTGTGGCCACGACTTTTGCATTCGGTGCTTCAGCACACACCGGGTCCCAGGCTGTGAGCCGCCCTGCTGCCCCGAGTGCAGAAAGATCTGCAAGCAGAAGAAGGGACTCCGCAGTCTGGGGGAGAAGATGAAGCTCCTGCCACAGCGACCTCTACCCCCTGTGCTGCAGGTGTGGGGACTAGGCCTCATGGGTGGGCGGGGAGTATGGAGACCTCTGGATCAGATCCAAGAGGCATGGGTGGCTTTGACCCTATTTTAGAGTATCAGGATGAAGCACCAAGTTTTAAGCACTCCAGACTTGGGGTCCCATTAAGACTGCTCAGGGAGCCTTCTCTCCCTTCCCAGGAGACCTGTGCCGTGAGGGCGGAGCCACTTCTCCTTGTACGCATCAATGCTTCTGGAGGCCTCATCCTTAGGATGGGGGCCATCAACCGCTGCCTGAAGCACCCCCTGGCCAGGGACACCCCTGTGTGCCTCCTTGCTGTCCTGGGGGAGCAGCACTCAGGGAAGTCCTCTCTCCTTGATCACTTGCTCCGAGGCTTGCCGGGCTTGGTGAGGGCAGGGCTGGCAGGCAGGAGGTGGAGGGCGGCGAGGTGGGGGGTCCCAGGTTGGCTCTGGGAGAGGAGCTGAGTCTGGAGCCTCGTCTCTGGGGACATAGAATGGACCAGCTGATGCCCCCCCTTCTCTCCCTGCAGGAGTCCAGTGAGGGCAGCTGGCCCAGAGGAGGAGAGGGTTTCTTGCAGGGATTCAGGTGGGGTGCCAATGGCCTTACCAGGGGCATATGGATGTGGAGTCACCCCTTCCTGCTGGGGAAAGAAGGGAAGAAGGTAAGAGGAGAAAGGGCAGAAAGGGGTCAGGGAGGAACGAGGGGGATGGACAAAGAGGAGGGGAATAAAGACGGAAATCTTTGGGGGTGAGGACAAGAAGACTGGGTCAGGGGAAGAACGTGAGGGAGCGAGGCCAGGCTGAAGCCTTAGCTTGTCCTCCTCAACCCCCTGTGTAGGTGGCTGTGTTCCTCGTGGACACAGGGGATGCGATGAGCTCTGAACTGAGCAGGGAAACAAGGATCAAGCTCTGTGCTCTCACCATGATGCTGAGCTCCTACCAGGTGAGAGAGGTGCTGAGATCAGGTCTCCCCACCCCCATGTGCCTTTTCCAGCTCAGCCCCCTCCAAGCTGAGGGCATCTCTCAGGCTTTGGTGTCTGTGGTCCCTGCATGTTCTGGGGTTGCCCACGGAGAGGGGCAGATGTTCCCAAAGGGCTGACAGTCCCTGAGGGCAGCGGAAGGCTGGTGGAATCAAAAAGACCTGCTGGAAGATGTGAGATATCTGGAGGCAAACCCATTCTACAGGGCCCCTGGCATCTTATTGTGCCCTTGCTTGTAGATCCTGAATACCTCCCAGGAGCTGAGGGACACAGACCTGGATTACCTAGAGGTGAGGAGGCCTCCAGTATTGAAGGCGTCACCCATATTGCCCATAGAACCAGTGGCTGCACAAGAGGAAGTTAATGCCCTTTCATTCTGGTCTAGAATTTTATGACACAGGAACTAGGCCAAGAGGTTCGAGGGTAGGGGTGAAGCGCGAGATGCCTGCTTTGGAGAGAGGCAGGGGGATCTTGGATTGGGGAAGTGACAAGATTGTTTCCGATAGCAGGGCAGCCCGGGGTGGGGGTGGAGTGAGAGGACCTGAGAACAGATGGGAGCTTTCAGAGAGTCCCAACCCTGGTGTTCTCTGTGCTTATCCCAGATGTTTGTACACGTGGCCGAAGTGATGGGCAAACATTATGGGATGGTGCCAATCCAGGTAAGACACCCTTTTCTGAACTCATCAGCCCAGCCCCCCCCCCCCCATGCCCAGCTTGGGTGTCAAGGGTGTATTCTCTTCTAGCATCTGGACCTCTTAGTTCGTGACTCATCCATCTCCAATAAAGCAGGGCAGGGGCACGTGGGTGATATCCTGCAGGTGAGTGGTGCAGAGGGAGGGGATTGGAAGGGGCCACTACAGGGTGGAAGGCAAAGGGGCTCCAAGGGTCCTGGAAGGGAACTCACCGTGGAATGCTCTCCTCAATCCTTCTCTCAGAGATTGTCCAGCAAATACCCCAAGGTCCAGGAGCTACTGCTAGGGAAACAAGCCCGTTGTTACCTCCTGCCCAAGCCAGGGAGGCAGTGGGTGAACAAAGGCCAAGGAAGCCCAGGAGGTGGTGAGTGTCCCGAGGGACAGAGACCTCTCAGGGGCTCCCAAGCTTTCCCAGCTCCCAACCTCTCTCCTTGCAAACTCCCCAATCTCCTAAGCATGAGGAATTTTCTTCCTCAGATGCAGATGAGGATTTCTGCCACCTTCTTCAGCCCTACGTTTCTGATGTTCTGAGCACAGCTCCCCAGCACGCAAAGAGCCGCTGCCAGGGATACTGGAGCGAGGGGCGCACAGTGGCCAGGGGGGACAGACGCCTGCTCACGGGGCAGCAGCTAGCTCAGGAGATCAAGGTGTGAAAACCCCCTGGAGACCCCAGCTCTCTCCGCAGGCCCCTGCTCTCCCTGACCCGGCGGTGGTGGTGTCTCTGCAGAACCTCTCAGGCTGGATGGGGAGAACGGGGCCAGGTTTCAGCTCTCCGGAGGAGGTACGGAGCCCGGGGTTGGATGGGGGGGGGGTCTGTGAGGGAGGACGGGCAAGGGGTGGGGGGACTCAGATGCCCTGGGAGTGGAGATGAGGAAACAGGTTGCACCCTGGCTGAGGAGGAAGGAGGGAGGCAGCCTGGGCTTTCCCGTGGACAGATGGCTGCTCAGCTGCACGACCTGAGGAAAGTGGAAGCTGCCAAGAAGGAATTTGAGGAGTATGTGAGGCAGCAGGTAAGCCCCTGGGCCTACAGGGGAAGCTGGGGGCTGGCCAGCAGGGCCCACAGAGGGGAGGGGGCACCTGGGTCTCCTGATTAGGACACCTTTTCTCCTCCCCATTGACACAGGACATAGCCACCAAGCGCATCTTTTCTGCTCTCCGGGTCCTGCCTGACACCATGCGGAACCTCCTCTCCACCCAGAAGGACGCCATCTTGGCCCGCCATGGCGTGGCCTTACTGTGCAAGGAGAGAGAGCAGACCTTGGAGGCTCTGGAGGCTGAGCTGCAAGCCAAGGCCAAGGCCTTCATGGACTCCTACACTATGCGCTTCTGTGGCCATCTGGCTGCCGTGGGGGGTGCCGTAGGGGCCGGGCTCATGGGCCTAGCAGGGGGTGTGGTAGGTGCCGGCATGGCTGCAGCTGCGTTAGCTGCAGAGGCTGGGATGGTGGCAGCCGGGGCGGCAGTGGGAGCTACAGGGGCTGCCGTGGTTGGGGGTGGTGTGGGCGCTGGGCTGGCTGCCACTGTGGGCTGCATGGAGAAGGAGGAGGATGAAAGGGTGCTCGGAGGGGACCGAGAGCCCCTTCTCCAGGAAGAGTGACCAGCCTAGGACATGTTAAAGGGCAGGAGAGATGTGAAGTGGGGGAAGAAAGTAGTGGGGGTGGGACCGATCCAGGGGTTCTGAGGGCCCCACAAGTACCATCCTGCCCCTGTTGAATGCTCAGTGTCCAGGTAGCTGGCTGAGCTGGGGACTCAGGATGGTTCCAGGAATCTGGAGGTGCTTCCTGTGGGTCAGGAGGCAGTACTTGGAGGCAGTGAATAGAGCATCGTGCCTGTGTCTGTAATGGTTGCTGATTTGCTGCCCTCCTAGTCCTAGGTAAACTTGACTCCTGTTTATTTCCTTGGACGATCCTGGATTATAGGACGGTTGAGCAGATACCATCCTAGAAGTCTACCCCTGTCCTTTCCTAGATGGGAGAGGCCCCAGGATGATTGACCTTGATGTTCGGGAGGCAGGAGCACTAACAAGGGGCTGGGAGAGAGGAAGGGGATGCAGGACTGAGCCAAAGAGGCAGGGTATAAGAGAGAGGCCTAAACCCCTGAAGAGTCAGACTTGCTTTCAGGACTCTTCCCATAGCTGCTGCAGCTGGATTAAGGTGTCTGCCTGCCCTCTGCTCTGTGGCTGGATGTCTGTCTGTGCATCCTGAGCCACCCCTGCACCCAGCCCTCTCTGCAGGCCTCTCTTGGGCTTATGCCCTTTGTCAAGCCTATTCAGATGGAGAAGTGCCCATGTTCTTTGTGGACTGCCCTCACCACAATCGATTAAATGCCAAAGAATCACACTTCAATCGCATTCTGTGCTAATAAGTCTATGCCAGATTCTGTCAAAGTCTTGCAAAGGAAAACAAAGTGTGCAGATTCTATCCTTAAACAGACACTTTCTCCCCTGAGCTTGTGTGAGAGGCCACTTTATTCCATCTTTGCAACTCCCTCAATGTCAGGCCCCACAAGGAACATGAGAGCAGGAACTTCTCCCTGGGGGATGTAAAGTCCTACTAGGAAGACTTTTGGGCTATTAAGCTGTAACGAATGCTGAGAACATGACCCTCTATTTTATTAAAAATAAAATGTGTGTATCTGAATGTCAGCTTCCCAGTATGTTACTGAAATAAGAATTCAGATCCTGGAGCACTTCAGGGCAGAAGGAGGCAAACCAAGGAGTTCCATTATTGAAACTTGCGGATGGGAAAAGGGACACTAGAATTCAACAGCAATCTAACAAGTGTCGGGGGTCCCTGCTTGGTGGTGGCAGAAGTGCTCAGAACAAAGGCCAAATGCATTGGCCACACCTTCATTGGCTTGTCACTAGGACTTAGGGTCCTGATCTTGTCTTTCTTCTGAGTAAAAGCCCCTCAAGACCCTGCCAATACGCAGTCAGTTGCCATCTGTCTTAGCAGAGGGCCAAATAGAGGCCACAGCAGGGAAACTCTGGTTAAGACCCTGGAGGAAAGAGGAGCCCAGGACCCATTCTGTAGGGCTCAGCCAATTGAGAGTTCGCTGGCCTGATTCTCCCAACTCCAGCTCTGCATCTCAGAATGACAACAGTGGTCACTGCAACCAAACCCTACATTTTATGGATGAAAACCCAGAGCTGGGGCATCTCAGATAAGACTGTCCAGCTGGCCAATGAAACAGCAGGGGAATCCTAAAAGTCCAATCTGGTGCTATCCTCAGAAATCAAAAGACAATGCTGTGCTGTTAAGATCAGCTCTGCTGAAATTGAGATGCTCCTATTCAGATTCTTTTTCTGACTGGTCAGGCGCAGCTCTGGGAAACTGCGGAGGTGGCAGAGGTGGAAGATACGGTCTGGGACAGATGGCTTAACAGTTGAAGTTGCAGTTAACGGGCTGGGGACAAAATATATCATGCCAAGAAATCCCAAAGCTTAGATAGGGGATGAGTGGGTAAAGACAGATGAGGGTGGAATCAGGCAGGGTGGGGACAGGGTCTAGACTTTGTGTTGTGTTTGTAGAGAAAGGCTTTCTGGAAGCTTCTCTCTGAGTCCTTTCATTGTCATCTGGTGGACACATGAGCTACTAAGCCTCCCAGACTTTGGGGCTGGCAGGCTCAGGACTTGAGGGCCTCCAAGGACTCACAGAGGGAGGGTGTTGTGGTGCTAGAATTCTCCTCCCCCAGAAGCACTGGAAGGAAGTTCTGTGGTCAACTTCTTGTTCTCTGAACAGATGGGGTGAGTTGGCTCAGCCAGAGAAGCTTCTGCAGTGATATGATGAGTAATATTCATTGGTATCTTCTGTCTTATGCCTTATACCTTTCAAAGCATTTTCCCAAGTATCATCTCCCTTAAGCCTTAATCATCTCATGCAGTATGGAGAAGACAGGTTTATACAGAGGAGGACACTGAATCCCAGAGAAATGACGTGTCTCTGTTGAAACAACTAGTCAGAGATAAGCCGGGACTTGAACCCAAGACTTCTGATACCAACTCTTTTTCTCAGCAGAGCCCTCTCCCTGATTCTGACCTTGAATATGTGGCTTCTTAGGTGTGTGATTGCATTTTTCCTTTCTATAATGAAACACCCATGACTAAAGAAAAGAAGCTTTTTTTAGCTCACAGTTTTGGAGGTTCAAGGGTATGCAACAGCATTGGTGATTGGCATATCATGATGGGAGGTGTGCAAGATGGGGAGCTCACATAGCAGCCAGACAGGAAGCTGGGGAGAGACTGGGGTCCCATCAGAATTACATTAGTCACCCCTCTATTTTTGTGATGCTGGGTATTGAACCCAGGGCCTCACACATGAAGTGAGCACTCTTCCACTGAGCTATACTCTCGACCTCTTTCTAAAAAAATTATTTTGAGACAGGGTCTCACTAAGTTACCCAGGCTGCCCTTGAACTTGTGATCCTCTTGCATCAGCCTACCTGGGATTACAGGAATGTGTCACTATGCCTGGCTACATCAATCCTTTCTCAAGACAGTGTCCCCAGGGTCCTATGCCTCACCTCTTAAAGGTCCCACCCCCTGATAACATCACCACACTGGGGACCAAGCCTCCAACACATGAACCTTTGGTGCCACACTTAAACCACATTTAAAAAATGGTATTGGGCTTTCATCTTTATATCTATAATTCACCAGGACTTCTATGATCGTAGTCTCCATAGTATGCTGAAATTGGGCTGGTTTCCCTTCCCTGAGCTGTTGAACTCCAAGATTCTCATGTGACAAGTTTCTGAATTAGAGATTTGGTGACTTACCTTGTAATCCTACTTCTGAGCCACCTTCATGTTGAAGATATCAGTTTCAAAAAGCAAACTAGACCAGCATCCTGAAATCCCTTGACCACACGGAGTGGGAGTCCCTATCTCCACTGACCTGCATCAAACCATGTGTTAAGCAAGAGAATATTCTCTCCATCAATGTGGAAAAGAAAGAAATAGTTCTGTTATTAAGCATGCATTTAGCCAGACCAGGATGTGTCACCCGCAGTGTGCTAATGAGATTACAAAGACAAAAGAAGTCCCCTCATTCAAGTGGCCAAGCAGATGCAGACTGTGACATTCACGTTCTCATGCAGGAGGACTTGTCCTCAGGTGAGAGGATTTCATAGAATTGTTTGCTGCACATGCTTTCGTAGTTCACCCTAAATCATCTGGTCACGGGGATGGCTTTCTGTGATAATTAACTGCCTATTTATGAAAAGAAAAATAAGACATTTTGTATTAGACAAGCAGGTAATCAAAGAACCTTCCTTGATGTTTAGACTTAGAAGAGATGGCTCCTAGTCCTTTGGAAAAAGTTCTGGGTTTTAATTCTGGCAAGAGGTTTATTTATCTCTTAAAAGTTCGTATAAATATCAAAGAAACAGAAGAACTGGTATTGTCTTTATGGCTTGCACCTCCACATGATTACCTGCTTCAACACAGTCTGCCTTCTGTAACTGAATCTATACTTGCCTGTTTTGGTTCCTCTGATGATTGTATTGAATAAGCCTTTTAAAACAGTCCCCTTAGTAAGCACACTCCATGATGGGAGATCCCAGGGGTCTCAATTCCAATCATGAAGACGAGTAGCCCCTCAGGCATTTTGTGATGCATTTAGGGCTTGAGAATTGGGATGCAATATTAGTTACATTCCCCCCAAATTATTTATGAAGATGGTCCCACAGTCATTCTGCCAACAATCAGATCATTGGACTTGTGAGTCCAGACCACGTCCATCTTGGGAATACAATATGGCGTCAATAGGCACCATTTCTGGGAGTACAGAAAGAAAAAAGAGTGTTATAAATAATTTTTTGTTTTCATAGAAAATTGTGAGTCTTAAAGTAATTGAAATCATTGCTTCTTGAATAAGTCATTCTAGGCTTTGGATAAATGTCCCCAAAAGCCCACTTTAAAGGCTTAGTCCTCAGCTTAGAGTGTTATTGGGAGGTCCTGAAACTTCTAAGAGATGGGTTCAACTGGGAGGAAGTGTTAGAGTCTGTAAACAAGTCAAAATAACACCTGGCATTTAGCCAGGGGAATGTTAGAGTTCGTAAACAAGTCTGGATGGTGCCTGGCAAAATGCCAGAGGGAGTGGTTTGAGAAGTAACAAAAACAAGCCATTAAGTGTGGAGATTCCTTATTGGTTGACTGATGTATCTAGTTTATGCTAATTAGATAAGCTGTGTGGAATGTATAAATACTGTTCCTGTCCTGCAATAAACGGCTTCCACTCCTGCTGTATCAATCGACACAAGTCGTTCGTCCCCCCCTGGTTAGTTTGCCCAGCCAGCCGGGCTGCGGCAGATGGTGGCCCGTACGGGGAGCCCCGGGACACTCGGGGGTAAGTGACAAAAAAAAAAAGCTGCCCGTCCAAAGATAGGACGGGAGCAAATCTGCTCGTCCCTAGGCAGATAGGGCGAGAGGAAAAATGGCCATTTTGAGAAAATGGAGAAGATTGATACAGTATGTTTGTGTCTTGTTTTGTCTCAGTGTATTGTATTGTCTTTGTGATGAAAATATGGAAGGGGTGAGAAGTAAATTACTAAGGGAAGAAGGCACTCCAGTGGAACCAAGAATAGTTAGGGCATGTGTTGATAAGAGCCCAGGAACTCTAGTCAGAAAGAAAAAGAAAGTTCAGAAGAAGAAGGATTATCAGGAAAAAAGTTGCAGCAAAAGGCTATTACTAAATACTTTTCGTTACCGGAGGGTGCGTGAAGCGGAGAGGCGGCTGCCGAGTGTGCAAGCCGGTCACAGCGCAGCAAGGATTTTCCAAGAGGCGGCGGCGACTGGCCCTTCCCCGCCTCCTGGCCGGGGAGCTGGCTCTTCCACTGCTGAGAGCCCAAATCTAGACCTGACCTGGAGGCACAGTCTCGCAGGCTCTTGCTCCCTGTGCCCAGTAGCAGTTTGAGTCCGGGACACTCCCCAGGGCCATCTGGGGCTGCCCAGGCACTACAGCCAGCAGAAGACGCTACTGGTGTCCCTGATGTTTGGTCATTTTCAATGCCAATAACTAAACTACAATGTTTCTCCCACACCTGGAAGCTAATGAGTAATGAGCACTATTAAGGCTTATTTCAAATGTAAAAAAAAACCTTGAGATAATGTACTAAATTGTTCAGAAGGTTGTTTTCTTAGTAGAATGCTACAGGATTTTCTTTAGCCATCCGGAGTTCCTGCCTTCGTCCCAGTGCCGGTAAAGACCAAGGTGGAAGAATTTTCAGTGTTGCTGAAAACCGGACGAGACTTCAGCTGAGAAATGGACGAGACTTCGGATCAAGCTAGTTGCCTGCAGAACTTACCTGGACTGTGATTTAAGCTAGCTGCCTGCAGAACTTACCTGGACTGTGATTTACCTGGACTGTGAGTTAATCTATTGAGACACTGCTTTACCTGGACTGAGACAACAAACTGTAATCTATAACAAATTGTAACTCGGTATCTTTGCTAACAGTGTCATTGCTGGTATAATTTTTCCAAGGGCTTCTTGCATGGAGCCATCAATTGGCTTGGTATTGTGGCATTTTGTATCCTCCCTTTCTGTTTGTAGCAGGTTATTTATGGTGTTTATGTAAAAACCGCTATGGTTGTTATTTAAATTAAACAAAAGGGGGAATTGTTAGAGTCTGTAAACAAGTCAAAATAACACCTGGCATTTAGCCAGGGGAATGTTAGAGTTCGTAAACAAGTCTGGATGGTGCCTGGCAAAATGCCAGAGGGAGTGGTTTGAGAAGTAACAAAAACAAGCCATTAAGTGTGGAGATTCCTTATTGGTTGACTGATGTATCTAGTTTATGCTAATTAGATAAGCTGTGTGGAATGTATAAATACTGTTCCTGTCCTGCAATAAACGGCTTCCACTCCTGCTGTATCAATCGACACAAGTCGTTCGTCACCCCCTGGTTAGTTTGCCCAGCCAGCCGGGCTGCGGCAAGGAAGTTAGGTCGCTGGGGCTGTATACCCTTGAAGGGGATATCGGGAGACCCTCTGTTCCTCGGATTTTAATATCTCTGACCAAAATACCTGACACAAAGACCTTGGAGGAGGAAAGATTTATTTTGGCTCACAGTTTCAGAGATTTCAGCCCACAGTACAGTTTCCATTGCTGTGGTCTGCAGTGAGGCCGGACATTATGGGTGAAGGGCATGGCAGAGGACAGCTGCTCACCTCATGACAGTCAGGATGCAGAGAGAGAGAGAGAGAGGAAGCGACCAGGAAGAAGATAAACCCTTCTAGATCATGCCCCCAGTCATCTACTTCCTCCAGTGAGGTCCTGCCTTCTAGTAGTTCATTCAGTTATCATCACTGAGGTCAGCCATCATGATCCAATCACTTCCCAAAAGCCACACCTCTGAACACATGAAATTTGTGGGGGGGTGGCATTTCAGATCCAAATCACAACAGACTCCTACACCTTCCTCTGTTTCACTTCCTGGCCTCCATGAGGGGAGAAGTTTTGCCTCACTACATGCTCTGCACTGATTGTATTGCTTTACCCCAGGCCCGAAAGCAAGGAGCCAACCACCTATGAACAGAAACCTCCGAAACTGTGAGCCAAAATAAACATTAAAAAAAAACAAAAACAAACAGAAAAAAGCTTGCCATTTCTGCCTTCATTTTTAAAAAAAATTGTAGATGGACAAAATACCTGCACTTTATCCATTTATATGTGGTGCTAAGGATGGAACCTAGGGCCTCAGACATGCTAGGCAAGCTCTTCACCACTAGCTCCAAACTTTCCTTCTTATAAGTTGTTTTTTTCTCAGAAATTATGTTACAATAATGGAAAGCTATCTAACCCTGGCTATGATAACATTAAGTTCATTAGAATGGCTCTTTTTAGTTGAGTTCAGTTTTAATTTAGTTATTTGAGGAAAATTTAGGGAAATCCAGTCCTGTCCTCCTGGGTTGTTTCATGGAAAGCATTAATCCAACAGAATTTTTCTTTCCATTTGATAGACACATCCAGACGCTTGAAAGAGTCCCTTTCAGTGTGGTGACGGACCATCATTCCTCTGGAGCACCTTTATGTTCCTGAAATATCCCCATTGGTTGATAAGAGTGGCAGACTTCCCCTGGCCTGTCCTTCTGGGTCCTTCCGACTTGTCTCAGGGTTTCCAGGGAAGAGAGAAGCTCTTTGAAGTACTGAACGTGATCATGAGAGGCTTTGGCTAAATTGGGCATAGGATATGATCTCAGACCCAAATTCATAGGCCTGCCAGACAAAAGTTCAAAGGATCAGACTGTGCTTGCTTGCAGGGCTCACTCTTATTTTTAACAAGGCTACTGGTCAAACGCTGGGCCATTTTAACCCAGGGAACATTTCTGAATGAACTTTTTAAAGTCCAATTTATCTGATCCAGAGGACAGAGGGTGACAGGAAGTGGATAACATGAGTTACATCGTTACTGAATGACAGTGAACCTCAGGCCACTTGGACACCCTACAGAAAACAAAGTCTCTCACCTTTCGTATGCCTTGAGTCTATGGAATCTACCTGTAACCCGGTCTCTGGTGAAGTTGGTCAAAGAAGAACTTTCTGCCTTGGACCTCAGGTAAAGAATCCTATACCTGAAGAATCCTGCTGACTAACAACATGTGTCTTGCGTAATTTGGATAATGCCATCTATTCAATAGGTATGATAGGGGTCCAGTGACTTTAAATTTCTTGTTAAGGATTATTTTGTTGATGATACAATATTACTAATCCAACAAATGTAAACCGCAGTACAGGTATTTTTAAAACTAATTCGCATGGTCCAGTTAAGATTTTTTTAGACCCTTTCTCACCCTGTTTGTCCAATTCCTTTTGTGATGCACATTTTGAAAATGAACAAAAGTCAGTTGTATTTAAAGTGGGACTTCTACCTGTGGGGTCTTTCACATTCGAACAGCAGCAGGCTTTCCAGCTCTACAGCAAAATCCTCTCCTTTAGAAATGGCACCATTTTGTCCCATGTAAAAGCTGGTGCAGTGGGTGATGAATTGTTAGCCTGGAGACATTTAGCTCTTAATTTTCTACATATGTTAGCTCCTGTCAAAGTCAAGAATCCCCCCTTTGCCCCCAAATTTCCCCTGTTGCGTGACAGATTCTAAATAGATATCACCACTAGTATGCAGATTTGTGTTAAGCCCCGATCCTAGAGTAGCAGATCTAGTAACTGTTATCAATTAACTTGGTTTATGCTGATTTAATTTCAGGTAAAACCTCAGCATTTAGGATTTTATGGGGAGCCATTACAGTACAGGAAGACTTGAGTTGGCCATTTTCATCCTGTTCATGATCCATCATTTTACAAAAGTAAAATAAATGTAAAGCTCTCTATAGTTTTTTTTTTTTTTTGTTATTCTAGAATCAGGCAACTCTTCATTCTATAAGATCATACACTTAACATTGTTCCAAAGTTAAGTGTATGAAATTCAAATCTGAGGATTTAATCATTTTTCTTCACTCTTCTTTCTCTTTGTTCACAGATTTTGCATAAATTCTAAGAGATCACTAACTCTTTTTTCTGCCAATTCAAATCAGTTGAGGGCTGGGGATTTAGCTTAGCTGGAGAATACTTGCTTTAGCATATGGAAAGTCCTGGGCTCCATCACTAACACTACAAAAACAAAATAAAACAAAACAACAAAACAAATCTGTGGAGCTCATCTAGGAAGTTTTAAATTTCAGATACTGTACTTTTTAACTCCAGAGTTTCCATTATGGTTCTTTAAAAAAATATTTCTATCTCTTTATTGATTATTTTTTATTTGATGCAACATTGTCGTTATAGCATCCTTTGCTTATCTCCTACAATGGTCCTTCTTCCTGTGCCCAGTCAATGATAAGTTTTAGAGCTGAGCAAATTATCCAAGTGTGGAAATAGCTGAAGACCATATCTCATCTAATAGGATATCTTGCTTTTGGGGGACTCTTAGTGCATCTAAGATGTCGTTACATTCATAACCCTTTGGAGCTTTGAAACATCCAACGTTTAATGTATGGTTTATCTTTGTCGCTATGCTTCTACTTATAAAGTATTCTATCCTACTTGAAAGAGGAAATTCTAGCCATTTACTAGCACAAAATGCCAACTTCTTTCTTCTTTACTGAGAAAAGCTGCCTCTTTATTTTCTTTGATTTCTCCTCTCATCCTAAACTTTGGGATATGAATAGTCTCTTCAACAAATTGTGCTAGAACAACTAGATACCTACAAATGAAAGACTGCATGGGAGTTAAAGCTAAAAACTCTTAGAAGAAAAAGTAGGAAAACTTCATGACCATGAGTTTGGCAATGGGTTTGGAGAAAAGCCAGTGTGAATGTAACACATCATCTTGATTTCCTGTTCTCATGAACTGTAGCCTCATAAGCCCCATCCCAGCTGCTGTCCAAAGTCTAAAAACAGTGCTTTGTGATCATTTGTGTGCATTCATGAGTCATCTCAATAGAACCCATTCGGTACAAATAGAACCTACTTTTTTTAACCCTGAAATATTTAAACAAAGGAATGTTTTGACTCTATTTTTTTTTTTTTTTATGGTGCTAGGGATTGAACCCAGGGCCTTGCACATGCTAGGAAAGTGCTTTACCCCTGAACTTTACCCTCAGCCCCTTCACTCAATATTTATGTAGGAAAAGATTTGACTTGGAATTTCAACAGCAGTAATCCTTTCGGCAAGAATTCTCCATAATTAGCTATTAGTAATCACATTAAATTCTTAATGCATTCTCAGTAGATTCAGATTAAAATATTTACATCTTTTCACTTCAATGTTTTTGCTGGTGAGTTTATGTCAGTAATCTTTCCCGCACCATTTCAGGTCTTCTGGGCATCTCATCTTGACTCATGTAGCTCTGGAGAGCTACTGTGCACTTAACGAATTTGGAATCTGAGAGCATCCACGTTTCATTCATGTATTTCATGCTTGTCCTGTCCCAGGGCTGGGCTTCCACTTGATGCTGTGGAAATGCCCCATGATAAAGCCCACACAGTTACACCCATGCTCCTTATTGTGTGACTGAGTATGGTCAGCATTGTATGACTTGTGTGGGATCACAGAGTGGCTGGGCATCATGGGATCTGTGAGAATCTGTGGTGAATACGGGTAATCAGATTTTATGCATGTAATTAGAGTACTTTCAGATTATGGATTATCAGAATACATGTATGGTGGAAAGGTTCATGGGTTTTGGAATCTGAGTGTGTGTTATCAGCACTTGGTTGTGTTTGAAGTGTGTGTGATCATTGTGGGATGTGTGCACAAGCAGTCTGTGTACAGAAGTGGATTTGAGTAACAGAGTTGTTTAGTTTTTTTTTTTTTTAAACATGGTGCTGGAAATGGAACCCAGTGCCTCACACATGCTAGGTGAGCACTCTACCACTGAGCCACAACCCCAGCCCCTGCTAATTTTAATTTTAGAAGAAATACCTAAGTGTAGAGCTGCTAGCTCCAATAATTACAAGTTTTTACATTTGACGAATATAGCTACATTATCCTACAAAAAAATTTTTGCCAGCCAGTTGGCCATGGTACCATTGGGTGTGCTGGGCCTCCTCATTGGTAACTTTGACCTTGGGCACATTCCCATAGCCTTCTGTGGTCCTCAGTTTGCTCATTAGCAGATGCAATGTTGGTCTAGTCACTTCACTCCTTCAGCAGTCATTGAGTATGCAGGTGCTGAGCTCCTCTAGACATCAAGCTCTGTGTATCTTGCTACCTGGTACCATCTCTAGGTGCAAAGAGAGAAGGGAGAGAAAGGGGATATATGTTGTCTTTTACTGGGGTGTTGGTCATGACATGCATACAATGATATCATCTTTTTTTCAGGATGGGCTGATGTGTAGATGAGAGAGGCAAAAGTGGGGCAAGTCCTGGGGTCCCTTCATGGGTCTCTTTTTCCTGAGGTGGTATGATGATCCTTTTTGGAAAAAGGGAGGTCACTACTACTTTCTCATCAAGCCCCTGATCTTGTCGGGTTTGAGCTGGAATACTGGGAGCCGATATATTACAGAATACAGATTCACACTCTGGATTGAGAAGCCAAGGGTAAGCAGACTGTGTCTTACCTGGTGGCCAGGTCAAATCTAGGCAACTGAAAGAACCTGGGCAGGTGATAGCTCCACTGCAGACCAAAGATCTCGGCTCCAGTATTGATTTGGAGTGAGGTAGATGTTTTACATTCTGAACAGAATTCAGGTACTTGATTTCCTTCCGAATAAACCTCCTCCCCTGAAGCTCGCCAACAGGTGCTGGTACAGATTTGTTTCTCCAGTGTAGAGTCCAATCTCTGAAAACAAGAATTGAAATAGTCACCATTATATCTTCACTGTCAGCTGCCCGTGTAAGGCTGTGACCTATAAATGAGGACGTGTCTGTCCTGTTCTTCATTTTCCAACTCAGTTAATGTTGCTAATGCTCTGTCTTTTCTGAAATTCAGAAATTGAGGGTTTCCAGTAACACAGTTGACGCAAGGGATCAGCATTTACGGTGCCCATGTTGGGGACACCTGGCTGTTGCCTCATGCACATATCTAGAGTTTCCCAGGGTCAATTTCTTCCCATTCAGTCATCAGCTCAATCAATGAATATAAATTGTATTGTCCACAGTCACATTCAACATCCCAACTTCCATTCAGTCATCAGCTCCATCAATGAATATAAATTGTATTGTCCACAGTCACATTCAAATTCCTAACAGCAAAACATTGATTTCTCCCATCTCCTAGTTCCTTCCTTTCCTCTCTCCCCTTCTGCTGGAATTTTCCTTTATTGTGGTGGAAAACACATAAACATATCCTCTTAACAATTTTAAGTGTGCATTACAGTACTTTTAGCTACATTCACATTGTTATACAACAGATCTCTAGAATTTGTTCATCTTGCAAAACTGACACTCTGTACCCACTGGGTACACATTGAACAACTCCCCATTTCTCTCACTCCCCAGCTCCTGGCAATCACCATTTGACTTTCCATTTCTATGAATTTTACTCAAGATACCTCATATAAGTGGATTGCATAGTATGTGTCTTGCTGTGGTTGGTTTATTTCACTTAGCATAATATCCTTAAAGTTTATATGTGTTTTATTTATTTTACAGTAGAATGCATTTGACATATTGTACAGAAATGGAGCACAACTTCTCATTCCTCTGGCTATCCACGGTGCAGAGTCACTACAGTAGTGTAGTCATACATGTATATAGGGTAATAATGTCTTGTCTCATTTTACCATTCTTCCCATCTCCATGTCTCCAATCCTCCACTCACTCCCCTCTACACAAACCAAAGTTCTTTCATTCTTCTATATCTCTCTGACCTACAATGAATCAGTATCACTTATTCCACTTATCAGAGAAAACATTCAGTATTTGTTTTTTTGTGATTGGCTTATTTCACTTATCATGATATTCTCTAGTTCCATCCATTTACCTGCAAATGCCATAATTTCATTCTTCTTTAAAACTGAGTAATATTCCATTATGTATATGTACCACATTTTCTGTATCCACTCATCTGTTGAAAGAGTATCTAGGTTGGTTCCATAGCTTGGCTATTGTGCATTGAGCTACTATAAACATTGATGTGGCTGCATCACTGTAGAATGCTGATTTTAAGTCCTTTGGGTATAAACTGAGGAGTAGGATAGCTGGATCAAATGGTGGATCCATTCCAAGTTTTCTGAAGTATCTCCACACTGTTTTTCATAGTGGTTGCACCAATTTGAAAGTCCCACCAGCAATCTATGAGTGTACCTTTTCCCCCACATCCTTGCCAACACTTATTATTGCTTGTATTCTTGATAATCACCATTACGACTGGAGTGAGATGAAATCTTAGAGTAGTTTTGATTTGCATTTCTCTAATCGATAAAGATGACAAACATTTTTTCATATGTTTATCGATCAATTGTATTTCTTCTTCTGTTTAGTTCCTTACCCATTTATTGATTGGGTTATTTGTTTTTTTGGTGTTAGTTATTTTGAGTTCTCTATATATCCTGTAGGAATATGTTCTCCTCCTGGGGAATGAGATTAATCAAATTACATTATTTGCATATGCAAATATATTGCAATGAATCCCACTATTATGCATAATTATAATGTGCCCCCAAAATAAAATAAATTTAAATAAATTTAAGATTCAAATAAATGGAAAAACATCCTGTATTCATGGGTTGGAATATAATATTGTTTAAAAATGCCCATACTACTCAACACAATCTATATAATTTATGCAGTTCCTATCAAAATCCCAACAGAATTAATGCTCTATCTGAGGTTCCTGCAGTAAATATTTTTAAAATTATGTTGTTTTTCTTTTATTGCTATTGAGTTGTAGGAGTGTTTTATTCCACATATTAACCCTTTATCTTATATATGGTTTGAAATATTTTCTCCCATTACATAGGCCTCTTTGTTCCCTGCTGCATAGAAGTTTATAAATTGAGTGTAGTCCCAGTTGTCTATTTTTTTGCTTTTGTTATCTGAGCTTTTGGTGTCATATCCAAGAAATCAATGTTCATTCCAATGCCATGAAGCCTCTCCTGTTTTTTCCTAGGAGCTAAAAAAATATTTTTTATTTATGATGCTGGGGATTGAACCCAGGACCTTATGCGTACTAGGCAAATACTTTACCACTAAGTTACACTCCTAACTTTTCCTCAGGAATTATGTTTAGGTCTTTAATACACTTGGAATTGATTTTCACAATATAAGATATGGATCTGTCTTCCTTCGTTTTAAATATAGATTTCCAGGTTTCCCAGCACCATTTGTTAAAGGTACTATCTTTTCCTTATTGTGCATTCTTGGTACTCCTTTGGAAGATGATTTGACCACATTTGAGAGGTTTTTTCTGGGCTCTCTATTCTGTTCATTTGGCTTTTTTGCCAATAACATTACTCTAGCTTTGTAATGTTTTGAATCAGGAATTGTGAAGCCACCAGCTTTAGCTTTCTTTCTCAAAGCTGTTTTGGTTGTTAAGGGTCCTTTGTAGTTCCACACGAATTTTAGGATTTTTTTCCTATTTTTTTTTTTAAATTCTGCTGGGATTTTATAGGAACTGCATAAATTGTATAGATTGTTTTGAGTATTATGGGCATTTTAAACAATATTACCTTCCAACCCATGAATACAGAATGTTTTTCCACTTATTTGAATCTTTAATTTATTTAAATTTATTTTATTTTTTGGACACATTATAATTATGCATAATAATGGGATTCATTGCAATATATTTGCACATGCACATAACATAATTTGATCAATTTCATTCCCCAGAATCTTTTCTTTCCTTCCCCTCCTTCCTGTGTCTTTAATTCTTTCAGCAATATTTTGTAGTTTTCAGTGTATTAAGTCTCTTAACTCCTTGATTAAGTTTTTTCTTGAGGGGAAGGGAGGGGGCAGGGGGTTAGAAATGATGGTGGAATGAGATGGACATCATTATCCTAAGTACATGTAT